>NW_004444047.1:4593671-4599534 GCF_000243295.1 Trichechus manatus latirostris | reverse complement strand
GGAGGGCGCGGGGGCTCAGCTGCCCCGCCCGCGCTGCGGCGGCCGGGCGGGGGCGCCCCGCGGACGGACATGGCCTGCGTGGGAGGAGGAGCCGGCGCCACGCCTCTCTCCAACCCGAGCCCACCCAGCGGGCGCCTTCGAGAGTCTGACCCGGCCCCACCCAGCAGGCCGGGTCCCCTGGGCTGGGCCCAGAGCACAGGCTGCTGCAGACTGAGGGACTCTCCTGCCCTGCCCCATCCTTTCCCACCTCCTAGGAGCCCGGGTCCCAGGACTGAGCCCCGCCTAGGCTCCCCGGACAGGCAGCCTGGCCCTCGCCCAGCGCACCCACCCTCAGGGGGGCGGGAGCTGGGCAGGATGGGGCAGTCAGTGGGGGTGGGGCTGGTCCCGGCCCCCACAGTAACGCTAAGACGCAAGCCCCAAGAGGGGCCGTTGCCACACAATAAAGCACAAAGGACCTTTGCCTCGGTGCCCGGGGCTTGACTGGGAAGGAGGAGGACACAGGCATCCTGAGCGCCCACACGGATGTGCACGTGACAGGGCGGCAGCAGCCTACAAGACCCTCAGGCTTGGCTGCTGTTACTCTCCCGGCCTTACAGGGCACAGTGTTCAAGGGCCCTGCCCGGGACTCAGAGCTAGCCAGAAGCAGAACGGGACCCGGTCCCAGCAGTCTGAGTTCAGAGCTGTGCTCCGAAATGCTAGGCCCTGTTGTCACGGGTCAGGCCCCGGGCTGGACAGCACGGCTGAAGTGTCCAAGGCCCCCCCAACTGCTGATGGTTTATTCATGGAATTAATGAGCAGTCACTGAGCAGCTCCTGGGAGCCTGGTGCCTGGAGCTGGGTGTGCGTGTGAGCAGTGCCCTGTCCTGGCTGGGAGCTCCCAGCCCAGTGTGGGGACAGAGAGCACGAGGCACTCATGGCACATAGAGTCCAGGGCAGTGGTGTGCCAGGCCAGAGGGAGGCTTCCTGGAGGAGGTGACAGCAACCCTGGGGCTGGAGGAGTGGGCCTGGCCAGGCCAAGGGTGGGTGAGGATGGTGTTACCCAGGTGCCGGAGTCGCCCAAGGGTACATGGCCTAGCTCTGATTGCTCCTCACTTTCTGCCATGAAGTTCCAGCAGACCCTCTCCTGGCATGGCCATCCAGGCTGGATTTGTTATGGAAGTAGACTCAGCTGGGGTCAGGGCTGGAGGGGACCCCAGGGTCAGACTCAGCTGGGGTCAGGGCCAGAGGAGACCCCCGGGTCAGACTCAGCTGGGGTCAGGGCCAGAGGAGACCCCCGGGTCAGACTCAGCTGGGGTCAGGGCCAGAGGAGACCCCCGGGTCAGACTCAGCTGGGGTCAGGGCCAGAGGAGACCCCCGGGTCAGACTCAGCTGGGGTCAGGGCTGGAGGGGACTCCAGGGTCAGACTCAGCTGGGGTCAGGGCCAGAAGGGACCCTAGGGTCAGGCTTGGCTGGGGTCAGGACCACAAGGGACCCCAAGATCAGACTCAGCTGGGGTCAGGGCCAGAGGAGACCCCAGAGTCAGACTCAGCTGGGATCAGGGCCAAAAGGGACCCCAGGATCACTTGACCGGGATAAGGGCTGAAAGGGACCTCAGGGCCACACTCAGCTGGGGTCAGGGCCAGTAGGGACCCTAGGGTCAGACTCGGCCTGAGTCAGGTCTAGAAGGGACCCCAGGGTCAGGCTTGGCTGAGGTCAGGGCCAGAAGGGACCCCGGGATCATGTGCTCCTCACCTCACTTTTTATGTTGGGGAAGAAGAAGCTTGCTCTGTAAAAGATGAGCCAAGGACAGTGGGTGACTGTCCCTTCCTGGGAGAGGACTCTTTCTTCGGAGGCCCTCAGGCGTGTTCTGAGGGACTGGGTGGTTCTGCCGGCTCTCGAGAGGAAGAGAGGAGGAGGGCTAGTGGAGGTGGAAGACCGTGGCCCTGGGGGCGCTGAGGGGTGCGTTGGGGTGACAGGCCCTGCAGATGGCAATGGCCCTCTGCTTCTAGGAACCAGATGCCCATGTATCTCTGCAGGTGCTTTGTCTTCAGCCACTTTGGGGGGTGCAGGTGGGTGTGCAGTCGAGTTTGGGGCAACCGGGAGTTTCTGGCAATCCGTGCAGTCTTTGGGGAACTCCAGTGATTCCTTCTCCCTGCGGTCGGAATTCAGCACCCTCTGCCCTGAACCTGGGGACCCTGGACGAGGCATGCCATGCCCCTCCCCCAGGCTGTGGTTTCCCTTCCTGTAAAACTCTAGAATGGGGCCAGGGGAGTTGGCTCAAAGAAGGGATTTCCAGCCAGTGCTGGGGTCTGCAGGGCATGGCAGGACACGGGACTCTATCGCCCTTAATGAATTTCTGTGGGGACTCTGGAGCCAGCCCAGTGGCTGAAACATATTAGAAGACCTCTGAACTGGAAGGTTTGGGGGTCCTAAGGCCCAGAGCCAGGTAACAGGTCCTCTGGCCGCCGGGGCAGTTGAGGCCCACTCATCTGTCTGTGTGAGGCCCACTCTGGCCCACCCCTGCCTCACCTCACCTCCCAGGCCTGGGGCCTTCTCAAACTGCCCTCTGGTCTGAGGCCTCTATTGCAAGAGTGTGTGTATTAGGGGCTAGGGGCGGGATCTCAGCCCATAGTCTCCCAGCATGAAGGTGAGGCTAGAAGGGATTCCCACCCACTGCTGAGATCCACTGTGAATGTGCTAGTTCATCTATAGGGTTGGGGAGTCCATTTACCGAACACCTCCCAGTTCCCAGTGCTGAGCTGGAGCCTTGACATTTGCTCTGACAAACAGCTGCTATTAGACCCATCTTACAGATGAGAAAACTGAGGCCCAGAGAGGCCTGGGTTCAAGTGCCAGCTCTGCCACTTACTGCTATGTGACCCTGGTCTGTTCTTCACTGCTCTGAGCCCAGGCCCTGGTCCCAGCAATCCTCACAGCCCATAGTCATTTAGAGAGAGTGCCCAGTCCACTCTGGCTGCTTCCAGGGCTCTGGGGATGCCTCACCCAGCAGAGTTGTTCCCACTGCCCTCTGCCCACTCGCAACGCAGTCACTGCTGTGGGGAGGAATCACATTGAGTGAAGCGCCCCCTGCTGTTTGGGGCCCAGGCTGCAGCTCCAAGGAGATGCCTCCTGCATCTGAGGCCCCGTTGGGGTGGCCCTGGCAGCCCCATTTTACAGATAGGTAGACTGAGGCACAGAAGGGAAGAGGCTTTTGAGAGTGACCCAGGGCCTGGAAGGGGATCACCAAGAGAACACTAGATCATTCCAGAGGAGGGGAACGAGCGGAGGTGTCACAGCCTTCTTTGTGGTCTGCCAGCATTGAGCCCCTCGCTGGGCCCCCTCACACGTCTGCATGTCCTGATGGTGGGCCTCAGGGAGGGACCTGCCCTAGCGGCGTCCAGGGGCCCCCTGAGGGTGGTGGATAGACGACCCCCCTGCCACCAGAAAAGTATATGCAAGTGATGGTCCCCTTCAAGCTACCTGCCAGCCACTTTCTCGTGGAAAGGAAATTCGAGGCGCACGGAGCAGATCCCAATCTCTCCCGCCCCCCTGGAGACCACTCCTTGACTCCTCAAAGACCTCATTAGGCCATCAAGGCTGCCTGGCAGCTGCCGCTCCGTCGCCCTCCAGCTTCATCCCTGGCCATGCGCAGAGCTACTCAGAGCTGCAGCATGCTCACTGCCCGCTCTTCATCTCCTGTGGAGTAAAACGCACATGCAGACAAGTGAATACATCATTAATATAGAGCCTAACCAATTGCTATGAAGCGGCTTCTGTATAACCATGACCCCCATCAATAAATAGCCTCCCCAGCATCCCAGAAGCACCTGCTTGCCCTCCCCATCACAGTACCCCCCTCCGTGGGTAAGTGCTGCCCTGGTTTTCTCTATGCCTTTGTTGTTGCGTTGTTAACTGCTGTCTAGTCGGCCCCTGACCCATGGAGACCCGACACACAATGGAATGAAATGTTGCCCAATCCTGCTCCACCCTCATGTTTGGTTGGGGATCAGACTGGTTTTCATTGGCTGATTTTTGGAAGTAGATTGCCAAGCCTTTCTTCCTAGTCCATCTTAGTCTGGAAGCTCCGTTGAAACCTGTTCAGCGTCACGGCAGCACACAGACTTCCACTGACAAATGAGTGGTGGCTGCACATGTGGTGCCTTGGCTGGGATTCGAACCTGGGTCTCCTGCACAGAAGGTGAGAATTCTACCACTGAACCAGCATTGCCCCCCTTCTCTATGCCTTTACCTCCCAAGTGTGCATGCCTACACCATGGGGTGTTGCCTGCTTGTATTGTATATTAACAGAATCACACAGGTGCAAGCTTGGGTGTCTGGCTTCTTTTGCTCACCATCTTGTCTTGTGGGATTTCTCCATGTTGCCGTGCATAGCTGAGGTTTGTTTGAGTTCATTGCTGAATCCCATTCCATTGTGTGACCATATTAGAGCTCATGTATCCCCTTTACTGTAGAGGGACATTTGGGTTGTTTCCAGTTTGGGGCAACCACAGACAATGGGAACGATCGTATTCACATCCCTAACACATGTGCATGAGTGTCCCTAGAGATTGTACCCAGGAGACTGATTCCTGTGTCCTAGGGGAAAGTCTCTCTGTTTTCCAAGAATATTCTTCCAGTTTCCACTCCCACCAGGCTCCACATCATTCCATCACTCCAATCACTTGGTATTCTCAGACTTTTCATTCTTGCTGATCTGGTGGGTATATAATTATGGATTGAGTTTGCATTTAGCTAACTTCTAAGGAGATTGGGCACATTTTCATGTGTTTATTAACCATTTTGATTTTCTCCCCTGTGAAATGTCTGCTTGAGTCTGTTGCCCATTTTTCTATGTGCTGTATGTCCTTTTCTTATTAATCTGTAGAAGCTCTTTATAGTCTTTATATTGTCAGGAACGTGTGCTACAAATATCTTCTCTAATTTCAGGGCTTGTCTTGGCTCTCTCTATAATATATTTTAATAACCAGAAATTCTTCTGATTTTTTTTTAAAATAATCCATTTTATTTTTTGTTGTTGAGAACATACACAGCAAAAACATACACCAATTCAAGTTTCTACATGTATAATTCAATGACATTGATTACACTCTTCAAGATGTGCAACCATTCTCACCCCCTTTTCTTAGTAGTTCCTCTGCATTAACAGACACTCATTGCCCCCTAAGATTCCTATCTAATCTTTTGAGTTGCTGTTGTCAATTTGATCTTGTGTAGATAATTCTTCAGGAGCATAATGCTCAAGGCAGACATTCTTTACTAATCAAGCTAAACTATTGTTTGGTTTTAAGAAGACTTCGGGGGATGTTTTTGGTTTGGGATGTAAAGATTATCAAAGGGCATTAGTTTTGGGGGTTCATCCAGATTCCATGGCTCCAGAATTTCTGGATTCTATGAGAATTTGACATTCTGTTCTGCATCTCCCCCCTTTTGGTCAGGATTCTTCTATAGAATCTTTGATCAAAACATTCAGTCATAGTAGCCAGGCACCATCTAGTTCTTCTGGTCTCAGGGCAAAGGTGGCAATTGTTAATGGAAGCCACAGAAGTTCTTATTTTTAATGCAGCTGAGTTATCAATCAATCTTTCCATTTTGGTTGGCTAAACCATTTTCTTTTTTCTCATACAAAAATTTATACATACATTGTTATGTGCCCCTAATTGCTCTCCCCATACTGTAACAGCACACTCCTCCTTTCCACCCGATTCCTTATGTCCATTCAACCAGCTCCTAACCTTCTCTGCCTTCCCATCTTACCTCCAGACAGAAGCTGCCCATTTAGTCTCTTGTATCTACTTGAGCTAAGAGGCACGCTCCTCACGAGTATCACTTTATGTCCCACAGTCCAGTCCAATCCCTGTCTGAAG
>NW_004444047.1:4582997-4587554 GCF_000243295.1 Trichechus manatus latirostris | reverse complement strand
ATGAGCATCTTGGATAGATATCTTGTCATCTTTCACAATATCAGGGAAGTTTTCTACCAGTAAATCTTCAACAATTCTCTCTGTATTTTCTGTTACCCCCCATCCCGTTCTGGTACTCATCACTCATAGGTTATTCCTCTTGATAAAGTCCACGAAATTCTTAAGGTTTCTTCATTTTTTTTTAATCCTTTTATCTGATGTTTCCTCAAAGAAGTTGGTGTCAAATGCTTTATCTTCCATCTCACTAATTCTGACTTACATTGCCTGAATTCTGCTCCTATGACTTTCTATTGAGTTGTCTAATTCTGACATTTTATTGTTAATCTTCTGGATTTCTGATTGCTGTCTCTCTATGGGTTCTTGCAGCCTGTTAAATTTGTCATTATGCTCTTCTCTAATCTTTTAATTTCCTCTATAGTGTGTTCCGTGTTTTGCTTAATTTCCTTCCTAATTTCTTGAAGAGTTCTGTATATTAATCTTTTGTATTCTGCCTCCAGTAATTCCAAGAAATTATCCTCCTGTGGAAAATTTCTAGATTCTTTATTTTGGGAGCTTGCTGAAGCCATCATGGATTGCCTCTTTATGTGGTTTGATACTGACTATTGTCTCTGAGCCATCAATAAGTTATTATATTTATTTATTTTATGTTTGCTTACTGTGTCTTAGCTTCTAGTTTTGTTTTGATATGCCCAAATAGACTGCTCATGTGGGGTAGTTTGATTATTGACAACTTCGAAGCTCTAATGTCCTGTCACCAGGTGGTTAGATTTGTTACTAGGTATGTGACCTCAGGGGTCCACCCACTTGTCCTGTATGGGTTCAGATCAGGTGCCCAGGTAGATAGCCACCAAGTGTGTGGTGTAGGCTCTCACTTACAGTCCTAGACAGACATGGGAGATTGGTGTAGGTGCAGGCACCTGGCTGCAACAGGAGAACCCACTCTGAGCAAAGCAGGGGGCTGATGGCCACCCCCGAGTGTCCAGGAGGAAGACGTGTCCCTGTTCCCTAGAGCACATAGGTGCGTGAGTTTAGCAGCCGGACTATGAGCACCAAATGCTGTTGGCTCTAAGGACTGGGGGGCACCTCTTATTCATGGGCCTCTATCACAGGTGGCTAGGTGGCATGGGTGGAGCCACCAGTCCTCAGGCTGCTGATGTGGGTAAGTGAAGACCCTGCTTAATGGGCAGAGCAGTGTCAAATGTCAAGAACCTGCCACTTCACGCTGAAACAGTTGAAGTTAGACTTCTGGTGTATACCCTGTGGTACTGCAGTAATGAGGGCCTATGCTGTTGAGATGGGCCCACATAAGTCTATGCAGGGGGAAAGGCACTTAATGTCCGTGGATCCCTTATGCCTGTGCCTAGGCAAAGGAGCTGTGCTTCCCCTGGGTTCCTGGTTTAGGGGAGCCAGCAGTTTATTTTTAACTCTGTTTGTTAATTTGTTCATTCTCCAAGGCAGGGGAATGGCTCTGGGCATGTGACAGATCCTACTTCCAACCCAGGGGACTTGGCAATTGCTGAAGCCGGTCCAGGACCCAGTGCAGAGCAGGGAGCTGGGAGGTAAATGGGAGAGAGGTTTTTCCCTAAGCAGGGTGTTTTTGATCTGTGTGGTAGGCCATATGCAATTACTTATCTTTCACTGATCCAGGGATGCTTCTCACTGGTTCTGGGTGGCCGTGTAGACTCTCTGGTGCTGGGTCTCTCCTGGTGCGGAAAACGCACCTCCTGAGCACTGCTGCTTGCCTGTCTCACCGCTCACCCCTGAGCTGATCAGGCCTGTAGGGCTCAGGCTCTCACCAGGTCAGGTCTGGCAACTCCTCACTGCTTCCGAACCGTCTCTCCCTCCCCCTGCCAGTCAGTCCAGTTCCTCAACTCTGCCTTTGATGTTCAGGGCTCCCAGATTGTCATATATAATCAATTCATTTGTTTCTTCGGGTCTTTGTTGTAAGAGGGTCCACCGGAAGTGTCTGACTACTCCGCCATATTGGCCCTGCCTCCCGGCTAAACCATTTTCTACTGTTCATGAAAATCTCAGTCCACATCTCTCTCCACACAAAGTGAATGGCCAAGTTCACCATGTGAAGTTTTGCCTACCGGGAAGATTTCCCCTCTCCACTGTTTTTCAGGGTAACTCCTGAGTGAGGAACAGTGCAGCAGCAGGCTATGTCCAACTCACCAACATATTGAGCCACCCTTCCTGGGAACCAAGCTCAGGCTTTTTCCTCCTCGGGCACTGGGTAATAGGCAACTCCCCTGAGACTACAGGTGTAAGCTGAGGGAGAGACATCAGTGCTACAGTGGTGGGTGACGTGGGATCTGGACTACCTACCTCTGGGCCTGCTAGAGCTCCACCCTAGATCTACCACTTCCAGATTATGATGGATTGCTGCTGGACATGCCTGAGTTTATGGCTTGGTGGGCCTGAAAGCTCACTATGGGCAGTCCTGTCCTTATGGTTTCTTGATGTCCCATAGAAATGTACTGTTTCTGCCAGTGTTACCATAATGGTGGGTCTGAGCCGCCTGCTGCAGAAGCCAATACTGAAATGGGGTGAGGTGAGCAGCAAGAGTGTTTTATTGTATATCTATATACAGGAGACAGATGGGAATGATCTCCTACAAAAGACCTGTCTCCCTCACTGGAGACTGGCTGAAAGTTTTTATATGGACAGGATTATAGTTTCTTTTCCAGTGGTTACATTCTGCGTGCCCCAGATGATCAAAATTCTTACTGACAATCCTTGAAGGTCATCTGGCTCTGTTACTGTCATGTCACAGATGAGTTAATCCTATCAATTTGTTCTGCCATCCTCCAAGGAGAAACTTTTAGTTAATCTTACTGGAATAGGAGGAGGGAGAAAGAATAACAAAAAAGAAAATATCATGGGAAAGCAAGAGGGAGGATAGGAGGAAAATAAATCAAAATCATAGGAGCATGCAAAAGTGAACTATGCAAGCTAGGCATTAACAATACCATAATACCCAGGAAGCTAGGCCTATACTGCTGGCAATAAACAGTAAATGTGAAACTCCGCGCAGCCCCTTTCACCAGTAGCATGCTAGAAGCTACTTTGTGAGCTTCTTGGATCTGTGGGTTTGTAGTTTTCATAAAATTTGGAAAAATTACAGCCATTATATCTTTAAATATGATTTCTGCCCCCCTATCCTCCACCTCCTCTTTCAGGGATTACAAGTATATATCTATTAGACCCCTTGGGGTTGTCCCACAGCACACTGGCGGTCATTTCTTTTCCAGTCTTCTCTCTCTGTGTTTCATTTAGATTCTTTTTTATGTCTCCAAATTCACTTATGTTTTTTTCTGCTGTGTCTAATCTGCTAATCCCGTCTAGTGTGTTTTTCATCTTAGACATTGTATTTTTCACCTCTAGACTTTTGATTTGGGCCTTTTTTTTGTATCTTCCATGTCTCTCCTTAACATGCTCAGTCCTTCCTCTCCCCCTCCCTCTCTACCTTCCTTTCTCCTTCTCTTCTTTCAGCAAGCCCTCACTGACACCTCTGGAGGGCAGGCCTTGTGCTAAGTGGGAGTCAGAAGTGAATGAGAAAGAACGTGGAGTCTTCTGAGAAAAGTCAGCATCCAGAAGTTCCCCAAGAAAGGGTCACTGACTTACATCCACAGACAATATCCCCGACCCTTCTCTGGGCAAAGTGGAGGAGGGCCCAGCTGGGAGGGGAGGCCTGGTTTCCACACTATTCTGCCACTGCATCTCTCTGGGCCTCAGCTTCTTGTGGGTATAATGGGAACAACAGGTCCTGCCGGTCTGTTTCCCTTGGCCCTTTTGGGGTTCAAATGAGAAAACGGGGAAAAGTATGGGGGAAGGTGCTGGTCTGTCTGGTCTTAAGCGAGCCTGCAGGTCATTGGCAGGTGGCCTGGCCCTGCCAATGTCCAGTCCAAATTAATTCCCTGACTCTGCGGAGGTGACCCAGCATCAGCAGGCCAGGGTTCACGGTGCCGAGAAGCGGGCCCATCTGCGGAGCCTTATCAGGGACCACAGGCCACCCCTGCCCCGCCCCACCTTGTCTGCCAACCCTGTCCCAAAACTCTGTCTGCGGACCCGCCCTTCTGCAGAAGCTTCTGGGGAACTAGGGCCCCGCACTGAGAGGGCAGGCGCGGTGTGCTGAAGAGCGGTGAGCAGGTAGTAAGAGGCTGGGCCGCTGGGCTCTATAGCACCATGCCCCTGCCTTCCCACTGACCCAGGCCCGACAGCCCCCTGGCCCGAAAATGGGGCGCTGTGGTCCAGCATGGGGCCGTTTAGCACGCGTATGTCTGTGAACCTGGCCACAGCAGGCCCTCAATAAATATCTGACGATCGACAGTGAATGAATGAATGCATGAATGAATGAATGAGTGGTGCCGGCTGAGGGGGCGCCCCCAGGCGGTGGGAAGCGGGGCTTGCACAGCCGACCCCGGCTGGCTTCAGCGACAGAGCAAGTAGGATCGCGGCCCCCCGGCCCGTGGCTGCCACCCAATCGATCCGTAGGGCGCGAGCCGGACTACATCTTATCGGGTCCCAAGAAACCGGTGGCGGGAGACAGGGAGG
>NW_004444047.1:4546493-4582897 GCF_000243295.1 Trichechus manatus latirostris | reverse complement strand
GCCCCGCCCCGCCCCGCCCCGCCCCACCAAGGCCCTGGCCCCAGCTGTGTGTGCCCGCCCCTCCCCGCGCGACTGCTTGCAGCCAATGGTACGGCGCGTTGTTCAGGCGGTGCGCGTGGCGGTGGGCCAATGGGGAGGCGCGGTGTTGGGCTGCAGCGCCGCAGGCCGCACCCTGGAAGCGGTTGGGGCGAGGGCTGAGGGGGCGGAGAGGCTGGCAGCGCTGGGGCTCTTAGCCTGGGTTCGTGCGGCGGGCAGGAGGCGGAGCCGGTCCGGAGTCGAGCCCAGCAGAGCGAACGGTGGGGCGCGGCGGACGCACTCGGCCGGCGGAGCTCCGCGTGCTGCCTACAATTCACCCCTGAGGTGAGGCCCGCAGGCTGGGCTGCAGAGTGACCGCCGAGCGGAGCGGGCGCGGCCGGGCTCACGCTACGCCCAAGGGGCTTCAGGGACCCGGGCGCTCGGAACGCGGGGCTTGCGGCCGTGGGGGCCGAGCAGGCCTAGCGGCGTGGGGAGCCGGGCGCGAGCCTCGGCTGGAGGGTGGGCCGCGCCCCGACAGCGTTGGGAGGCGAGGGTGCTGCGCCGGCCGAGGGGCGTCGCTGATTCTGGGGCCGGCGGCTTCGCGTGGGGGTTTCGGGGACGGGAGGACGCTCGGCGGGGCTGCCCGAGAGCCGCCCGGGGAGTGGTCACTGCCATCGGCCACCGCGTTGACGCGGTGCAGAGGCACAGGGCCTCGAGGAGAGGGGCAGGCCACTTCTGGGCCGGGCGGGGGGCTCCGGGGGAAGGAGGGTCCGGGCCAGACGTAGCAGTGGCTGGGGCGGTGTGTTAGTGACGGTCTCCTCCAGGCCTGGAGCCCTTACGGTTCGAGTCGCAGACCTAGGCATCTGCGTCCTGCATGTCGGCTCTTGTTGATCAAAATGACAGCTTCTCCCCAAAGAGAAAAGCCGAATCTGCTTACGGTGGTAAGAACGGCTGTCCTGGGACTTTATCAGAGAGGGGCTGGCTGTTGGTGATCTTTGTCCCTTTTGTATCATTCTATTCATTTTTTTATTTTCGATTTTTGGGAAGGTGTCAGAGGGCCTTTGCCTTTAAGAATTACTTTCGCTCAAGTAATTCGTGGCTCAAGATGTTTTGTGAGGTGACTTGTGTTCACTTTATGCATATCTACCTCGAAATAAGTATTTTTGGTTCATCTGAAATCACTGTTGGTATGACCGTAGAATTTTATGTCTAAAATGATATACAGCAATGATCATATCCCAAAAGACCAAAAACATAGCCGGTAGCTGTATGCATTGCTGGTAAATTATTATAGAAAAATTTTTTGGCATGTGAAAAATTAATTGCAGTCTTAATGGGGATAGGAAATAGGGTGCTGTCTGCTTTGCTAAACACATCAGTAGAGGCCACCACTGAAAGCAAATCTTGAGCGGATGAGGATTTCAACAGGCACCAAGGAGAGGAGGACTTTTGCCCGGGGGGGGGGGGGGGGTTGGCGAGAGGGGGAAAGAGGTGAATTGTACCAAAGTGGGATCGTAAAAATTCGAATCTTTAATTATGGCCAATTGCTAGCAATGTATAAATTATTTTTTTTAATCCAAAATCTTAATATACTCTTGATTCTGACTATGGGAAAAACTAGAATAGCCACACAAAAAAGTTGTTTTTTAAGGAAGTGGGTGGTTTTGACAGTCAAAGCTGCTTTTCAGAGTTTTGATGTGGTTTACAGCGGTACAGCTGGTATGATTTGTTAGTTGACTACTTGTCATGTTTAGGTTTTAGAGTTACAGAGGCTCACTGAATGATGTGAATCTAAATTCTACCCAGTCTCCAAACAGTGGAATATTTTCTAAAAAATAATTTTTACAAGTTTTGACATTATCTGATAACTGATCGTGTTTTGTTTGGTATTCAGTTTTGTTATTGACTTTACCATAGAAGCTGTTTCTTTAGGTGATTATTAGTTTTAATTAGTTCTTTTAAGTAGTCATTGTGTTGAATCAGAAAAATATGGAAATACTTTATAAGATAGTAAGGCATTTTTATTATATAAGATCAGACTTTAAATTGCTTTATTTCATTTTTTACATTTTAACTCTTACATATATTTAAGGAGATAGAACAGTATAAGTCCTCATTTCCTCTCACCCAGCTTCAATCATTTCAACTCACAGCCAATTTTGCTTCCTCTGTATCCTAAAAGCATAGACGTCATATCCTTTTAACTGTTAAATATTTCAGTATGTGTATCTAAAAGATACTCTTTTTTTTAAAAAAAAAAAGAAAGAGAAACACACATATCACTCTCACAAAAAATGATTGCTAATTCCTTAATATCTTCAAATATCCAGCCAGTGTTCGGATTTCCTCAGTTGCCTCATAATTTTTTGTAACAGTTTGAATCAGAATCCAAAATCCATACGTTCTGACTGGTTTTAATCTATAGATTACCTTCCATCTTTCGTTTTCTCTTGTAGTTTATTTCTTGTTGAAATCCTGTGGTTTGTCCTGTGGAGTTACCCACAGCATGGATTTTATTCTGTGTTTTAGTTTAACAATACGGAATTTTTTGTAATTAGATCTAAGGGTATAACCAGGGTCCGGCTTGATTTATTTTTGGCAAGAAGTCTTCATAAGTAAGTAGGCAGGTAGTGGTTTTCTTCTTGTTAGCAGCCCTTGATGCTTGGTGTCTAGAATCATTTCAGTAGGCATTGAAAAATGTTGATGAGTTCCTTCTATAACTTCTTTATTTCCTAGTTGGAATACTTCTATAAAGTAGTTAATTACCTGTTAATTACCTTGAAGAATAGCTTATTTATGAGAGGATAAATGCTAAATTCCTCTCCTTTATTTACCAGTTTTCAAAATAATGCACTGTTTCCCTAGCATCCTTCAAAAGTAGCCAATAAATTGTGTATATATGTTTGTGTCATTATAAACTCATGAATTTAAACATATATGATGTGTTTAAATTCATTGTAGTTATTATTCTTATTGAGGTTGAGATTGTCCCATCTTTGTCCAGTAGGAATTTATTCACATTGGCTCCTAACTCCTTTTTTTTTTTTTTAATTGTTGTAGTTTAGATGCAGTTTACATTTCAAGTTAGTCTCCCATACAAAAATTTATACATACATTGTTATGTGACCCTAATTGCTCTCCCGGTACTCTGACAGCACACTTCTTCTTTCCACCCCTGATTCCCCATGTCCATTCATCCAGCTCCTAACCTTGTCTGCCTTCCCGTCTCACCTCTGGAGAGAAGCTGCCTGTTTAGTCTCTTGTATCTACTTGAGCTAAGAGGCGCACTCCTCACGAGTATCACTTTATGTCCCACAGTCCAGTCCAATCCCTGTCTGAAGAGTTGGCCTTGGAAATTGTTTTAGTTCTGGGCTGATAGAGACTCCAGGGGCCATGCTTTCTGACGTTCCTCCAGTCTCAGTCAGACCATGAAGTCTGGTCTTACTAGAATTTGAGTTCTGCACCCCACCTTTCTCCTGCTCCGTCCAGGACTCTCTTTTGTGTTCCCTGTCAGGGCTGCCATTGGTAGTAGCTGGACACCATCCAGTTCCTCTGGTCTCAGGCAGATGAAGTCTCTGGCTCATGTGGCCCTTTCTGTCCCCTGGGCTAATACTTTCCTTGTGTCTTTGGTGTTCTTCATTCTCCTTTACTCCGGGTGGTTGGGACCAATTGATGCATCGTAGATGGCCACTTGCAAGCTTGTAAGACTCCAGACACCACTCACCAAAGTAGGAGGCAGAACATTTTCTTAATAAGCTTTGTTATGCTAATTGACCTAGATGTCCCCTGAAAGCATGGTCCCCAGACCCCTAGCCCTGCTACTCTGTCACTCAAAGTGTTTGATTGTATTCAGGAAACTTCTTATCTTTGGTTTAGTCTAGTTGTGCTGACTTCCCTTGTAGTGTGTGCTGTCCTTCCCTTCACCTAAGATAAAACTTGTCTACTATCTAGTTAGTGAATAACCCTCACCCTCCCTCCTCACCCTTGTAACCATCAAAGAATGTTGTCTTCTTTGTCCTAACTCCTTTTGACATGGGTTAGTGATACTTCCAGTTCAGATGCAAGTGTACAGAATTTTACTTAACCTTCTCGATTTTGCACCTGTATCTTTTTTCTTCCAAACCAGCTTCATTCGAATTACTCATTGTTTTATCCCATACTGTATTCATCTCAGTCTCAGAAGAATAATGCAAACACTACCACCTATCAGTGAAAACAGTTTAAGAATATTTTTGCATCCTTGTTAGGGATATGTAGTCAATTTACTGTGTTTTAAAGTCACTTAGAATAGTTAACTCTATGGTTTTGCCACAACTGTGAATACATAGTTAAGTTTTTTTTTTTTCCGTTTTGCTTTCGATTTCTAGGGATTGCTTTTTTAAAATTTAACTTTGTTTTTTAATTAAGTAAAATATTAAAGGCTTACAAAGTCAAATCTATGAAACAAGGCAGGTTCAAAGAAGTCTTCCTTTTATCCCTGTTCCCTTCGTCTTGTTCCCACCTTCTCCCATAGGTAACTTTTTTAATTTGTAATTTTATGATCAGTGTATATTCATTCCTCCTTTATTTGATAGGTGGTGATATGTTTCTGAGGATTTGAACTACCGACCTTTTGGTTAGCAGCCGAGCTCTCATCCACTGCACCACCAGGCAGTTTGACTCTACCAGCTGCTCCTTAGAAACCCTATCGGGCAGTTCTACCCTGTCCTATAGGGTTGCTGTGAGTTAGAATCCACTTGATGGCAACGGTTTGGAGTTCTGGTGGCACAGTGGTTAAGAACTTGGCAACTAACCAGAAGGTCAGCAGTTTGAATCCACCAGCCGCTCCTTGGAAACACTTTGGAGCATTTCTGTTCTGTCCTGTAGGGTTGCTATGAGTTGGAATCGACTCAACGGCAACAGGTAACAGGTAGTATATGTTACTTTTTCCACCATGTTTTTTTCACTTAACATTAAATCCTGGTGCCCAGTCCGTAGTATAGTATAGATATATTTCTTGTTTCTTTTTACAGTTGCATAGTGCTCCTTTATGTGGTTATACCATAGTTTATTTAACAAGATATGACTGCTTTTTAATGAGAGTTCACCACAAAAATCCACTAGTGGCATTTTTTCCTGATCCTGTACTATGGTTCGGTGAGAATTTTCTGGTACATTTTAAGTTATCAGAATGGAAGGGAATATTCATTGTCTTAGTCATCTAGTGCTGCTATAACAGAAATACCACAAGTGGATAGCTTTAACATGGAGAAGTTTATTTTCTCACAGCGTAGTAGGCTAAAAGTCTGAATTCAGGGCGTCACCTCCAGGAGAAGGCTTTCTCTCTCTGTTGGTTCTGGAGAAAGGTCCTTGTCATCAATCTTCCCCTGGACTAGGAGCTTCTCCGCGCAGGAACCTTGGGTCCAAAGGACATGCTCTGCTCCTGGCACTGCTTTCTTGGTAATCTGAGGTCCCCATGCTCTGCTTGCTTCCCTTTCCTTTTATCTCTTGTAAGGTAAAAGGTAGTGCAGGCCACACTTCAGGGAAACTCCCTTTACATTGGATCAGGGATGTGACCATACTGAGGGTGTTACAGTCCTACCCGAATTCTCTTTAACATAAAAATACAATCACAAAATGGAGGACATCCACACAATACTGGGAATCATGGTCTAACCAAGTTGACACATATTTTTTGGGGACACAGTTCAATCCATGAATTCATGTAGCATGATGTAATACTACAACGTTCTATTGAGATTTTAGTTTTCTATTATGCATAACAAGGGAATACTGCATGGTTTAAAGTCAGGAAAGGTGTGCGTCAGAGTTATATCCTTTCACCATACTTATTCATTCTGTATGCTGAGCAAATAATCTGAGAAGCTGGACTATATGAAGAAGAATGTGGCATCAGGATTGGAAGAAGACTCATTAACAGCCTGCGTTATGCTGATGACACAACCTTGCTTGCTGCAAGTGAAGAGAACTTGAAGCCCTTACTGATGAAGATCGAAGAAGACAGCCTTCCGGATAGATTACATCTCAACATCAAGAAAACAAAAATCCTCACAACTGGACCAATAAGCAACGTCATGATAAACGGAGAAAAGATCGAAGTTGTCAAGGATTTCATTTTACTTGGATCCACAGTCAACACTCATGGAAGCAGCAGTCAGGAAACAAAAGATGCATTGCATTGGGCAAATCTGCTGCAAAAGACCTCTTTAAAGTGTTGAAAGGCAAAGATACCACCTTGAAGACTAAGGTTCAAGATGCACCTGACCCAAGCTATGGTGTTTTTAATCACCTCATATGCACGTGAAAGCTGGATGATGAATAAGGAAGACCAAAGAAGAATTGATGCCTTTGAATTGTGGTGTTGGAGAGGCTATTGAATATACCATAGACTGCCAAAAGAATGAACAAATCTGTCTTGGAAGAAGTGCGACCAGAATGCTCCTTGGAAACAAGGATGGCAAGACCATGTCTCACATACTTTGGATATGTTGTCAGGAGGGATCAATCCCTGGAGAAGGACATCATGCTTGGTAAAGTAGAGGGACAGCGAAAAAGAAGACCCTCAATGAGATGGACTGACACAGTGGCTGAAACAATGGGCTCAAGCATAACAGTGATTGTGAGGATGGTGCAGGACCAGGTAACGTTTCATTCTGTTGTACGCAGGGTTGCTGTGAATCGAAATCGACTCCACAGCACCTAACGACAACAATGACATTAACTAACAGTTACAGATGTCAAAGACCTCAGTTTTGCCTTTTCTTTCTTTATAAAATAGTTGTTGTTTCAGCCCCTCAGTTGCAGTAATAGAGTTTTGGGTGAGTTTCAGTTATTTCATTTCTGAGATAAAATCATCTAATTCACTTTGATGCAGTAAGTTCATTCTTATTAATCAGATTGTTAATATTATATTTTAGTAATCTGTTTCTTGTGTTTTTACCCATTGTTCTCTTACCGATTATCTGTCTACATATTCATTGCCTCTGAAACATTTAGGCTTTAAAATCTAAAATAGTAAACCTGTAGATTTTAAGTCTGTGAAAAACAATGCCTGTAGCCATAGTCATCAACGCTGTCTTGCTAACATCAGTTTTGCCTTCAAGATATATCTGGAATCACCCTTCTGTCTTCATCTCCACTATCAATCCCTTGGTCCCAACAGCCATCATCTCTCCCTTGGACCAGCACTATAGCTGCCCTTCTTATTTCCTGACTCCTTTCTCCTCACGCAATCTCCACCCATCAGCCAGGGTGATTTATGTGAAATACAAATTAAATCATGTTCTGCCGTACTTAGAATAAAATCCAGACTTCTTACCATGACCTCCAAGCTTACTTTCTGCTGTTCTTCCCTTTGCTCATTTATGCTGCATTTGGAGTGTTCTTCCTGGAACATGCCTCGCTCTTTCTGCTTCAGTTTGTTGCACATTGATCCTTCTGCCTAGCACATTCTTATGCCACTCTAGATGGCCAGTTCCTTTTCATTTAAGTGTGGCCTGTGTCTAAATGTCCCATAAAGAGATCCTCCTTGATTGCCCTTCAATTTTAATTATTTATTTATTCATTCTTGTTTGCTCTTCCACAAGAATGATGCCCCATGAAGGCTGAGACCGTATTTTCCCACCGTTTAAGCTGGCACTTCTATGCCCTTGCTAGAATGATTCCCCTGAGTCATACACTAGACCGTGTCACTTACCTGCGTAGAGCTTGCCGGTGATTCTCCACAGCCTGTAAATCCTGAGCTGGGCCAGGCTTTCTGAAGTTTGGCCTCCTCCCACAACTTCAGTCTTACGTTTTACGTCTCACACCCCCAGTCCTATCTCTTACCATGCCTTGGTTTTTGCCTCCCACTATATACCAAGCATGGTAACCTGGCATATAGTAGGTACCCAGTAAATATTTGTGGAATAAATGAATGATTTAAGATTCAGTCTCTTAAGTCTTTTTGAAATTTAAATCACACCCTTGGCAAAATGATAACTGAAAACACATGGCCATGAACTTTCAGGGAAAATGGTAGCTAACTACATAAGGTCATAAAGCTCCAGAGAAGGTCACATAAAGAAGGGGGAACTTAAACCTGGTTTTGAAAGATGGGCACGGGGGTAAAGAGCAAGATGTTATGTTGTGAAGGAGAAGTGAAAGATTTTTTAGAATTAAGCTTTTTTGGTGCCATGTTTTCTGTCAGTGGTTTAAAAAAATACGCACACCCAAATGCAGAGATCCCCTACCATGGGATCAGCTGAATCTCGGCCTGGGGCCAGCTGATTCAGAGGCATCCCCTGACTAAGAACCATTGTTCTATGGCATTGCTCTTTGAGTGGTCCCAATTTGGCCAGCGTTGCAGTGGACCCGGGACCACCATTCCATGGATGTGGGGTTACTGTCCATATTGGGTGTGTGTGTCCCGGTTTAGTGCCACCGGACTTTGATACTTGTCGCTCTCTCTGTTTAAATGATTGTCAAAAAATAGGGATATGCTCTTAATAGGCAACACAGAATTTCCAAAATTCAGGTAATAAATGGGAATTTTCATCTTTTTAAGTGCTATGTGCCAGTCATTGTGCTTTTATGCATTATTTCATTTAATCCTTATAACATCCTACTAGGTAGATACTCTATCTTTTTCAGTTGAAAAAAACCAAGAGAATAAGTAATTACCCAAGTGTGCATAGCTAGGAATTGGTGGAGCTGGGATTCATACCAGGTTTGTCTGACTTCTGAGACTGTGCTCTTAACTACCAGGCTATACTGCCTTCTTTTTGTATACTTTCTCAGTCCTAACACTTTTGACACTTGATTATAACTGTTGGTCTTGGTCTTCCCCATGAGAGCAGGAGCTATGTCTACTACTTTATTTCTAGAATCTAGCACAGCACCTACCATAGAGTAGGTCCTTAAGAAATATTTGTTTAATTAATGCTAAGTTATTGTTAAAAACCACTACCCATCTGTCAACTTGTTGTACTGTGGTGGTTTGCATGTTGCTGTGATGCTGGAAGCTATACCACTGGTATTTCAAATATAAGTAGGGTCACCCATGGTGGACAGGTTTCAGCGGAGTTTCCAGGCTAAGACAGACTAGGAAGAAAGGCCTGGTGATCTACTTCCGAAAACTAGCCAATGAAAACATTATGGATCACAACAGAACATTGTCCGACTGACTTCCATTGGACACGTCATCAGGAGGGATTAATCGCTGGAGGAGGACATCATGTTTAATGAAGTAGAGGGCCAGTGAGGGCAAGGAAGACCCTTGATAAGATGAATTGGCACAACAGCTGCAACATGCCGGCAGTTGTGAGTATGATGCAAGACCAGGCAGCATTTAGTTCTGTTGTACATAAGGTTGCCATGAGTCAGAGTGGGCTTGATGACAGCTATCTACCTACCTGTCTTTAAAAAGTTCAGTTGTAAGGGGTAATGTTCATGAAGATTATTAAAGGAAGTGCGGCTCATCTGTTCCCTTAAAGCAAGGATCTGCTATCTTTCTATAAAGGGCCAGATAGTAAATATTACAGGCTTTGTAGGCCATGTGATATCAATTGCAGCTTCTCAGCTCTGCTGTCATTTTGCAAAAGCAGCCATAGATTTAATACATGAATGAGTATGACTGTGTTTCAATAAAGGTTTATTTATGAACTCTGAAATTTAAATTAATTTTCATGTGTTATGACAGTGAAAAATAGGAAGATCCTCGACGGGATGGATTGACACAGTGGCTGCAACAATAGGCTCAAACACAGCAATGATTGTGAGGATAGTGCAGGGTTGGGCATTGTTTCGTTCTGTTGTACATAGGGTTGCTATGAGTCGGAACTGACTTGACAGCACCTAATTTACTATTATTATTTTTTAACCTTTAAAAATTTTAAAAACCATTTTTAGCTTGTATGCCTTACTAAAAAACATGTAGTGGCTTGGATATGGCCTAGAGGCTGTAGTTCTCCAAGTCCTACCCTGAGAAGTCTAAATTTTATCATTAGATCAGATTAGGCATATGCCTCCTGGATTGGATCATTTTGTCTGCTAGTGGGCTTTTTTTTTGTTGTATCATGCTTTGGTCTACATTAAAGAACTGTAGAAGAAATACCACTCTGATACTCCATACTGTATTGGTTGTAGGAGGATTCTTGGGGGCCTTGTCCATTATAATAAATAAATAAAGACTGTTCTTTCTGTTTTTTATTTATTGTGCTAAAATTTACAAAACATAAAAAATACAGTTTTAACCCTTGTTATGGGTTGAATTGTGTCCGCTAGAAATATGTGTTTTAAATCCTAACCTCTATGCCTATGGTTATAATCCCATTTGGGAATGAGTTGTCTTTGTTATGTTAATGAGGCAGGGTTAAGTGTAGGATGTATCTTGAGTCAATCCCTTTTGAGATATAAAAGAGATTAAACAAGGGAGCAGAGCAGACACGGGGGAAGAGAGATACCAAGCACATGAAGATTGTCTAGGAACAGAAGCTCAGAAGAGACAAGGACCTTCCTCCAGAGCTGACAGAGAAGGAAAGCCTTCTCCTAGAGCTGGGACCCTGAATTCGGCCTCCTAAACTGTGAGAAAATAAATTTCTGTTTGTTAAAGCCACTCACTTGTTGTATTTCTGTTATGGCAGCACTAGATAACTAAGACAGAATATGGTACGGAGAAGTGAGAGTGCTGCTCTAATAAATACCTACAATGTGGAACTGGTTTTGGAACTGGGTAACGGGTAGAGGCTGGAAGAGTTTTAAGGTGCCCAAGAGTAAAAGCCTAGATTGCCTTGAAGACACTGTTGGTAGAATTATGGACAGCAAAGACAGTTCTGGTGAGGACTCAGAAAGAAGTGAGGAGAGCAATAGAGAAAGTCTCTGTGGTCTCAGAGAATACATACGGTACCAGCAGTACAATGAAATGTATTGTAGAAATGTGGACATTAAATGTGCTTCTGATGAGGCTTTAAAAGAAAATGGTAAACATGTGATTGGACAATTTAGGAAGGGTGATGCTTTTTTTGCAGTGGCAAAGAACTTGTTTGAATTTTGTTCAAATATTTGGTGGAAGGTAGAAGTTGTAAATAATGAACTTGGATATCTGGCTGATGAGATTTCTAAGGAAGATCTTAAAAGGACTGCATGGTTTCTCCTTGCCACTTGTAAAGTGCGAGGAAAGAGATGGACTTATGAATTGTGCACAATGAAAACAGAACTTAAAGGTTCGGAAAATTCTGTTTTACAAACTAAGGACATGTGTTCTAGAATGTTCACCAAATATGTGGCTACAGAATCTCTTGTTAAAGTAATTAAGCCTGTGACTGATGGAGCTAACCAACAACCACAGCAGAAAACCCATCAGCTTAGATTGAAGGGGACAGAGAAAGAACAAAAGGAAAGAAGGCTGTCTGCCTCTTGGAATTCTATAGGCAGGAAACAGGCCAGAGGAGCTACATCTGTTGTTCTCCAAGAAAAGAAAAGGACAATCCCTGGAGCAGCTTGGAGATCAGCAGAACTACTGGAAGAAGTATGGGAAGCTCCTTGGGAGCTTCTTGGTTTCAAAGGGTGGGGCCACAGCCTCCTAGATTTCAAAGAATTGGATCTTCACCAATTAGTTCCAAAGTGTGGAGCTGCTGTTAAGGTGTGCCGGGGGATAGGGCTGCCCAAAGCTGAGGTGACAGGGATGCCCAAGGGGCAGAAGAATGGGGCCTGCCAGGGCCAAGGGAGTGTGGTTGCCACTCAGGTGGACTAGGAGAATGGGGCCGCCCAAAGCCGAGGGAGCAGAGTTTGCTGTCCTAGTGTGCCTGGAAGGCGGAGCTGAAGCCCAGGGCCTAAGGGCCTCCACCTAGAATCCAGAGAGTGTGGCCAATACCCAGAGTCTGAAGGGCAGGACCATTGCCTACATGGTCTCAGAGAACAGAGGATTATTTTCAAGCCTTTAGAGCTAATGTAAATTGTTTTGCTGGGTTTGGGACTTGCTTGGTGCCCGTTATCCTTTCATTCCCTACAGTTTCTCCCATTTGTAATGGAAATGTCTACCTTGTGCCTGTTTCACCCTTGTACTTTGGAAGCAGATAACTTGTAATCTAGTTTTCACAGGTTCACAGTTGAAGAATAATTTTGCCACGCGTTGGAACACGCCTCAAGTCTCCCCCAGATTTGACTGAGATGATTCAGAAGATGAGATTTTGGACTCGGAGTGGATTGAAGACTTTTGGGTTGCTGGGATGGGGTGACTGTGTTTTGCAAGTGACAAGGAAGTGAATTTTGAGGGAGCCAAAAGTGGAATGTTATGGGTTGAATTGTGTCCCCCCAAAATATGTGTTGTAAATTCTAACCTCTATGCCTATGGTTATAATCCCCTTTGGGAATGAGTTGTCTTTGTAGTATTAATGAGAAAAGATTAGCATAGGGTGTATCTTGAGTCAGTCCCTTTTCAGATATAAAAAAGATTAAATGGGAGTAGAGCAGGGATAGGGGAAGAGAGATGCCAAGCACATGAAGATTACCCAGGAGCGGAAGCTCAGAAGAGACAAGGACCTTCCCCCAGAGCTGACAGAGAAAGAAAGGCTTCCCCTAGAGCCGGTGCCCTGAATTCAGATTTCTAGGCTCCTAAACTGTGAGAAAATAAATTTGTTAAAGCCACCTACTTGTAGTATTTCTGTTATAGTAGCACCAGATAACTAAGATAAGGACCCAACCTATTCTAGTGTGACTGTATGTTAACATCTTCAGAGACCCTATTTCCAAACAAAGTTACATTCACAGGTACCAGAGGTTAGGACTTAGCATGTCTTTTCAGGAGACTCAGTCCAGTTCTTAACAGTTTTCCCATTTATACAGTGGATACGATAACCTTCCTCATTTTCTCCATAGAGTTTGTATGAGTATTAGATAAAAAAGTACTTTGTAAGTGATATATGCAAAAGAGTTTTATTTATTGTCACATATTTAAAATATACTTGAGGGCAAACAAATAGAGAGGAACCAATACTAGTATTGTTTTTTATTCTTTTAAAAGCACCCCCAGTATTATTTGTCCCATGCCTTTTAGATGCAAAACATTAAAAAATTCAGATGCTGAATATATTACATCTGTAATCTAGCTAAGTGAGATGATAGTGCTTGCAAAAAATTAATACTTGTGATTCAGAGGTACCACTGCCACAGAAGTTTATAAAATTGTAAATTTGAGTCACAAGACTTTTATAACTCAAAACTGTTGGCCTAAAATCTTTTAATACTTTAAAAGTGCTAGTCCACTATCTTCTTGTTTGCATCAGTTCATACAGGAAATGTGCTGCCATTCTTATCTTTGTTCCTCTGTGTGTAATGTGTCCTTTTTTTCTGGCTGCTCTTAAGATTTTTTTCTATCACGGGCTTTAAGCATTTTCTGTTCCTTTGTATATAGTAGTTCTCTTCATGTTTCCTGTGCTTGAGATTCAGTGAGCTTATTGAATCTCAGTGTTAATAGTTTTCATCAGATTTGAAAAATTTTTCGCCATTATTTCTTATATTGTTCCCCTTGAGGTCCTCTCCTTTGGGGACTCCAATTCCATGTATATTAGACCATTTGAAGTTGTTCCACATTTCATTGATGTTCTGTTCATGTCCTTAACTTATCTTTTCTCTGTTATGTTTTGGATAGTTTTTATTGCTTTAATATATTCACTATTTTTTTCAGTATTTAATCTACCATTAATAATCTCATTCAGTGCATTTTTTCATCTTATACATTGCAGCTTTCATCTTTAGAAGTTCTGTTTGTATCTTTCTTATCTTCCATCTCTCTAAGATTTTGAACATGGAATACATCCTACTAGCTGTTTTAATGATCCTGTGTGCTCATTTTAACTTATTTTTCAGTTCTGGGTTGGGATTGATTGATTTATCTTCATATGTGTCATATTTTTCTGCTTCTTTGCATGTCTGGAAATTTTTGATTGGATGCCAGACATTGTAAATTTTACATTGTTTGGGTTCTGAGCATTTTTTTCCTATAAATATTATTGAGCTTTGTTCTGCATGTGTGTGAGGAAACTCTGCAAGGCAGAGAAAAGAACCACCTGACAGGATGAGAGGAAGGAGTGCTTGGAGATAACACAGGACTGGGGATAGTGGCCGTTACCACCAGGTAGACTAGAAAACCTCAGGATTCGTAGGGCGTTGGGTAGAGTACACAGAAAGGGCTTCCCTAGACTGAGCGTTAGTCCCTTCTCTTCCTGCTTACCATCTTAAAAGAATCAGACTATTTCCAAGTATTTCACTACATCTCAGAACAAAGTTCAAATGCATGCTTGGGAGTCAGGTACATCTAGGTTCAAAGTGCTGCAGATAGTATGAGGATTGGATTGAGAACACTGTTAGAGGGACTGGTCTAGGAAATGCTGACATTTTTGCTGTTATAACAGGAAGTATTGTAAAGCACACAGGTCCTGAATACAAGCAGAGGCTTATAAAATGAACTTAGGGAGAGAGAACAGAGGTATAAATTTCTGTATCTAAGAACTGGAAGATGATCACTGCTTAGACTTCATTGATTCAATTTTACTTCCTTAGGCCTTCTCTAGGCTCCTGTTTGGAGCTCTGTGCTCCCTAACCAGTAAACCTGTTACTGTTGAGCCAGTTCTGACTCATGGCAGTGCTATGTGTTGCAGAGTAGAACTGCGCTCCATAGGACTTCCAAGGCTGTGACCTGTTGGGAGCAGATTGCCAGGCCTTTCTTCCAGGGCACCTCTTGGTGGGTTCAAACTGCCAGCCTTTCAGTTAGTAGTTGAGCACTTAACCATTTACACTACCCAGGGCCTGTTAGCACTCCTGTAACGATACTCACTGCACATGGACTTCCTGTTTCTGTCCGTCGTCCTTCATGTGTAGACCATGTTTATCTGAATAAAAGCCATGATCTTAGCGCCTACCACAGAACACACACTCTGGAAACATTGGTTGTATGATGCTTACTGATGAGGGAATCTAAAGTTCCCAAACATGATGTGTGGAAATTTGTCACTAGGAAATACTGTTGTTATTGATGTTAGGTGCCATCGAGTCAATTCCGACTCATAGAAGTCCTGTGTACAAGAGAACAAAACACTGCCTGGTCCTGCCCCATCTGCAGAATCATTACTGTGCTTGAGCCCATTGTTTTAGCCACTGTGTCAGTCCATCTCGTTGAGGTTCTTCCTCTTTTTTGCTGACCCTCTGCTTTACCAAGCATGATGTTCTTCTCCAGAGACTGTCCCTCCTGATAACATGTCCAAAGTACATGAGACTAAGTCTCGCCATCCTCACTCCCAAGGAGCATTCTGGCTGTACTTCTTCCAAGATAGATTTGTTTGTTCTTTTGTCAGTCCATGGTATATTCAGTATTGTTTGCCAACACCCTAATTCAAATGCATCAGTTCTTCTTTAGTCTTCCTTATTCATTGTCCAGCTATTGTGTGCATATGAGGCGATTGAAAACACTATGGCTTGCGTCAGGCTCACCTTTGTCCTCAAAGTGACATCTTTGCTTTTTAACACTTGAAAGAGGTCTTTTGCAGCAGATTTGCGCAGTGCAGTATGTTGTTTGATTTCTTGACTGCTGCTTCCATGGGCGTTGATTGTGGATCCAAATAAAATGAAATCCTTGACAATCTTCAGTATTTTCTCCATTTATCATGATGTTGCTTATTGGTCCAGCTGTGAGGATTTTTATTTTCTTTATGTAATCCATACTGAAGTCTTCGATCTTTAGTAAGTGCTTCAAGTCCTCTTCACTTTCAGCAAGCAAGGGTGTGTCATCTGCATATATAGTAAAATCTGCAAAAGCCGGAACCTGTGTAAAGTGGAAACTTGTCAGAGATGGAAAACTCAGATGTTTTCCGCTAACAGAGAGCAATTAAAAAGTGGTTAAGGTGGCACCCTGTCAAAGGCAGAAAACTTGCGAGACCTGGAAAAACAAGGCCTTTCCATTGAGTTCCAGCTCTCACAGGTTTCACTCTGTGTGTGAGTGTGTGTGTGTGTGTGTGTGTGTATATACAGTCACACGTTGCTTAAAGTCCACAATACGTTCTGTGAAATAGGACGTTATGTAATTTGGACATTGTGCAAGCACCATATTATAGATCAAGGTCCTTTCAGGCATTTGCTTCCAGAATAAAGTTTTGTCTGTATTAAAAATTTGCTGGGGCAAATGACCTCCCTCTA
This sequence comes from Trichechus manatus latirostris, assembly GCF_000243295.1. NCBI lineage: Eukaryota > Metazoa > Chordata > Mammalia > Sirenia > Trichechidae > Trichechus > Trichechus manatus. The sequence continues at coordinate 4,566,715 of NW_004444047.1, read as the reverse complement.
TAATTAGTTTATCTAAGGTTTCAACAAATTCTACTGCCTAAGCACTCACAGACTCACCATTCACTTTAGCATTATTCAGAGAGAAACACTGTTTCAAGCGCTTGAACCACCAACAGGTAGCACTAAACTCGATATCGTACTGTGGCCCTGCTTTTTCTTTAAGCATCTCGAACAAGCTCCGTGCCTTAGCAGTGATCGTTCGTGTACTGAGAGGGATTCGCTTTTGTGTTTGGTCCTCAAGCCACATCATTAGCAGTTTTTCCATATCTGATAGAGGTCCCTCTTGCATTTTTGTTAGCCTTGTATCTTTCAGTGGAGCCAGTCCTTTAACGGGCTGGAGATTTTTTTCTTTGTTTTTTGAAGATCGTTGTGATTGTTGAGTGCGACGTGCCTAAATCCACTACATCCTCCGATTGGGATTTCTGAACTCTATTATAACCTTATGGGACCACGGGCATATATACGGTCGGATGTTGGTCAAATGGATGTTATGCAGTGCATAACTGTATATACATATGTATATTAAATCATCTTTATTGAGACAATTCACTTGCCATAAAATTCACCCCTTTAAGCTGTAAAATTTAGTGTTTTTTTGTGTATTCATCAAGTTGTACAGCCATCACAACAATTTAAGTTAAGAACATTTTAATGTCCCCCGAAAGTAATAGGAGCAGTCACTTTCTAACACCCCACCAGCCCTAGGCAACCACTAATCTACTTTCTGTCTCTATAGATTCTGTATATTTTTGTTTATTATAATTCAGTTAGTTTTTCCTATCCTGTACTTTGTGAAAATAGAGTGTGAAATCTTACACATTAATCATGACTGAGGGGGAGCAGAGTTAACGTTTTCCATGGTTTGAGGGTGGGCAGGAGGGAAGATTTTTATAAAGTAAGCCTGGACCGTTACATAAGATAAGGAAGTGCTAGAGACGGCGTAATCTGGTGTTGATTTCTGGTTTTACAGGACAGGGCAGGTACTCTGGTTGCAGAACCCCTTGCCTTGTGGGGATGTCCAGTGAAAACCTGCGGAGCACTAACTGCGGGGTGGAGCACACTTTTTCTGTGTGGGAATTTTAAATTGGGTGATCTTCAGTTATTTTGACTATAGAATATTCTCAGAATAATAGAAGATAGAATAATGAACAGATAGGAAAATGTACTTTTTAAATTGAGATATAAGTCACATACAGTAAAATATAATTTAAAATATTTGAATTTTAAGTCACACTTCAAAGGTATAAGAAATTCTTCTGATTCCTTGATCCATGATTATTCCCTGCTCATTCATTTAACTAGTTTTTTTTGGGCTTCTGTTATGTTCCAGGTACTGAACTAGATACTGAGTTTCTGTTTTACTTTGAGTAATACATGCTTTTTTGAAAATCTGAATGTAAAACCGGATTTCTATAGCTAAGTAATTTAAAATGACGGTAAAGGAGTTCTTACAGGATCTTCGTCGTTAATTGCTTTCATAAAGCAAAAACCATTTTATTGTGAATAATCACTCAAACATATTCGGCTTTTAATTTAGATTTTTCCAGGGCATATTCACTGTTGTCCAGTTTATTTGCTTAGGTAATCACATACTTAATATTTTCTTAGGATATAATTTTTATAACTTGGATGTTAAATACTTACTGCAGGTTAGCATAATTTGGTGGTAGAACTCTATTATTGCACAGCTGCGGGGTGAAGTGGAATTTATGGATACGGAGTTAAAAAAAAAAGAAGCTGAATATTTTTTTAATCTGAGATTTTTACATTTATTAAATTTTTTGTTTCTACTTCCTATGATTACCATAGCGTAAATTACCCAGACTCAGTGTGGCGTATTTATCAACATGTGTCTTATATACAGTGCTTGCTATGTCTTTTTTTTTTTAAATCTCCTCTCTGGTTACATTAGCAACAGGACTTTTAAATTTTTTCCTGTGTTGCTACATTTTCTTTTTAATTACAGACTGAATTCCTAGCCTCCTCGCAAAGGCAATAGAAACCCTTATCCTGTGAATCCTTTATGTTTTATTTTTATTTTTCTCATGCTATGGGGGAGGTTATTTTGACAATTAGAAGGAATTTCCTATCTTTTAAAGTTTACAGATTAAATATGCTAATACTTCCTTCTATTTGGTCAGTGCCTGCTAGCTATCACATACCTCCTTAAAATAGTAAGCTTAACACAGTGTAATATTAAACATTAACACAACTGTTTAATAGTTAGTACTTGTTCTCACCTTGCAGAAACTTGAGTTAAAGGAATGAAGGGAAGCAAGTTTAATTCACTTTGCCCTTTGAGCTTTGTTTACTCCAAAAGTGCCTTTTTGAACAATTATTATGACTAATGTTGTATAGCATTGTTTTGGACATATGTTAGCTTACAAGTGTGGAGAGCACATTTTGACAAAGCTTTATGTGAATTTATGCTGCATAGGAAAAAATGACATTTTAAAACACAGTAGAATTAGAATCTGTGGGACAGTTTTCTTAAATTTTAACTGACCAAGTATTTTGAGAACCTACTTTGCCAGGGTAAAATGACAACAGCAATTAAAAAAAAAACAAACATTTGCAAGTGTATCTTTTTACTATATAGCATTTTTAAAATTTCATACCAGTCCCATCTATTCATTTATATTTATTGAGCATCTATTATATGCTGAGTACTGTTCTAGGTACTACAGACAGAGCAGGAACACACAAAGAGTAAGACACATCCCTCCCTCTCTTAGGAACTTATATTGTAGGAAGAGAGATAGATAATAAAGAAATAATACACTAAGATTAGGAATAAGACAAGGTTGCCTGCTTTCACCATTGCTGTTTGTCATTTTACTAGAAGTTCTAGCCAGAGCAATTAGGCAAGAAAAAGAAAGAAAAGATATCCAGATTGGAAAGAAAGAAAAAACTGTTCGCAGGTAACATGATCCTGTATTTAAAAAGTATCAACACATCCACAAAAAAGCTACCAGAGCTAACAAATGAGTGCAGCAAAGTCACAGGGTACAAGATCAACACACAAAAGTCAGTTGAGTTTCTATATGCCAACAGTGAACAACCTGAAAAAGAAAATTAAGAAAATAATTCCATTTACGATAGCATCTAACATAATAAAATACCTTGGAATAAATTAGCCAGGAGGTGAAAGACTTGTTTTCTGAAAACATTGCTGAAAGAAATTAAAGAAGACCTAAATAAATGGGAAGACATCCTGTGCTCACGGAGTAGAAGACTTAATATTGTTCAGATATCAGTACTACCCAGAGTGTTTTATAGGTTCAGCATAATCCCTATCAAAATTCTAGCAGCCTTTTTTTCAGAAATGGAAAAGCTGTTTCTCAAATTCATATGGAATTGCAAGGGATCCAAAATAGCCAAAGCAATCTTTAAAAAGAAGAACAAAATAGGAGGACTCAAACTCTCCGATTTCAACTCACTTGTTGACACGGTTAGTTTCCAAAGACCAGGTTGTTACGCGAAAATCGGCTTTCTGTGGAAATGGAGGATGACCACATCAGATCACAGAATGGAGGCTGACTGCATCGTTACATAACTGCCAAACCACTGAGAATCATGCCCCAGACAAGTTGCTACATAACCTCAACCATCACAGCCAGTATTACTCTTGCCTTACACCTTGACGTTCTTTACTGCCAGATGTACGTTGTTAATGCACAAAATAGTTGGATAGTAGGTTTTTTACTGTTGTCGTAAATGTGAAATGTCGGATAACAAGAGAGTTGATAAGTGAGAAGTAGGTATATGTCTTAGTTATCTAGTGCTGCTGTAACAGAAATGCCAAAATGGATGACTTTAATAAAGAGATATTTATTCTCTCACAGTTAGGAGGCTAGATGTCCAAATTCAGGGCGCCAGCTCCAGGGGAAGGCTTTCTCCCTGTCTCTGTTGGCTAGGGGAAAGGTCCTTGTTGTCAGTCTTCCCCTGGTGTAGGAGCTTCTCAGGCACAGAGACCCAGGGTCCCAAGGACATGCTCTGCTCCTGGCACTGCTTTCTTGGTGGTATGAGGTCTCCATGTCTCTCTGCTCACTTCTCTTTTTTATACTGCAAAAGAGATTGGCTTAAGACACAACCTAATCTTGTAGATGAAGTCCTACATCATTAACATAACTGCCTCTATTCTTCATTAACATTATAGAGGCAGGATTTATAACATACAGGAGAATCCCATCAGATGACAAAATTGTGGACAATCACACAATACTGGGAATTATGGCCTATCCAAGTTGACACATATTTTGGGGGACACAGTTTGATCCGTGACAGTGTATACACTGAAGTACTATAGCTATAGTAATCAAAACATTGTCTGGTACTGGTAAAAGGATAGATATACCAGTTTATGGAATATAATTTAGAGTCCAGAAAAAACTCATACATCTACGGTCAACTGATTTTCAACAAGGGTGCCATGTCCATTCAATGGGGAAAGAATAGTCTCTTCAATAAATGGTGCTGGGACAACTGAATCTGCACATGCAAAAGGATGAAGTTAGACCTATACCTCATACCATTGTGAAAAGTAACTCGAAGTGGATCAGTGACCTAAATATAAGAAATAAAACCCTAAAACTCTTAGAAGAAAACACAGGGGTAGTGCATTGAGAAAATATTTGGTAACGATATAGCTCATGAGGTTTGTTGTTGTTGTTAGCTGCTGTTGAGTCCACTCCTACTCATACTGACCTTATGTATAAGAGAAAGAAATGTTACCTGATCCTGTGCCAACTTGATGATTGTTCGTATGTTTGAGTCCATTGTTTTGGCTATTGTGTCATTCCATCTCATTTTTGCTAACCTTTGTTCAGCTAACTTTGTTTTTGTTAACCCTCTCCTTTACCAGTTGGAATCGACTCGATGGCATCGGGTTTGGTTGTTTTGGTTTTAGTTACCTAGTGCTGCTATAACAGAAACACCACAAGTGGATGGCTTCAACAAAGAGAAATTTATTCTCTCACAGTTAGGAGGCTAGAAGTCCAAATTCAGGGTGCCAGCTCCAGGGGATGGTTTTCTCTCTCTGTTGGCTCTGGGGGAAGGTCCTTGTCATTAATCTTACCCTCGTCTGGGAGCTTCTCAGTGCAGGGACCCCAGGTCCAAAGGACATGCTTGCTCCTGGCTCTTCTTTCTTGGTGGCATTAGGTCCCCATCTCTCCTTTTATCACTTGTAAAATAAAAGGTGATACAGGCCACATCCTAGGGAAACTCCCTTTTCATCACATCTGGGCTGTGACCTGAGTAAGGGTGTTGCATCTCAACCTAATGCTCTTTATCATAACCTAATCTTGCCTCATTAACCACAGGCAGAGATTAGGATTTACAACACACAGAAAATCACATCAGATCACAAAATGGTGGACAGCCACACGATACTGGGAATTATGGCCTAGCCAAGTTGATACACATATTTGGGGGACACAATTCAATCCATAACACCACCTATGAAGTCCTTTTCTAGCAGTTGGTCTTCCTGATGACGTGTCCAAAGTAAGCTAGCGGAAGTCTTAACTGTCCTCGCTTCTGAGGAGCATTGTGATTATATTTCTTCTAAGACTGAAAAAATATAATTGCTTTTCATTTTTCATTCTTCTGGCAGTCACAATTTATTCAATATTCTTTGCCAACACCACAGTTTGAATGCATCGGTTCTTCTGTTTTCCTTTTTCATTGTCCAGCTTTCACATATGTATGCGGTGATTGAACAGATCATGGCTTGGGCCAGGTGCACCTTAGTCATCAAAGTGAGATCATTGCTATTTAAAACTTTAAAGAGGTCTTCTGAAGCAGATTTGTCCAGTGCAGTACATCATTTGATTGCTTGACCGCTGCTTCCATGAACGTTGATTGTTGATCCAAGTAGAATGAAGTCATTGACAACTTCAGTTTTTTCTTAATTTATCATGATGTTGTTTATTGGTCCAATTGTGAGGATTTTCATTTTTTTCATGTTCAGGCATGATGAGGGTTTAACATCCAGAATATATAAAGAACTCTTGCAACTCAACGACAAAAAGACAAACAACCCAATGAAAAAATGGGGAAAGGACTTGAATAGACATTTTTCCAAAGAAGATGTACAAATGTTCAATAAGCACATGAAAAGATACTCAATATCATTAGTCATTAAAAAAACTGAAAACCAACTCATAGCGACCCTATAGGACAGAGTAGAACTGCCCTATATAGTTTCCAAAGAGCGACTGGTGGATTCGAACTGCCAACCTTTTGATTAGCAGTGGAGCTCTTAACCAGTTTGCCACCAGGGCTCTATTAGTCATTAGGGAAATGTAAATCAAAACCACAATGAGATACCACTTCACACCCACTAGGATGGCTATTATTAGAAAAATGAAAAATCACAAGTCTTAGAAGGATGCGAAGAAATTGGGACCATCATCCATGGCTAGTGGTAATTTAAAATGGTGCAGCTGCCGTGGAGAACAATTTGGCAGTTCTTCAAAAAGTTAAACATAGAATTACCGTATGACCCAGCAGTTTCACCAGTTTCTAGTATATACCCCAAAGTCTTGAAAGCAGGGACTCAAATAGATGACTTATACACCACTGTTCATTGCAGCATTATTCACGATAGCCAAAAGATAGAAACAACCCAAGTGTCCGTCCATGGATGAATGGATAAACAAAATGTGGTATATACACATAATGGAATAGTATTCAGCCATAAAGAGAAATTATGTTCTGATACATGCTATGATATGGGTGAACCTTGAAAACATGCTGAGTGAAGTAAGTCAGACACAAAAGGACCAATACTGTATGACCCCATTTATATGAAATATTTAGAATAGACATGCTTCAAGACAAAAGTTTATTTGTGGTTACCTGGGGCTAGAGGAAGGACCCTTGATGGTGCAGTAGTTAAGTGTCTGGCTGCTAACCCAAAGGTGGGTGGTTCGAACCACCAGCTGCTCTGTGGGAGAAAGATGTGCCAGTCGGCTTCTGTAAAGATTACAGCCTGGAGACCCTCTGGGGCAGTTCAGCTGTGTCCTACAGGGTCACTATGAGTCGGAATCAACTTGATGGCAACGGAGCTGGAGGAGGGAGAAATGGGGAGCTGTTACTTAAAGGGTATTCAGTTTCTGTTTTAGGGCGATGAAAAGCATTTGAAAATGCATAGAGGTGATGGTTGCACAACTTGGTAAATGTAACTAATGTCACTGAGTTGTACACTTAAAATGGACAAAATGGCAAATGTTTTTTATATATTATATATATATACATATGTATTTATATGTTTTAAATTTTACAGTTAAAAAAAAAGAATATAATGCCTGGCAGTAATAACTGTTGTGAAGACAGTGGAGGCAGGATAAGGGAATTGAGAATGATTGATGCAAGGATTATTTCAGATTGGGTAGTGAGGATAGGAGCCCTGGCCGCACAGTGGTTGAGAGCCACGGCTGCTAACCAAATGGTTGGCAGTTCGAATCCACCAGCCGCTCCTTGGAAACACTATCTGTGAGTTCTACTCTGTCCTATAGGGTTGCTATGAGTTGGAATCGACTCAGCAGCATTGGGCTTGGTTTTTGGATTTTAGTCAGGATAGGCCTCTCTGAGGAGGTGACATTTGATCAGAGATGTGAATGAGACGAGGGAGGAAATTCTTTGTGCATCTAGGGGAGAGAGTTTGGCAATGGAAACTTATCTCACTGTTGATGGTTTGTTGGGCACCTGTTTTAGTTCACAGTCCAGTCTTGTTCTCAGTTGATACCATTCATCAAGTTATTGTGTAATGCTTCAGACAGGGAGGGCGGGTTAGGAATGGAACTTGAGTCTTAGGGAGTGAATTCCCTTTAGGACTGAGTGTCTACAGAAAGAAGGGATGTGATGTTCATCCAGGTATCTTGAGGGGAACTAGATGACCCCATCATTCCAGATCTTCTGCCTCAGTTTGTTCTAAGCATCCTCTGCATGGGCTGCAGCACAGGGGACTTTGACAGCCTTGTCATCGCCTAGAGTCTCTGGAATAGTGATTGTGCTCTACTTTCCACACAGGGTGTTTGATTGTTTTGGAAAGCAGGGAGCCTCTTCAGGGAAACATTTATTTTCCAGCCTTTAGTCAGGTGATGAGGGTATGAATTTTCTTTGTCTCCAGTTTCTAGGTGAAAATAGTAGCATTTAAGAGATTTATTAATTCATTGGAGTTATTAAAAGGCCTTCATTGTACCAGACACAGTACAGGGCCTTGGGGAGTCAAAGGTAACATCACGCAGATCCTGCACTTCAAGGGCTGACGGTTTGTCAAGTCAGACAGACAGGAAGCCAGTGAGGATGTCTGCATAGGGCTCTTGCTGGGGCTTTCACCGTGAGGACACGAAGGAGGACTGAGATGTTCCGTATCATTCACTCACAGCTTTTTTATCATTTTTATTTTATAAAAATTAAGCTAACAGTTCTCTTTTAAAATACATTTTTTCTTGGTGAATAATTTCCATTTGGATTGCTTCATAATGCAGTAGGGTGAAGTACAAACCTCATGGAAACAGTGTAGATTTTGCTGACTACAACTATGGAAGGTAGTATCTTTGCCATAAAATGAGTTAGTTGTACTCTATTTCAACTCTTAAGGCCGTTGACCCCAGATTTTACTGTGCTGTGAAAAAAGCTGTGTGACTTCATCTTTATTCTCAGTAAAAATCAAGGCTCTGTGACACTTGCTAGAATTAATACGTGAGCGACATCTTACGTGATGTATACCCATGTACACCCTTCAAAAAAAGTGTTTTGAAACTCAGGTAATCAGGATGTTTGTAGCTGTGGGAAACAGCTGAAGTGTAACTCTAGAGTGGGTTTAAGGGTTAGAAAATGGCATTCCTTTATAGGAGCCCCTCCTTTATTCCTCTGTCAGCTTTTAGAAATTTTTTTTTTTTGCCTGTCCTCTTCTGCAAATTCCTTGTTTTTCCCTGTGCTAGTTTCTGGATAATTTTTTCAAATCTATCTTTTAATTCACTCATTCTCTATTTGTGCCTGTTTGTCGTTGTTGTTAGGTGCCCTCAAGCCGATTTCACCTCATAAGACCCCATATTGCAGTGTAGAACTGCCCTATAGGGTTTTCTTGGCTGGAATCTTTACGGAAGCAGATTGCCAGGTTTTTCCCTGTGAAGCGGCTGGGTAGGTTCAAACTGCCAGCCTTTCGGTTCCTAAGCTGCTATTAATTCATCTGTTGATTAAAAAAAAATTCAATGTTATATTTCATTTCTAAAAGTTTTATTTGATTTCTTTTTCAACTCTGCCTTCTCGTTTTTAATCTGTTGTTCTTGTCATATTTGTAATTTCTTTTTTAAGCATTTTATACTATTTGGTCTGTCTTCTCTATTATAATTCTAGTATCTGAAGTGTTGAGGGTCTAAACGTATAGTTTATTGTTTTTGATGACTGTAATTTTGGAGATTGTTTCTGGTTTGTTGAATTGTTGACTTGGAGCTCATATTTAGTTGATTTTATCCTGTGGAAACACCTGGGGATCAAAATTGATATTTTTTCCTGAGAGGATTTGAATTTACCTCTACTGGAAGCCAGGTCACCACCAGCCTGAGACCACTTTAGCCCTTTTATAGTGTCTTTTTTGCCTCTAGCAGTGCTTGTTTTGGCATCTGTTCTCTGATAACATCACCTTTGTGAGTGTTTTCCATTCAGAGTTTCAGTTTCAATTTCATGGTTTTGAGTCTTTTGTTTGTTTGTCCCTTGGAGGTTTCATGTATTTCTGAAAATGCAAATAACATTTTTTTTTTTATGGAGAATCAGCTTGGGTGGAACGGCCGTCAGAGTATCTGCCTTACTTGAGATCTCTAAATGATTTTTATTAGTAGTGGAAATAGTGGCGTGCTGCTTTAAAAATTATGAAAGGCATATTCAGGAAGAGGTTGATTCTAAAACGAAGTTTGAAGGTCCATGGAAGCGCGAGGTATGTCATCGGTGTTCTCCTTCGGGAGGATCTAGCTCCAGCTTGACCACTGATGATCAGCATGTGAGACTTCCATAAAGTCATTACTTCTGCCTGGGACTTAATTTTATCATCTGTAAAGTTACCCAGGTGACTTAAAGTTCCTTCTGGTGCTAAAAATGTGTGATTTCAGGTTCTTTTTTCTTTTGTTGTATTGAATAAGCATTTAGTGAAGGTCTGTGTTCAGAGCATTGTGTTGGGTGCGTCAGAAGGTAAAGCACTATCGTAGCTGTTGCCTTTAACAAGCTTGCGGTCTGTCAGTTAAATTAAAAATAAACGATACAGAGCAGTTGTCCAGTTTGTAAGAGAGAATTCTAATAAGCGGTGGCTGTATGTGTACCTGTGCGTGTACCGTCCCCAGTGCTCTTCCAGTACCCTTTCTTTGAAGAGTCAGTCAGTCTTTAAAGATGCTGCTGCTGCTGCTGCCAATGATAATATTAATGATACTCCCCCCTCCGAAAGAAAAACCTATTGCCGTCAAGTCAATTCCCACTTAGAGTGACCCTATAGGACAGAGTAGAATTGCCCTTTAGGGTTTCCAAGGAGCAGCTGATGGATTCGAACTGCCAGCCTTTTGATTAGCAGTGTAGCTGCCATTTATTGAGTACTTACTGTCTTAGTTATCTAGTGCTGCTATAACAGAAATGGCACAAGTGGATGGCTTCAACAAAGAAAAATTTGTTCTCTCACTGTCTAGGAGGCTAGAAGTCCAAATTCAGGGTGCCAGCTCCAGGGGAAGGCTTTCTCTCTCTGTTGGCTCTGGAGGAAGGTCCTTGTCATCAGTCTTCCCGTCGGGGAGCTTCTCAGCGCAGGGACCCTGCGTCCAAAGGACGCACTGTTCTCCTGACTCTTGTTTCTTGGTGGTCTGCGTTCCCCCTATCCCTCTGCTCAACTTCTCTCTTTTATATCTCAAAAGAGATTGAGTTAAGACATAACCTAATCTTGTAGATTGAGTCCTGCCTCATTAACATAACTGCCACTAATCCCATCTTATCAACATCATAGAAGTTGGATTTACAACACACAGGAAAATCACATCAGATGACAAAATGGTAGACAACCACACAATACTGGGAATCATGGCCTAGCCAAGTTGACAGACATTTTGGGGGACACAATTCAATCTATGACACTGACTGTGTGCCAGGCACTGTACTAAACATTTGACATAAATTTGCTCGTTTAATCTTAAGCCAAGGAAGTAGATAGTGATATCCTCATTTTACGGGTGAAGAAACAGGCATAGAGAGATGAAGAAATGTGCCCAGGGTTACACAGTGAGTAAGTGGCTGACGTGGGATCAGAACTCAGGTATACTGTTATTAATGTCCAAATTCTAGCTGTGGGTCAAGCATATTATAAATCAGTTAGCATTGAGAGACATGGAATTTTTATGAGGACCAAAGCCAAATGTTTTTCTGTACCAGTGTTACCACACAGATTTTGGAAATATAAACAGAATAGGATGTATTGAAGTTCACTTCAGTTTGTTCAGTTAAACAGATGGTTGGCTTATCTTTAGTTGCCTCACCCAGAGTTGTTTTCAAAACCACACCAAAGTCAGTTTCAGTTCTCTGCACTACAGTACTGATTCAGGGATTGAGTTAAAGTGACATCTTACTAAATAATGACTGCTAAACGTGCTAATACAGATTGAACGTACTAGTTTTACTTAAAAAATAAAACACTAAAGTCAGATGAGTTTACAATAGAATATACTTTTAATTAAAATTTATTTTAACTTTTAGTTGCTTAAACTGTTTTTGAATTTTTTAATTGAATTTTTTACCACGTTACTTTTAAGTTTCTATCAGATGCTAGAATAATTAAAATATTTACTATTTATAGGGCGTCTGCTATTTGCCAGACATTGTACTAGATATTTTACATTAATTATTTCTAATTGTCTCAACAACCTTGGGACTTACCACTTGGGGTATTTTATTACAAATGAGGAAACTGAGGCACAAAAGATAATAAACTTTTCAAGGTCAGACGGTTGTAGATTGTGAAGCAGTAATGGGGTGCTGCTGGTGTTACCCAAAGCAGGTCTCGCTTAGTGTGGCTCCTCGTCAATAAAGACACACCGAGGTGAGGAGTGAGGAAGAGCGTTTATTTCAAGTGCACAGGCAAGGAGCAAGGAGGTGTATACCTCAAATGAAGCTCCCCCAAAAAAAGGAGGCAGAACCTTTTATACCATCTCTAAAATGAAATATATACAAGTGTTATGGACTACATAGGTTATCATGGTACGCAGGCACCGCAAGACAAATTTTTTTTTTTTGGGCATACATGAGCCACACCCAGTGCTTTGAGGACAGTGGACAGGAAGGGGCAGGTTCCACTTGGTCTGTGCAGCTCCCAATTGAGCTGCACCCATCGCGTGTCACCTAAGGTTTTGTTTGCTAATGGACAGGAGCAGCAGGTAAGCATCTCCAACTGAGCTGGCTATCCCTGGCACAGAAATTGAAACATGGATCAGCTGGTGGAGAGTCTAGAATTGTCTGTTTGAGGAGAGAAAAGATTATTGACATTGATGTAACTAAAAGACAACTTGAAAAAACTGGTTCACTCTGTCAACATCATGTATCATTCATCATATAAATTCCAGGAGGATTAAAGAGAAATGTTTAAAATTATAACAACACTGGAGAAAAAATTAAAGATTTATCAAAGAGTGCCTTAAAACTTCTGGGAACATTTATTAGACACGTGCCTAGGAAGGAACTGTAACTTTCCCTTTAAAAGGAAAGGTTTTAGAAACCTAAATATACAAAATGTGAAAGTATTTGCTCATTGAAAAATAAAATTACATAAGATAATAGGCTGGGAAAGTCAAATTAGGCAAAAGTCTAATAGCTCTACTATTTGTTATAAAATACTTTTTTTCAACAACATGAACGGGAACTATACATGTGGACCTCGCCAGATGGAATACACACAAAAGAATCAGATCGACTACATCTGTGGAAAGAGATGATGGAGAAGCTCAATATTATCAGTCAGAACAAGGCCAGGAGCAGACTGAGGAATAGACCATCAACTGCTCATGTGAAAGTCCAAGCTGAAGCTGAAGAAAATTGTAACAAGTCTGTGAGAGCCAAAGTATGACCTTGAGTATATCCCATCTGAATTTGGAGATCATCTCAAGAATAGATTTGACGCATTAACACTAATGACCGAAGACCAGACGAATTGTGGGATGACATCAAGGACATCATTCATGAAGAAAGCAGAAGGTCATTAAAAAGACAGGAAAGAAGGAAAAAACCAAAATAGATGTCAGAAGAGACTCTGAAACTTGCTCTTGAACATAGAGTAGCTAAAGCAAACAGAAGAAATGATGATGTGAAAGAGCTGAACAGAAGATTTCAAAGGGCAGCTTGAGAAGACAAAGTATCATAATGACCTGTGCAAAAACCTGAAGTTAGAAAACCAGAAAGGAAAAACGCACTCGGCATTTGTCAAGCTGAAAGAACTGGAGAAAAAAGTCAAGCCTCGAGTTGCAGTATTGAAGGATTCTACAGGGAAAATACTAAACGACACAGGAAGCATCAAAAGAAGTTGGAAGAAATACACAGAGTCACTGTACCAAAAAAAAATTGGTGGACAAACAGCCATTTCAGGAGGTAGCATATGATCAAGAACTGATGGTATTGAAGGAAAAAGTCCAAGCTGCACTGAAGGCATTGGTGAAAAACAAGTCTTCAGGAGTTGATGGAATACCAGTTGAGATGTTTGAGCAAACAGATGCAGCGCCAGAGGTACTCATTCGTCTTTGCCAAGAAATTTGGAAGAGAGCTGGCTTCCTGGCCAACCAACTAGAAGAGATCCATATTTGCACCCATTAAAAGAAAGGTGATCCAACAGATTGCGGAAGTTCTTCATATAGTCCAGGTTCTTGGAATATTTGCTCAGCATATAGATTGAATAAATATGGTGAAAGGATACAACCCTGATGCACACCTCTTTTGATTTTAAACCATGCATTATTCCTTTGTTCTGTTTGAACAACTGCCTGTTGCTCTATGTACAGGTTCTTCGTGAGCATAATTAAGTGCTCTGGAATTCCCATTCTTTCCAGTGTTACTCATAATTTGTTGTGATCAGTGCAGGCAAATACCTTTGCATAGTTGTGTGAGCCATAAAGGAAGTAAAGCTTAATATTTAATCCAAACCCATTGTCTTTGTTATGTAGTGCTGCCTTAACAGAAATACCACAAGTGGATGGCTTTAACAAATAGAAATTTATTCTCTCACAGTCTAAGAGGCTAGAAGTCCAAATTCAAGGCATCAGCCTCAGGGAAAGACTGTCTTTCTCTGTTGGTAGCGGGGGAAAGTCCTTGTCATCGCTCTTGCCTTGGGTCTAGGAGTGTCACAGCACAGGGACCCCAGGTCCAAAGGATACGCTGTGCTCCAGGGTCTTCATTCTTGGTGGTAGGAGGCCCCTCCTCTCTGCTTGATCTCTCTTTTATATCTCAAAAGAGATTGACTCAAGAGACAACCTAATCCTGTAGATTGAGTCCTGCCTTGTTAACATAACTGCCTCTAATCCTGCCTTATTAACATCATACGCCTCCCCCCCCCCAAAAAAAAAAAAGCCAGACCCGTTGCTGTCAAGTCGATTGTGGCTCATAGAGACCCTATAGGACAGGGTAGAACTGCCCCATAGGATTTCCGAGGAGTGGCTGGTGGATTTGAACTGCCAACCTTTTGGTTAGTAGCCTGAGTGCTTAAACACTGTGCCACCCGGGCTCTGTAAACATCATAGAGGTTAAGTAGGGGTTAGGATTCACAACTCATGGGAAAATCACATCAGATCAGAAAATGGTGGACAGCTGTACAACATTGGGAATCATGGCCTAGCCAAGTTGACACCAATTTTGAGGGACACAGTTCAATCCATAACACCCATTTTGGAGGTTTTCTTTGTTTAAATTTTTCTTTCAAAGGCCAGTCCTACTGTTCAAGCAGTTACAATGTTGAAGACATTGGATTCCGCTACTCCATTTAGCCACTGCTGCCTGAGCTCCCAGGCTGGGCAAGGCCCTGAAACCAGGATTGTCAAAATCATCTGCTGCTGTTGGGGGTCACACTTTCTGGGTTGTTAATTTATTTGCAGTGTTGTTATTTGAGAGGACTTGATAATGGTTGCTAATCAAAAGGTCAGTAGTTCAAATCCACCAGCTGCTCCTTGGAAATCCTGTGGGGCAGTTCTGTTATGTCCTATAGGGTCGCTTTGGTTCAGAATCGACTAGATGGCAAGGATTTTTTTGGTTGCTTTTGTATTCACTTACTGAAATACAATATAATTTCTCAAAAGTGTTCTGAACTGTTGTATGGAAGTCGTTTTGAAGTATGTCGTATAGAATTGCCTCCCTTAATTAAACAGAGTTCTTACTCATTTGAGAACTGGTGCTGAAAACTTGACTCAGTAGATCATTTCTGTCCTGTATAACTGAGAAGGTCAAGACAGGCTGCAAAATTTTCCTAGGAAAACAGTACACATATTTGGAAAAGAATGAGCTGTTTGGTCATTTCAGAGCTAGGCGAAGGTCAGGTTAAAGATGCTAGTATTACTTAGCTCAGTAGCACATGGCAGCATGGAAGGGAAGCGTCATCTCTTCTCCTTTGAAAAGTGATGGCTTCCCTGAGTGGTAGGGGGTGTCTTCTAAGCACACACTACTCTGTGTTTCACCTGCGCCTCTTCCAGAGTTCCTCCTGCTGTTCCAGTTACATAACTGCCCCTTATTGTGTCTGAGTGAAATCAGCTATCAGTGATTTGAAGAATGTGAATCTTCCTGCATCCTCAAATTGTTTTCTCCCTGGATTCAGAAGATTTTACTTCTAAAATTTTTATCTGTAGCCTCATATTTAAAGCATGTATGCATATACATACAGATCTTCCTTCTTGTGTTTAGCATTTTGTTTGTATTTTTAAACCAAAACAAACAAACAAAAAAAACCAAACCCATTGCTGTCAAGTTGATTCTGACTCATAGCGACCCTATAGGACAGAGTAGAACTGCCCCATAGGGTTTCCAAGAAACAGCTGGTGGATTCAAACTGCTAACCTTTTGGTTAGCAGCCGAGCTCTTAACAGTGGTAAAGAGGTACAAAAATTATAGAATTTTCCTTAATCCCGAAAAGGTTAATGTTTCTTGAAAAAAATGAGATTTTTATTTGAGACACTGATTGACATTAAGTAAGTAAAAATAATTTTAGGGAATTTTAACCATCAAAGGTTAATTTAATATTTCTTGTTGTTGTATGCCGTTGAGTTGATTCTGACTCATAGTGATCCTACAGGACAGAGTAGAACCGCCCCATAGGGTTTCCTAGGCTGAAATCTTCATGAGAGCAGATCACCAGGTCTGTTCTCTTGCCGTTGGCTAGCAGCCAAGTGCTTAACCATTGCGCCACCAGGGTTAGTGTTACGTATATTTTCATTACATTCCAGGTGTTTTAAAATTGGTAGTTTTATTAGAATATTCGGTTAACCAGAGCTTTCTGTTTAATAGTCATATTAGAAACAGCCCCTGTCTACCCAACACCTTCAAGGAGTTCCTCTGTCTAAGCCTGGAGCTGACTTGTCAGGTACAGCAAGAAGGGAAGCCTTCCATGAACAAAGGGAAGGAGTTGAATGTACCACCGTTGAAATTACACTGGCCAGTGGGTGCTGCAACTCACAGAACTTGACTGCTAGCACCATAATAACAGCAGACATCTTACTGAGCTTGTAAGGTAGATATTATCATCCCCTCCTACCGATGAAGAAAACTGAAGTAGAGATAGTGAGCTTGCCCAGGGACCCGTTGTTAATTGTCAGGTGTGACCCCAGATGACTCCAAAGCCTCCCTTCTTCCCATTACACAGCACTGCCTTTCAGCATTTACAGGACCTGAGGGTCCTACAGCTCACTTAGGTACTTTTTTACTGTGTACAGGCCTCCCATAGGAGACTGACTTCATCCGGATTACAGGTGGAAAACAGAGCTGTGGGTCCATCCAGAAACAACTAAGAAAACAGCCTGTTCTTAGTACAGCAAAATGAGGGGCTGCAGAGGGAGGGGCCCGTTGGCAGAAGCCACTGCCTCACAGGTCTTGGCTTCTGTGTTGTGTTCTGACCTTGCTACATGGCTGCAGTACAATGTGTAATGTGATTTTAACAACTTAAATTACGGGCCATTTTCTACATATTATTCATATTGACATTTTTATGACTAAATACTTTTCCATCTTATGATTTCATATTATTCTATTCCCCTGGTGTTGATTCATATTTTTTTTCAGGGAAACATTCTTGTCTTTTAGGATAATGCTGCTGGGCAGTCTCTCCGAATGTGCTTTATTAGATTGCAGAGTAAGTTTGTTCTTCTTACCACATCCATAGAATGTCCGTACGTGTGTATCTGTTCAACCTCTGCTTTCTGACTTACACAGCTGGGTAGCCCTGCAGTCTAGATGGACCTCACTGTAGTACCACACACTCTTACTTGCCGCTTCTGTGAGGTCTAGGATTCTCCTTTTCCTACTTTTTTAGTTTCTTACTTTTATTTCCCTATCCCTGGTGGCGCAGTGGTTAAGAGCTCAGCTACTAACCAAAGGGTTGGCATTTCGAATCCACCAGCTGCTCCTTGGAAACCCTATGAGGCAGTTCTGCCCTGTCCTATAGGGTCGCTGTGAGTTGAAATCCACTCGACGGCAACAAGTTTGGGTTTTTTTTTCGACAGTTATACTTACTTGAGTCTCCAGGTCCAGCAAGCTCGAGGCAGATCTAGCTACTTTTGCGTTGTATATCAACTTTGGGAATTGACGTAATTCTTAGAAACATAAAACCGAGGTAACTCAGAGGGACAAAACCCAATTTGATTTACGGATTGTCCAGTCAAGTGTGGAATTGTCTTGTATGCAGTGAGCTGAGGTTGAGAGTCTGTTTAGTGTGCTGCTGTTTCCCTAGAGCCTGTTCAGTCACACGTCAGTTGTCATTCTCAACGCAGTGGCTTTTCTTACACGCTTCTCTTAAAATCCAAAGCCTGTGGAGTACACGCTTAGAATTAAGACTAATATTGCCAGTCTAAAATATCGGATCTGGAGGTGAATTTATCCTCTTAATATATATTTATCAAGGGTCTGTTATGTAATTGCCTTGTGAATACAGCAGTGAAGGAGACAGATGAGTTTCCTGCCCTCTTGGGGATTTCATTCTGATAGGGATGACAGATGATGAATTTCAGACAGTGATACTAATAGCTAACATTTAAGTGTGTCCTGTGCGTCAGGCACCTTTTTTTTTTTAAGTAATATTTTGTTGAGTTTTTGGTGAAAGTTTACACAGCAAGTTAGGTTCCCATTTTCACACAGATTGTTCAGTGGCATTAGTTACATTTATCACTGTGTGTCAGCATTCTCTTTAATTGTGTTCTGTTTGTTCCATTTCCAGTGCTCTAGTTTCCCTGCCCCCTTATCTTCTCATCTTTGCTTTTGAGTAATTGTTGACCTTTTGATCTCATACAGATGGTTTTTAAGTAGATCAGACACCTTTTTCTGATCTACTTTACATGCATTAACCTTATAAGGTAAGTACTTTTGCTAGCCTCATATTTCAGATGTGGAAACTGAGCCTGGAGAAGTTAAATAATTTTCCAGAGGTTGTCGAGCCAAGTAGTGACTGAGCTGGAATTTGAACTCAAGCAGTCTGGCTTGGGAGTCTGTGCTCTGACAGTGGTGATAAGTGCTTTGAAGAGAAAGAAAACTCAAAGACCCAGGGCGATTTGAGAGAGCTGGGAATGGGGGCTGCTTTAGATAGAATGGTCAGGGGTGCTAATTTCAAAATTTGGAGGTGAAATTTGACCTGAAACCTGCTGATAAGGAGTGAGCCACTCGAAGTCTGTGGGATAAGCTTGTTCCAGACAGTGAGAGTGGCACGCACAAAGACTCTGAGGCAGGAAGGCACTGGGTGTGTTTGAGGACAGAAAGGAGGCTGGTGTATATGGGGCACAGGGAGCAAGTGGGGAGTGGGCACTGCAGGCTGTGGGCACCATTTCCGATTTGATTCTAGGGGCCGTGGGAAGCCACTGGTGGGAATTAAGCAGAGGTGTGACATGATTTGATTGAGTTTTTATGGAACATGAAGAGTAGAAGCAGGGGTCAGGATGTTGGGGAGGGGGAAATTAAGAGTTCTGTTTTGGACAAATGAAGTTTGAGTGGCCTTTAAACATTCTAACAGATGCTGGCATGTGGACATACAAGTTTGGACCCAGGGGAGAGTTTAGGTGTGGAGGTAGAAATTTGGAATCCCCTGACTTCCAGCAACATGGCGCTCTAGGCAGAAGCACAGCGCTGTCCCTCCACAGCAAAGATTCAAAAAACTAAGCCAAACAGAGAGAACAGCAATCCTGAAATCCTAAACATCAAATGAAGAGATAAAGAACCCAGCCAAGCACCAAATGGAATAAGAAACTGACATAGAACAGAGAGCAAGGAGACACACATGGAGAGGTCACCTATCAGCAAATGCAGCACAGATCCGCCATCTTGGACTCCTATCAGAGACCAGCAAATAGTGGGTATGAGAAAGCAGCTTCACGGAGCTTCCAGCAGGAGACAGAACAACCAGTAAACAGTGATATACACTTTCCCACCCCCCACCCTTCTTCACCCCAACTCGACCTCCTCTGCTAACCGCAGCCACAGCCTCTTGGCTGGGAAGCACCAGCTGCTTGGATTCCACCCACACGCACTGGCCGACTCCCTGAGTGCCATTTGTTGGCTGCTGGTATTGCTTTTTTCCGCTTATTTTGATTTTTTCCTTACCTCTCACCACTTCCCCCTCCTTTTGCTCAAATACCTGGCTCCGTGCGCCATCCTTGCTTCTTCTTGAGGGACTGTGGAGTTCCGTTTGAGTGTGGAACTGCTTCCCAGTCTGTGCTGCCATGCTGGTGGGATCCTGGGGCTTTTTTGTTTTTATGTTTGTTTTCAGTTGTTTGTTTGTTTTCTTTTTCTTTCCCGGAGCTGGGAGCCCGTTCTGGCCAGGCGGTGCTGTGCGGCTTGGGAACTACCCCCTCAGCTTGCGCAGATGCACAGAGGGATCCCTGAGAGTATTTTTTTTCTTGTGGGTTTTTTTTTCTGTTTTTTGGGGGTTTTTTTCTTGTTCTTTTTTTTTAAAATTTGTTTTGTTTTCTTTTCCCTCTTTTTCCCTTTCTGTCTTTCTTCATTACTCAGTTTCTCATCTCTCTATA
>NW_004444047.1:4544747-4546393 GCF_000243295.1 Trichechus manatus latirostris | reverse complement strand
TTTCTTGTTCTTTTTTTTAAAATTTGTTTTGTTTTCTTTTCCCTCTTTTTCCCTTTCTGTCTTTCTTCATTACTCAGTTTCTCATCTCTCTATACCTTCCTTCTCTTCCTGTCCCCTGGATACCTGGAGCTGAATACCTCTACGCCTCCTAGCCAGGCTGTACTTCTACACCTGGGAACAAGTTCCCCAGACCTCGTAGCCACACCAGTGGGATCCCTGGGAGCTTTGCTGTTCTTTTTTCTTTCTAATTTTTATTTATTTGTTCTTTTCTTTTCTTTCTTCTTCTTCCCCTTTTTGCTTTTCTCCATTTCATAGTCTCTCATCTCTCCACTCCAATGGCAAGTTCCCCTAGCACTCTCTTTTGTTTGTATGTTTTTGGGTCCTGTTCCTCTCTCCTCTCTCCCATACCCATCTTAGCTCCACACATCACAGTCTCCCCCCTCCATCCTGCCTACCTGCACCATGCACTTAACATCACACCACCAAGCAGCACAGGCACAGCCTACTGGAACCTGCCCTGCAGTGATTACTGATCCACCCTGGTGGCTGTAGTAAGTGCCACAAACAACCCATCCCAGCAACTCATCTTCAGCTAGACCTGCCCTGCTGTACCATATCTCAGCGACTGACCCTGCCAATTGGAGAAGGAGGCGAATAGTATCGTGCCCACAGACGAGCAGACAACAAAGAACACATAGTCCGTCTGCTCAGACATAGCCAAATTAAAAAAAAAAGATGAAACAAACAAATGTACAATCAGTAAACGAGAAACATAACTACAGAATACCCTGAAGACAGCAGACAATATCAAAACATTTACAAAACCAGGATGGTTCCAGTAGGTGTCCAAAATAAAACACCAGATGACTTTCCAGTGGAAGAAAAGGCACTAGACCTACCAGATAGGGAATTCAAATCTCTAATACTCAGAATTATCCAAGAGTTAAAGCAAAAAGCAGACAAAAATGAGGAAAAAATAGACAAATTCATGGAAAAGGCAGACAAATTCATGGAAAATACAGACAAAAAAATGGAAAGAATTCAGGAAGATAATGCAGGAACAAAATGCCAAAATAAATTCACAATTAGAAATTATACAGAAACAACAATTAGAAATCCAAAAAATAAACAACAAGATTTCAGAAATGGACAGTGTCATAGAAGGGCTGAGGAGCAGATTTGAAACGGTGGAAGACAAGATCTGCGGAATTGAAGACAAACACTTGGATACAACTCTGAGGAAAAATCAGAAAAAAGAACGAAGAAAAATGAAGAGACCCTGAGAATTATGTGGGATACAACCAAAAGCAAAAATCTGCGAGTGATCGGAGTTCCAGAACGGGGAGAAAACAGAAGATGCAGAGAGGATCGTTGAAGAACTGCTGACAGAAAAGTTCCCCAATATCATGAAAGATGAAAAGCTGACCATCCAAGAAGCTCAACGAACCCCATATAGGATGGACCCCAAAAGAAAATCACCGAGGCATATCATAATCACACTCGCTAAAACCAAAGACAGACAAAGAATCCTGAGAGCAGCTCAACAAAAACAAAAAATCATGTACACAGGAGAAACAGTAAGACTAAGCTTGGATTATTCAGCAGAAACCATGCAGGCAAGAAGGCAATGGGATGACATATATAAA
>NW_004444047.1:4518827-4543314 GCF_000243295.1 Trichechus manatus latirostris | reverse complement strand
AATTGACAACAGCAACTCAAAAGGTTTGATGGGAAGCCTAGGGGACAGTGAGTTGAAGATAATGGTGATGGAATAATCTGGAAAAGGATAGTGAGAATAGCAGCACAACTGGAAGAATGTAATGGATGTCACTGAATTGTACATGTAGAAACTTTCCAAAATGTTGTAACTTTGGCTATGTATATTTTCACCAAAAAAAAGGTCCTCAAGGTCGAGAAGGGAGAGTGTTGACATGTCTTGGGGTTGTTAACCAATCTTATTCAACAATATGTGTACTGACTGTTTAATGAGAAACTATTTGTTTTGTAAACCTTCATCTAAAGTACAATAAAAAAAATTAAAAATTAAAAAAAAAATTTGGAATCCATTTGTGTACTTAGATCAGCGTTCTCAGCTCTGACTGCATGTTTGAATCATCTGGGGAGTTTAAAAATGCTGACCGCCAGGCTCTGCTTCCGTAAATTCTAATTCAGTTGGTCTGGATTGGGCTCCAGTCTTGTTTTGTAAATCTCTCTAGGTGACTGTGACATACAGCCAGGGTTGAGAACCGCTGGTAGACATGGTATTTAAAGGCATGGGGCTGGGAGCTGTCACACAGGACAGTCTAGGTAGGGAAGAGAGAGCAGCTCAGAGCACTGGGCACCCAGCGCTTAGAGGTTAGGTGGAGGAGGGCGACAGCAGGGAGACTCACAGGAGCGGTTAGAGAGGAGGAAAACCAGAACCTGTGGTGCTAGGAAGGCCCAAAGAGAACCGTGTTTCCTGAAGGAGAGGATGGCTGTGCCAATGGTGCTGCGAGATTGGGTGAGATGAATGCGGTTGAAGAACGAACTGACACTAGTGTAAACTGAGGCAGTGAGCCTCAGAGGTTCATACTAGGGTTTTGTTGTTGTTAGTTGTCATCAGATCGCTGGTCCCGTGATGACCTTATGTGTAACGAAACAGCATTGCCTGGTCCTGTGCCATCTTCATGATCATTGGTGTGTTTGAGCCCATTGTCGGGGCTGTTGTGTGAATCCATCTCATGGAGGGTTGCCCTCGTTTTCGCTGACCCTCTACCACCTATGATATTCTTTTCTAGTGATGGGTCTTTCCTGATAATGTGTCCAAAGTAAGTGAGCCTAAGTCTTGCCATCCTCGCTTCTAAGGACCATTGTAGTTGCATTTCTTCTAAGACTGATTTGTTTGTTCTTCTGACAGCCCACAGTGTGTTTAGTAGTCTTTGCCAACACCATCGTGCGAATACATCAGTTCTTCTTCTGCCTTCCGTTTGCATTGTCCAGCTTTCACATGCTGATGAGGTGATTGAAAAGACTGTGGCTTGGGCCTGGTGCACCTTAGTCATCAAAGTGACATCTTTGCTTTTGAAAACCTTGAGGAGGTCTTTTGTAGCAGATTTGCTCAATGCAATACGTCATTTGATTTCTTGACTGCTCTTCCACGGGCGTTGATTGTTGATCTGAGTAGAATGAAATCGTCGTCAACTTCCGTTTTTTCTCTGTTTATCATGATGTTGTTTATTGGTCCAGACTAGGGTTTTAGGAGCCATGAATTCTAATCCTACCTCTGGCATTGATTTTTTTCATGTAAAATGAAACCAACCTCTTTTCTAAACCTCTTTCTACCTTTGTGTCCTTATTTACCAAAATATAAATGAAATATCTCAATGCTTTAAAAAAAAAAAAAAAAAAGGATAATGAACAGAGTTGTTGTACATCTCACCCTGCCTCCCCACAGAAGGCAGCTGTCACTTAGGACCTTTGGTCTAGCTGTTCCCTCTGCCCGGAGCCCCTTCTAGATAGCCGCTTGGCTTCACCCCTCACTACCTCCAAGTCTTTCCTCAGATGCCACCTTCTCCATGAGCCTTCCACTGACCTTCCTACTTAGTGCTGCATCTGTCACCCCACCTGCCTGTACTCCCAGTCCCCTGCCTGTGGCACTTACCGGCTTACCACCATCTAACGTGCTGGGGGATCGCTTATTTATTATGTTTATGGATGGCTCCCTCTGCTAAAATGTGAATTCGCTGCAGGCAGAAATGTTTTGTTCATTGCTGTCTCGCAAGCATCTGGATAGGAGAACAGTGCCTGGCACTAGTAGCCTCCTGGTAGGTTTTCAGTAAATATTTGATGAATGAATGAATATTGTTTCAAGGAAAATAGCCATAGTTGCCCTTTGGCTTCTCCTTCAGTTGCATTTGAAAAACTGGACTGGATCTGTCCCTTCTCTTGATGACGGATGTATGGAGCCTTCTGGAGTTTGGATTCTCCCCTCTGCCTCAATAGCGTCCTGTCTTCTGAAATGACGTCCTTTGATTAACTAAAAACTAATAAACTTATCGATTTTAGCCATAATTTTCCTGTGTCTAAATTTGCTTTTGGCCATTTTTTTTTCAATTTGTGGCTATTAAGACTTTCATAATTTTCCCTTTGAAATATCACTTGGAATTTTTAAAGCCTTTGGAAGTCATTTGGATATTGACTAATGAAAACGGTAGTGGTAATGAGAAACCGATTGTATCTATATGAGAAACAATGTTTTAATGTATATTTGAAGCCACTTGTAGTTATGACAGAGATCAGAAGTTTTCAGCTCTTCGTTACCAACAGTAGAAATCATGTGACCAGGGAGCAGTTTGGTGATGTGGAAACTCCGCAGCCTAGAAGCAAGGATACCCGGGTCCTAAATCTGTCCAGTAGCCACCCTTTAATGAGCATCCACTGTCTGCCAACACTCTGCTGAATGCTCTCCAGCATCATTTCTGGTTCTTACAATGTCCTTCAAGGTTGTTGTTGCTACACCCACTTTATACATGAGGAAACTGAGTCCCAGAGACATGCAACTTGTCCAGGATCACACAGCTGGTAAATAGCACAGCAGGCTTCAGCCTTGGCCTTGTTCTGACCCAAGTACACCCTTTGAGCCCACCACACCTTGCTGCTGCTTTCTGCTGCTTGAGGGCCATCTTCTCTCCTTCTTTGAGCCTCAGTTTTCCTACTTTTACAATGAAAAGGTCAGACTTAATTGACTTCTGAGGCCTTTACAACCGAGGCCTTTACAGCATTGGTTTTCAGGGATGCCAAGAGCCCTCATCTCAGCAGGTGATCAGAAAGACGGTAGGGTCCCTGTGCCTGGTCCATCATCCACTAAGTCTGCAGTTTATTCTTTATTCCACAGACTTACTGTGCACCAGACACAGTGTAAGGTGCCATTGAGACTATGAAAATGTATGCAACCTGGTCTTTCTCTCCTAGTGAGGAAGACGGGCTGTGTTCACAGGAGCTACACATTTCAAGGTCAACTTCAGCAATAGAGCTTGCCTCTCATTGCCTAACTCAGAGGAGAGGTGCCCTGTTTGTGTTTGATACCTTACGGACTGAAATGCTCTTTTGTGCTTAGGGGGTAGGAACTCCAGTGCTTTTGGCAAGGTGGAAATAGTGGCTGCATAGTGGAACCCGTATAGGTTTAATCTGTTTTAATCAGCCAATGCTGATTGAAAGAAATATTCAATTGTAAGTGATTCTGATGTGAACAGAATCATTTTGAAGCAGAGCTATGAGGATCTCATTTAACCCTATACATTCTCAATGAGAGTTTTCACTTACTAGCTCTACCGTAGGTGTAAGGCACAGTGTCTTGTATTTTACATTTATAACCTGATTTTACAATGAGGGTAAGACCACTCTGCTGAAACGCTTAAATAATAATGCATACGTAGGTACCTTGTAAACTGTAAAACCTTAAACTACCGTTTGATATCATCATGTTGCTGGAAATGCAGGGTGTACTCTGCGTTTAAACCTTCAGTGATGCTTCTTATTTTAGTTATGTTCTTAATGGTGTATTATTTTTAAAATTTTATTTTTTATAAATTAAAAAAATTATTATGTATGAACAATAAAGAATCTCCTGTCCATCTCTGACACCCATCCACCCAGATCTCTTCCACCCTCTACAAGTAAACTTCCGTCTCAAGTTGCTTGTGTTTTCTTCCCTACATTTCTTTATGTGGATACAAGCAAATATGAGTATTTTTCTTATTCCCCTTCTTTTTTCCCCTCAAAAAGTTACCATACATACACTATTCTCTGTATCTTGCTTTTGTAAAAACTTAACAATATTTCCTTTTTTTGTGTGAAAACCAGACCACCTAAAAATTTGTGTGCTTCTAAGTACTTGATAACATAGAGTTTTAAGTCTCCATCAGCTGGCATAATTACTTTTCAGAGAGCGTACCTTTGGCAGAGTTTTACTTGGCTTATTCTTGTGATTTTAAATGCTTCCTGCCTAGCTCTGAAAAGGAAAACCTGGCACCATCTTTTGAAGTTCCACAGTTAATAAAGTAGCTTATGTTCAACGTTTGCATGCACAGAATACATACACATATAGTGTATTTTTAGTACACTCAGCTTTATACTTGTGTTGTTCTCAGTTTATTAGCCCTGGCTGAACAATATCTTCAAAGCTTCCTTCCATCATTTGTCTTCCACAGGAACCAGTTACTTCACAAATAGGAACATTCAGTTGCTGACCATGGCATTCTGGAAAAACTGCCTGTTTGCTTCTGTGGTCCCTGTTTTAATCTTCCTAACCTACAACCCCGACATACTTCCCATCTACCCTCCACTCTGGAAAACCAGATAAAAATCCAGCTCAGATCCTTACTTGGTACGCCACCCTGATGGGATGAAATTTAGGAGAGGTTTTGTTTCAGTAAATAGTAAATTTGGAAAGACTCCAGAAAAAATACAGTTAAAAATAAAAATAGTTGTTATAGTAATTGAAGCATTTAACAGTATACCGAAAGAGCAAAAATAGGATTAGAGTCGACACTGTCTGAGGGGATCAAGTCGAGTTCCGTGTTTTTCTTTGTGGAATTGACTTGTAATATGTGAATCAGTGTAATAACTGTGGTGGAGACATCCCCTTGTGTTGTGTCAGTTGTTTGCCGAGTCTGTGAGGCACCATATATAAAATTACTTCTCTCACATCTCTCTCCTGAAACTTAGTTGCAGGCCTTCTTGTGGAACTTCTTGAAAACGCTTGTCAAGAGTGCATGGATAGATGTTTTCTCGCGTGTCATGCAAAGGTATTGACTGTCACTTTAAATAGACTTTCACAAAGCAGATTTTGTGAGAATCCAGAATGCAGCATGTTTTCGAATCCCTTTGCCAGTCATTCATTTAACAGTTATTTGTGGAGTGCCTGTTATGTGCTAAGTGGTGGGGAGACCCAGCTGAGCGGACAGGAAGCGCCCAGGGAGCCTGCCTGCACTTCCCGAGGTTCAGGCTTCCACTTCCTGTGCTGCCGCAGGTGAGCCAGCCTGGCTGTTTGGAGCTAGTGGTCCTGGGTTCAAATTCTGACTCTGCTCTGCCGTTTGTTTTTTGTGAGGCCTGAGGAACTAAAGCTCAGAATCCACCTCTTCATCTGAAACTGGGGAGGTCGTGCGGGGTTGGTAGAGTTAAATCATCTGTGTGTGCTCCGCCGCGGCCTTTGGCATGGTCCCTGTCACAGTCGAATGCTGGTCACTCTTTTCAGATCCCTCCCATTTTCTGGTAGCACTGTCCTTGACTGCAATTGGAATAAATTAGGTGTGGGGTATGGGAGCAGTAGAGATGATGTTTATGCCTCTGTGTTATTTTATCATTTCTGGGGGCTGTCAGATACTTTTCTTTGACAGATGAGGAGACTTACGCATGTTGAAGTTATGAGTGGGACTGACCACTGACCCCTGACGCTTGGACTGGAAAGCCCTGACTTCAGCAAGAAGACAGTTTAAGGAGAGGCAGTTAAGACCACAGCCTCCAAATCATTGTCTTGAGCTCCAATTCTTGCTTCTTCATTTACTGGCTCTGTAACCTTAAGCAAGTAACTTGAATCTCCCTTAAAATGCACCATGTTGTTGTTAGCTGCTGTCTGGTCGGTCCCTGAATGATGGCAACCCTGTACATAATGGGATTGGACAATTGTGATCCATATGGCTTTTACCAGCTGATTTTTGGAAGTAGATCACCAGGTCCTTTTTCCTAGTCTGGAAGCTCCGCTGAAACCTATTCAGCATCCCAGCAAGACACAGGCCTCCTCTGACAGACAGATGGGTGGCAACCGCACACAAGGTGCCATACAAAAATAAACCGGTTGCATCAAGTCAATTCCAATTTATGGCGACCCCAGGTGTTTCAGACTAGAATTGTGCTCCATAATGTTTTCAACGGCTATGACCTTTTGGAAGTAGATCGCCAGGCTTTTCTTCCACGCTGCTTTGTGGGTGGATTCAAACCGCCAACTTTTCAGTTAGTAGTTGCGCACTTAACCATTGCGCCACCCAGGGATTCCATGAGATACAGGCTTAAAGCTCGTTTTTGCATGTACTAACTCAATTTTTAAATGCTATGGTTAGAAAACAACTCCAAAACTTCATAAAATATGGAAGATTTAGGCTGGGAACCTGTTGTTTTAACGTAAAGGAGGGGAAGCAAGAGGACTCACCCAGATAATCAATTCCTGATTAGAATGAGCATCAGTGTGGAGACAGGGTTGAGGAGCGTTGCTTCCATTCGTGTCAGCTTTCTTTCTCATTTGAGCTGTGCTGAGCCATGATGCTGAGAGGCAGTGTGCAGTGTAATTACAGGAGGACTTGAGCCAGGCAGCCTGTGTTCAGACCCAGCAACCCTGCCACTGGCTGCTTAACTGCTCTGTGCCTCAGTTTCCTTATTTGCAGAAAAAAAATGGAGTTAGTACATGTAAAAACGAGCTTTAAGCCAGTGCTAGGCGCGCAGCTGGCAATCAGTGATGGGTAACTTGGTGATTTTAAAGGGGACTTTTGAGCAGCTTCCTCTGCAAGAGAACGTCCCAAGATACAGGAATAGAAATGATCCCATCAGAGTAATTAAAGGCTTTTCCTGTGCTCTCATGTCCCAAGTAGGGCACGCTCAGTCCCCTGAAGCAGTGAACGGGAGCCTTCAGCATAAGGTGGGTGTTTCTCCTTGAGGGAGGTTTGTAGCTAGGATAGTGATGTAAGCAGTGATAGTTATCACTTTCTGTGGTTGGTCTCTGTTTCAGTTGGGAGGGGATCCTGAGATTGGCTCCCTCCTGCCAGTAGATATTCATGTTCCCCTTCTCCCCTTTGACTGACTGGCCCTGCACCCCTTCTGGGACCTTAGGTTTCTGAGAGCTTGTAATGCATTTCTGGCCTGGACTCTGTCTCTTCTGGCTCCCACCCTGGGCGTAGGGCAGTATGCAGACTGCCTGCGTACACTACGCTCCCAGCCATTTGTCAGGGCCACACCCAGGCAGGGCTTAGCCATCGTCCAAAATCTCTCCAGCAAAGTCTCCCCTTCTACTTCGTTGAGTGTGTCCTGATGATGTAGTGTCATGCTCCATGCACACCTCATGGGGCCTGTCCTCCCAGAGGAAGTAGAATGCCCTTGCAGTGGATTCCCTGCTTTAAGAACAGAGTCTCTGTTGAGTCCCAGGGCTGGGTTACATGAGCAGACTAGAAGTTTATTGTTCGTGTTCTTCATGGGCCTACCGACTGGTGATGGAGCAAGCATATATAATTTAGTCCTGCTTGAAAATGGCTGTGAAAGAGGTGGGAACACAGAAGGCCTAGTGCCAGGTCTAGAGGCTTGGGGAAAGCGTTGCAGAGCAGGAAGTATGTGCGTTGGCTCTTCAGGATGAGTAGGAGCTGAAAGGATTGGAAAAGGGAGAATATGGTTGTGGAGTTAGGTCATCCAGAGCTCATTAAGCACCTCCTGGGTGCCAGGCACTACGTGTAAGTTGAGAGGAAAATTGACCGCTCACCATGCTGTTTTTTCTGTGCTGTTGCCCGTGCTCCTCTTTAAAGCGCAATAGATGTTCATTCACCAGGTGACTGCCACCTGGTGAATACCTGCTTAGCTCTAACAGCACCTCTTCTGTGAAGCTCTCCTGACATTGGACACGGTCCCCTGCTGATACGTAAGTTGATTAGTGTCATGGCACCAAGGGATCTTAGTACATTTATTTGTCTCCCATCTCCTTCTCATTTTGTATCTTTTTATCTCTGGTTGGGTCCCCTGAACATACGTGAAAAGTAGCTCTAGTGAAAGTATATGAAGCATAAGGAGTTAATAGAAGTAAAGGACGATATGACAGAGGTCACCTCTTTTGTTCTCCTACTGAAAATTCCAAAGGCTCTCTGGAGCTGAGCATCGGGTGGCCAAGGATGCCAGCAGTGCCACTACTTTGATTATCACATGAGCCGTGACATTCGTGCCACCTGACCTATTTTCCATGGAGCGATAATTTGTTACTTGGCAGTCAGTATGGTTTCTGAGCAATGTCTTAAGAACATTTAGAAACCCTGAGAGAGCTCTGAGTCCTCTAGCAGGTGCTCTACCTGCTGCCTTGTTTCAGCCTTGAGTTTGAGTGTTTTGGCTCTAGGGACTCAGGTCAATTGAATGAGCACTTGGAACACTTCACCATAGCAAAAATGTCTGTACTCGGGGGAACGTGCCTGGAAGTAACGGAACCTGTTCAAAAGCTTTAGAATTAACTAACTTAGTAGATACTTTGGAGATGCACATTTGGTCTGGTTTCTGACTGAGGTTTAGTTTCACAGTAGTGAGGGTGGCTCATCCTGGGACTGGAACACCTTTGCTGAGAAAGCCTATTCCAGGACACCCTTTGTTATTACAGGTCAACACATAACATACTAGGTAGAGTGGTGTCTTCTGGGACATTAGAAAAGGGATATTAATCTTAAAATATCCTTCCATCCTAATGTCGGTAATACCAGTCTGAAAGAACGTGCTGAAATACTTTCATCGGAAGGCAGGCAGAGACCAGCTTATGCAGGACTGGTAGTGGTCCATTATAAGAGCAGTGGGAATCATAGGGCATTTCAGACTGGTACAAAACAGAATAGTGTAATGAACCCTGCTTTGTCCTTCAACCAGCTTCAGCAGTTACCAACTCATGGGCACACTCACCCTTCCTCCCCATATAATTCTGAGGAAAATATTGACCATCATATTGTTCCATCCATAAATATTTCTGTATATATCTGACATAACCATAGCAATATTATCACATCTAAAAATTTTAACAGTAATTCCTTAGTACCATCAAAATCCAGTTACTGTTCAAATTTCAGATTGTCTCAAATATCATTTAAAATTGATTATTTTACAGTTTGAATCAGGATTCAACTAATGTTCACATATTAGCCATCAGGTTTTTAAATTTATTTTATTTTTTCTTATTGTTGTAAAAATGTATAAACACATCATCTGCCTATTCACCATTCTCCAGGTGTACAATTTAGTGATATCAACCACACTAATCATGTGCAACTATCACCCATACTGAGGCTGCCTTTGTTTTTATACACACGTAATTTTTTTCATTGTACTTTAGATGAAGGTTTATAGAACAAACTAGCTTCTCATTAAACCATTAGTACACATACTGTTTTGTGACATTGGTTGCCAGTTCCACAACATGTCAACACTCTCCCTTCTCGACCTTGGGTTCCCGATTACCAGCTTTCCTGTCCCCTGCTGCCTTCTAGTCCTTGCCCCTGGGCTGGTGTGTCCCTATAGTCTCATTTTGTTTTATAGGGCTGTCTAATCTTTGGCTGAAGGGTGAACCTCACGTCTGACTTCATTACTGAGCTAAAAGGGTGTCCAGGGGCCATACTCGGGGTTTCTCCAGTCTCTGTCAGGCCAGTAAGTCTGATCTTTTTGTGAGTTAGAATTTTGTTCTACATTTTTCTCCAGCTCTGTCTGGGAGAGGCTGCTTTTTTTTTTTAAATTTGATTTAATTAATTAATTTTTTGGTGAAAATACACACAGCAAAGGATACACCATTTCAACAAATTGTACATGTACAATTCAGTGACATTGTTTACATTCAACAAGTTGTGTGACCATTCCTGCTGTCCACTTCCAACTTATTCCACCACTGTTAACATAAACTCACTGCCCCCTAAACTTCTCATATAATCTTTCGAGTTGCTTTTGTCAGTTTGATCCCAGTGGTTAAGAGCTCGGCTGTTAACCAAAAGGTTGGCAGTTTGAATCCACCAGCCGCTCCTTGGAAACTCTATGGGGCAGTTCTACTCTGTCCTATAGGGTCACTATGAGTTGGAATCGACTCTATGGCAATGGGTTTTGTTTTTTTTTTTTTTTTTTTTAAGATAACTCTTTGAAAGAGCTCAATGCTCAAGGCAGACATACTTTACTAATTAAGCTAACCTGTTGTTTGGTTCAAAGCCGACTTCTGGGTATAGTTTTAGTTTGAGGTTTAAGGTTTAAAGATGATCTCGGCAGTGGTTGTGGGCGTTAGCCATCGTGTTTTAAGTAGAGGAGTGAGGGACGTGAACTGGCTTACATTTTAACCATCTCTCGGGCTGAGTTGTGGGGAATGGGTTGGCATGGGGGTTGTTAGGAGACTGTACCTAGAGAAACCAGGTAGGCTATTGTGGTGTCCCCGAGGTGAGCAATAGAGGTTAGAGTGATGTTGTGGAGGGTGGAGAGAAGTGATGAATTCGCGATGCCCCACAGGGCAGGCCAAACTTGTTTGTCATGGCTCATCCGGACCTTTGCTTTCTCTTGGATGCGTAAGTTTTTGTTTTTTAAAACATTGAAATAAAGAGAAATACTCATTCATACTTTCTTTAATCAACTTAGTCAACTTTAATAAAATTTATTTGCCATTGTATCGTCTTGGCCGTTTGTAATTATATACATAATAATTGATGACATTATATAATAGAATAGGAAATTGTGTTTTACTTAATATATTATAATCTCTCATGTATATTATAATATGTAAAGAAATTTTATTGTTTTATAGTATTGTATTGAAAAGATTCTAAGAATTATGTTACAACCATTCAGTTATTGTTGGACATTAAGATTATTCTTACTTTGTAGATTACTCTAAAAATGTTGCCATAATTTTTTTTTTAGCTGTAATTTTTCTTCCTTTCTTTTTTTAAACTTTGGATTAAGTAATAATTGTGCCTCTTTATGGAGATCTTAGAAGAGCTGGCTGTCTTAAACACATTCTTAAAAACTAAGTTAATGAAACCTGAAGCCATAATTGACAAAGACCATGTTCAGGTTTAAACTTATGCTTAATCTTGATTGTTGGACTCAGAAATGCATACTGTGATTTTGATTACGTTTATAGACTTCTTTATTGAAGGAGTGGAATGTGTAGCTAGTCTGGATCTTTCTCTTATTCTCTTCCCATGGCAATTTGTAATAAAAGGAAAGCAGTCACTGCCGTATCTTTAACATGTTGGTTTTACAAAGATTCTTTTCTTTCATTCCGCTCCGAGAACCAGGAAGCACCTACAGTTGCCTCTAAAATGTAACCCCATGTCCTTACATACTGATGAAAATGGCTTAAATTTGGGATATGCTGGATATCCTTTTGTCCTTTTTTTTTTTTTTTTTTTTTAAAGAAACAACTAGAGTGGAACATTTTTATTATTGCCTTAGAAATGTTCGACTTCATTTACATGTAATAAAGAACTGTTATCATACAATCATTATTATGTTCTTTGGGTCATTCTTTTGGATCAAACTAGATTAAAATAAACAGATTAAACTAAAATTTTTAAAGGATACATTTAGAGAGGAGTAAGTCTTAAAGACTACATTTCGGTCATTGGCTCATTTATATTGACTTTTAGTCCCCAGTTGTTTTCATGCTTTGTCTTTAAGTTCTTGGAGCTTCCACTTTAAGTATGCTTTTATTTCTATCATATCTTTAGGTTTCAGAAGAGCAATATTCAAGTTGATCTTTTTATAAAGGAAAAAAATCTATTTTCTTCAAATGTTTCTTTTGCTGTTGGTACCACAATAAAAATATTTTTTGTGTCAATAAACTACTGTTTAAAACTTTTAGTTCAGCAAAGTTGCAGGGTACCAGGTTGACACACAAAAATTAGTTGGGTTTCTATACACCAGCAACGAGCAACCTGAAAAGGAAATTAAGAAAACAATTCCACTTAAAATAGCGTCTAAAAGAATAAAATACCTATGAATAAATTTAACCAGGGAGGTGAAAGACTTGTATGCTGAAAACTATAAAACATTGCTAAAGAAATTAAAGAAGATCTAAATAAATAGACATTCCATATTTGTGGATTGGAAGACTTACATTGTTTAGATGTCGATATTACCCAAAGCGATCTACAGATTCAAAGCAATCCTTATGAAAATTCCAACAGCTTTCTTTGCAGAAATGGGAAAGCCAGTCCTCAAATGTAAATGGAGTTACAAGAGGGCCCAAATAAGCACAAACAATTTTGAAAAACAATGAAGTAGAACGACTCACACTTCCTGATTTCAAAGCATATTATAAAGCCACAGTAGTCAAAACAATCAGGCACTGATATAATGGTAGACACATAGACCAGTGGGATAGATTTGAGAGTCCAGGCATAAACCCATACATCTATGGCCAGTCAATTTTTGATAAAGGTGCTAACTCCATCCAATGGGGAAAGAATAGTCTCTTAAATAAATGATGCTAGGACAACTGAATCTCCACATGTAAAAGAATGAAATTAGATCCATATCTCATACCATATACAAAGATTAATTCAAAATGGATTACATACCTAAATGTAACTCTTAGTACAGAGTATGCGAGTAATACTTCAGGACCTAGTTTTCAGCAATGGATTCTTAGATAGGACACCAGAAGCATGAGCAACAAGAGACAGACTCCATCAAAATTAGAAAATTTTGTACACCAGTGTCATTGCAGCACTATTCACAATAGCCAGAAAGTAGAAACAACCTAAAAGTCCATCAACAGATGGATGGATAAACAAAATGTGGTACATCCATACAATGAAATATTATTCAACCATAAAGAGAAATGAAATTCAGATACATGGTACTACATGGATGAACGTTGAAAACGCTGTGCTGAGTGAAATAAGTGAGACACAACAAGACAAATACTGTGTGATCCCACTTATATGAAATGTCCAGAATAGGCAAATATAGAGAGAGTAAAGTTTATTAATGGTTACCAGGGGTGAGAGAGAGGAGGAAAGGGGGAGTCATTGCTAAGGGGGCACTGAATTTCTGTTAATGGTGATGGAATAATTTGGAAATTGTACACATAAAAATGGTTGAATTGACAAATGTTTTGTTATATGTACTTCAACACAATAAAAAGTAAAACAAAAAAAAAACTTGCTGTTCAGGGTATGGTCTAAGGGACCAGTGGCATTGGTATTACTTGGGAACTTATGAGACATGCAGAAGCTTAGGCTCTACTGCAGACCTACTGAATTTCTACCTGAACGTGATCCCAGGTGACTCATATGCACCGTAAAAAGCTAACAGTAGATTATTAGAAAACTAAAGTACCAGCCTAGATTCACAAATCTTGTTCAAGGCCAATGTTTCCACCTGTGCACTTGATTCCATCCCTTTCTGTTCCCTTAGAGACATTGTTTCCCTGTATTTTATGCATTCTGCCGCCACCACCATCGATGTCGTAATCATCATCAAGAACAAATAGGGCTTAGAGGTTAAAGACAAAAGTTCTGGAGCCAGAGTGCGTGGATTTGAATCCCAGGTCTGTTATTTCCTGGCTGAGTAACCTAAGTTTCCTCACCTATAAAATGAGGAAAATGATAGTGTATCAACAAATAGGGCAGATGAGGGGATCAAGTAAATACAAGTAAAGAACAATGTCTGGCGTTAACGGTTCTAGCTGCTGTCATCCTCCTCATCATTATTAACATTTTTTAATCTATTGCAGCATAACCATGCGCTCCACAACTTTGCAGCTTAAAATAATGATTTTATAATATCTCATGATACTGTGGATCAGGAATTTAGGCAAGGCTCAACTGGACAGTTTTTCTGCTCTGCATGGCATCCACTGAGATCACTTGGTGGTTTTCAGGGCTTTTAAATTATTTTTCTTATCAAGTTGTAAGAGCTCTTTACATATTCTGAGTGTGAGTTTCTTCTCACCTATATGATTTGCACATATTTTCTCCCATTCTGTGGATTGTCTTTTCACTTTCCTGATGTTATCTTTGAAGCACAAAACTTTTTAATTCTGATGAAGTCAAATTTCTGTTTTGTTGCTTGTCCTTTTGGTATCACATAAAAAAGAAGACTTTGCCTAACCCAGAGTCCCAAAGATTTACTCCTTTGTTTTCTTCTAAGAGTTTAATAGTTTTTGCTCTTACATTTAGATATATGATCCATTTGGAGTTCATTTTTGTATATGCTGTAAGGAAAAAGCACCAATTACTGTTTAGTTGCTACTTAATCAGCTGTTTTGAATCCCGCCTTGCCTGCTCTCTCTGTGAGCTTTAGAAACACTCACTCTGCATTAAACTTGCTGCCTGTGGCTTCGGAGACTGTTTCTCGTCTTTTTATTCTTTCCTTTTATTTCATTCTAAATATTTTTATCTGCACCCTCACTATGTGCTGGCAACTGTTCTAGGTGCTGGTTGTGCACCTTTTTCTCAGCTGGAATTCTTCCCGTGTATATTCCATATGTAGCTTCCCCTCCTCTTGTGGTCGTAGCTACCGTCTGTATGCTGCTGACTCCCAGATCAACACCTCTGCTTTCCTCAGTGAGTGTCTCTCCTGCTCAGTTGTGAGTCCAACTCTCCTGTATGTGTGGACCATATCTAATTAATCTTTGTACTTCTTCTGCCCAGCACAGTGCCTGGACATAATAGATGCCCAGTAAATACTGCATATATATCATTAAAGCTGTCGTTCAGTGGTTTATAGAAACAGAATAGAAGTTGAACTGTTTATATGATTTGTAAATGTGCTGCTTAGTGATTTCATAGTTGAAGATGAATTTAATTTAGTGTGTTTTAACATTTCATATAAAAGATTGGGATTAAATAGAACGTAACTAGCCATCTTAGCAGACTTGTAAATTTGAGTCATCTTGGCATCTTGTTAAGTTATTCGCAAACTGGGGCATATTGACATTTTTGTACCTGCCATTGTTTTTTGACCCAAAAAGCTGGCGTTGATAAGGAGCGTTTCCCATTTGCACGAACACAGATGTGTGAGAGCTTCTCTGCTGTTGATCTGTTGAGGGAATCCTTTGCAGAACCACTACCAGTACTTTTTGGGAAAAATATCAGAAATCAGATTTCTCCAGAAATGAGCTATGCTGCTGTTAACAGACCTGTCAATGTGGGGCAGTACCATGACTTGAAACTGTCAGGTGGTCAAAAGTTTAATATTTAGTCCTTTTCAGATTTGTCAGAGGACATTATAGCTTTATTAGATTGTTCTCCTTTTGTTTCCTGAAGAACAATGGTCAGGACAAAAAAAGCGTTGTCTAGTGGAAGAGTGGGAACCAGTTGATCAGCTTTGTGCCTCTGAGGCCACAAAGAAGCCTCTCACGTCATGGCTGCCCCTGAGTGATCCAGAGCGTCCTCCCACTGAAGAGTGTACTTATCAGGCTGATGTGCTCATTTTATGAAACACTGTTGGACATTGACTCGAAAACAATAATTTCTTTTATTTTGATTCTGTAGGAGCCTAGAAAGATTGTGCAATGAATGGTGACCCTCAGGCTGCCGTGGTGACCTCACCACCACCGACCACAGCCCCTCACAAGGAGAGATATTTTGACAGGGTGGATGAGAATAATCCAGAATACTTACGAGAGAGGAACATGGCACCAGACCTTCGCCAGGACTTCAATATGATGGAACAGAAGAAGAGGGTGTCCATGATCCTGCAGAGTCCAGTAAGAGCAGAAGCTTCTTCTCTGTCCACTGTCATCTTCCTTTTTCTGATACTGCAGATCGTATGTTCTCTTGTGGCCTATTCTTCACACAGGCAATCAGGGCCTTGTACATAGCAGGCCAGTTACCACCGAGTCAATTCCAGCTAATGGCAATTCCACATGCGTCAGAGCACAGAAGTGCTCCATAGGGTTTTCAGTGGCTGATTTTTCAGAAGTAGATCGCCAGGCTTTTTTCCCGAGACACCTCTGTGTGGACCTGAACCACCAACCTTTCAGCCGCCAAGAGTGCCAACTGTTTGCACCACCCAGGGACTCTGTCATAAAGGATTAAAAAAAAAAAAACAGATCCATTGCCATTAGGTTAATTCTAGCTCACAGCACCTACATGTGTTATAGAGTAGAACTGCCCCATAGAGTTTCCATAGATGGTGTGAATGTTGTGCACTCAACTACTAACCTAAAGGTTGGCACTTTGAACTCACCCAGCAGTACCACAAAAAAAAGCTATGGCAATCTGCTTCAGTGAAGATTTAAAAAAAAAATCCCATTACTGTCTAGTCAGTTCTGACTCATAGCGACCCTCTATA
This sequence comes from Trichechus manatus latirostris, assembly GCF_000243295.1. Classification (NCBI taxonomy): domain Eukaryota; kingdom Metazoa; phylum Chordata; class Mammalia; order Sirenia; family Trichechidae; genus Trichechus; species Trichechus manatus. Next base: position 4,526,974 of record NW_004444047.1, on the reverse strand, counting down.
TGACCCGTTAAGATTACAGTTGAGAAAACTCTATGAAGCAGTCATTAAGGAGGTGGTTGTTGTTAACTTTCCACTCATAGCAACCCCAAGCGACAGAGTAGAACTGGCCCACAGGGTTTTCTAGACTGTGATCTTTATGGGAGCAGATCGCCAGGTCTTTTCTCCCACAGAGCCCCTGGGTGGGTTTGAACCGCCAGCCTTTTGGTTAGCAGCTTTGTGCTTAACCATTGCACCACCAAAAACTCATTGCCATTGAGTCAATTCCAACTCAAAGTGACCCCATAAGACAGAGTAGAACTGGCCCATAGGGTTTCCTAGGCTGTAATCTTTACGGGAGCAGATCGCCAGGTCTTTTTCCCTTGGAACCACTCGTGGGTTTGAACCGCTGACCTTTTGGTTAACAGCCAGGCACTTAACCACTGTGTCCCCAGGGCTTAGAAGATACTTATTTCTCCTTTTTATTCCCTTATTACTTTTCCAGAGGTCTTTATGTATTGGAACAACTTAAAAATTAGTTTCCTCCAAAATACCTTGCATGGTGCTGGACACATGGTAGGCTTTAACAGTACCTGATTGTTTGATTTGACCTTCGCTATGGTTCGCGTTTTGAACTGTAGTGACGCCACTGTGATGGTCTCTGGATTACATCGCCAGGCCGGGTAGGCTGTCTTTGTGTAGCGGTTACAGTAGTGACTTTATATTAAAATCGCCATCAATTCAGCTTGATGTTTTTGCTTAATTTTGGATTATTTGAGAAAGGATCAATCTTTTAGGGTTTCTTTTTTGACTTAAAAAGTAATTTAAAAAAAGTTTGTTATTTTAGAAAGTACAATTAACATTTTGATGTATTTACTTTTAGTCCTTTACTATGTTTAGATATGTACTTTTACAAAAACTGACTATATTGCTTTATAACCTTTTTTACTCAATCTATGAAGGCATTTTATGTCATTTAATTTTTTTCTGCATTCCATGCATAATTATTAGGTTGTTTCAATGTATTTGATCAGTCCTTTATTGTTTGAAATGTAGCCTGTTTACCTTCTTTCCCTTTTATCAGTAACACTGGTAAGAACATCCTGATAAATCAATCTTTGAACACAACCTTAACTATTTCCTTAGATTAGCTTTCTAGGAACAGCATTTCTGTTCAGAGTTTTAAGCTTTTATGTTGTTAGATTACTTCCTGGGAAAGAATGTGCCAGTTTATACTGTCAATAGAAAAGTATAAGAATATTGATTTCCCTTTCCAGCAGTGGGTTCAAACGAACAAGCAATTAGTCTGTATGATAGTTATCCAAGGAGCAAAAAGAAATGCTGTCTCATGGTTTTAATTTGCCGCTTACCAGGCTTTCTGTGAAGAATTGGAATCAATGATACAGGAGCAATTTAAGAAGGGGAAGAATCCCACAGGCCTCTTGGCCTTACAGCAGATTGCGGATTTCATGACCACCAATGTCCCGAACGTCTACCCAGCAGCTCCGCAGGGAGGGATGGCTGCCTTAAACATGAGTGAGTCGTTCTTTACTTTTTGTATATGCTTGTGATTTTCCAGGTAGGATTTCCTGAAGCCTTCTCATGTGCAATACGGCCATGTAGCTGTGTAATATGTAGAACTGTGTGTTTTGAAAATATATGTGTTTTAGTCATAGTGAAAGAGAGACTGCACACCTAAGAATATCATGAATGTAGACGGCTCCTTTTTTTTTAAATTGTACTTTAGGTGAAGGTTTGCAGAACGAACATTTTCTCATTAAACAGTCAGTACACATGCTGTTTTACGCCACTGGTTAACAACTGGTTGGCATGTCAACATGCTCCCTTCTTGGCCTTGGAGGACCTTTTTTCTTTTTTGGTGAAAATATACATAGCCAGAGATACACCATTTCAAAAATTTCTACGTGTACAATTCAGTGATGTCGATTACGTTCTTCCAGTTGTGCTCCTGTTCTCACTTTAGAAAAATGTTAAACAGAACAAAATAGTTTCTCATTGAACAGTTAGTACACATATTGCCCTGTAACAGTGGTAAGAACCCCACTGCATGTCAACAGTGTCCTTACTTAACCTTGGGTTCCTTGTCACCAGCTTTCCTGTCCCCTCCTGCCTAGAAAGCTCCTTTTTGACGAGCCAGTGGGGCTCTATTTTTCCCAGGCAGGTGACTGACTTTATGTGACTTCTCAGACCCTTTCTGAACTGAAATAAAGTATGCAGAAATAATGCTTGCAGAATAGCATGTTAGTTTTGCATGAACTAATTTCAGCCAGACCAACATTTCTTACCCACCTTTCTTCACTGCTGCTGGCAAACTAATGAGACACAGAAATTCCCAAAGAAAGCCAGAGAAGAAATGTTAGATAGGTGAATATGAGCAAAGAATGGTTAGCTGTGCGAAAGTGGAGCTTTGCCAGCGCTGTTTTTTGTAAGTGTTATGACAGGATGGACCCCAGGGTAACTTGAGCATCAGCTAGTCTGGCCTGCTGTGTGTCATGTCCTGAGTCAACTTCTTAGGGTTCTTTTTGGATAGTCTGCTGCTTATTGGGCACGTAAGGTCTGCTGCCTATTAGGTGACCTGGCGTTCACTGGTAATCAGCTCCGTGGTCTTCTAGGAGTCACCTGGCGTTCGGTAGATGTGACATTCCATTAATGACGAGAGTGTGGAGAGTCCCGTTTAAGTTACTGGCTCAGCCTCCATCCTGGAATCAAATGGCAGCCAGTGCAGTTTTCATGTCTTCGTGTGGATTCCTAATGAATTTCAGGGACCTCTGATATGAGTTAAATAGTAGAAGAATAATGCATTTCACCTGCATGTTGTTGTCTAATCAGAGAAAAGGGAATCGTTAGTTCAATAATGCCACACCAAAAAAAGAGAGAAGATAAGAAAGAAACCTAATTAGTTTTAATTGTACCTAACAGTTTGTTTCTTAAAAATTTGAAAACAAATTTTTAGCCATTGTTGTAAAATATAACACACATAGAGAAAATGACGTAGAACAAATGATATATAGCTTCTGAGTAATTGTAAGGTAAACACCTGCAGTGTGGTGGATCACTTTTCTGTGGCCTTCCTATCCCTGGTCTTGTAACTCCCACTCAAGTGATAGGGCAGGGCTGTGTGATAGGGTAGTTGTGGCCCACCGAGGGGACTGGTCAGTTTTGCCATCTCACTGGGCTTGAAGCAAGGCACCCCAGAGGCGAGAAAGAGAGAATCCCACCACCACCGAGGAAGAACAGCCAGGAGCCAGCATGTCCTTTGGACCTGGGATCCCTGCGCTGAGAAGCTCCTGGAACCAGGAGACAGAGAGCAAGCTGTAACCTTGAAGACTGTGAGAAGCAGTGGCAGCAGAGACCCAGCAGCAGGAGATGGCGTGGTGGGTGACCCAGCCCAAGAAGAGAGAAAGCTGAGTGCCTTTGGGCAGAGGCCAGGGGCCAGGGAGAGGTATGCCAGTGAGCACGGCTGGGAAGAGGCTGTTCTGATGGAAGAAGGGTATCCTGAGTGTTCCCGAGCCTGAATTGTAACTGTGACTTCCCTAATAAACCCCATAATCATGACTATGGTCTGTGAGTTCTCTGTGGCCATTGCAATGAATTATCGAATCCAGTAGAGAAGTAGATCATGCTGTGGGAGGGACGGTTGGTTGGTGTCAGAATTGTTAAAGATGGCGGAGAGGGGAGGCATGTCTGACCTCTGCCTCCTAGGAATCCGCCTTAGGCTGTTGATCTTGGTTCTCGTTTTCTCTTATGAAGTTAGAGGAGTCAGACACCGCCCTCACACCATTTTTATAATACCTTTATAACCACCATCCAGCCCAAGGAATAAAGTTTATCTGTCACTTGCCCCGTCCCCCCTTGCCCTCTTAAAAGGAACTGCTGTCCTGATAGTGTGGTCATCACGCCTTTGCTTTCCTTTTTGGTATTATCACCCGCACATTCGCCCCTAAATGTTGTGGTTTAGTTTTTGTTTATTTTCTAATTGTCTCTTAAGTCTTTTTTAATCCACAAGTCACCCATCCGTTTCTGTCTCTCTTTTTTAAAATACGTTTGTTTCCTACAGTTTGAATATTGCTGTTTCTGTCTCCGTGGAGCCGTGAGCATGTTCCTTTGTCTCCTGTATTTCCAGTAACTTGGTAGTTGGATCTAAAAGCTTGATCAAATTTAGATTCGGCTTTTTGGCAAGATGTGTTTCATAGTTGGTACTGTGTCCTCTGTCAGGAGGTACATACATCCAGCTGTTACTCTCTGTGGTTTCGCAGCCGTTGATGCTCAGTGCCTAGGTCCATTGGTTTATTACCACCACTCGTCTGTCAGTGTGTCGCGCTGTGGTGGCTTGCATGTTCTCATGATGCTGGAAGCTGTGCTGCCGGTATTTCAAATACTAGCAGGCTTACCTATAGTGGACAGGTTTCAGCAGAGCTTCCAGACTGACTGACAGACTAGGAAGAAAGGCCTGGTGAGTTACTGCCGAAAGATCTAAGTTATGGGCTCAAACATACTAACGATTGTTAAGATGGCACAGGACCAGGCAGCGTTTCATTCTGTTATACATAAGGTTGCCATGAGTCGGAACTGACTCTACAGCAGCTAACAACAACCATTAATTTACTAAGGGTTCAAAGATGGTGATCTTTTAATCCCATCAGTCCTTCTTCTGTATTTATTAGCTGGAATACTTCTGTAAAGAGAAACTTCCCGTCAAAGCTCTTTAGGAAAGGCAGGATAGATGCTTGATTCTTCTCCTTTATGGAGTTCCTGGGTGGCACAAATGGTTAAGTGCTCGGCTGCTAACCAAAAGGTTGGTGGTTCAAGTCCACCCAGAGGCACCTTGGAAGAAAGGCCTGACAATCTGCTTCTGAAAACTCAGCTCTTGAAAACTCTGCAGAGCACAGTTCTACTCTGACACACGTGGGTTTGCCGTGAGTCGGAATCAGCTCTACAGCAGCTGGTTTTCCCCTTTGTGGTTTCCAGAATAATTGGTTGGTTTTCTGTCAGAGGCGACCAGAGGCGACCAAATAGATTATTTTCCTAGTATCATTTTGAATCCATGGATTTAAACATATTTCATGTGTTTAAATCATTGCAGTTACCCCTTTTGATGCTCACATTGTCCCGTCCTTGGCCTCAGGAGCCTCCTCAGGTTGACTCCTGAGTCCTTGTGAGCTGGCCCTTACAGTCTGACAGTTTCCTTGCTGTCTGCTGTGATGAGATGCTCCAGGCTCACCTTGTACATTTCCTGCCTCAGATCTGGAACCGGCCATTTCTCTAAGAAACCTTGATTTCTCTTCATGGGAAATGCAGTTTCATTCTGGGTGTTAGGGGTGCTCCACTGCTGCTGGGTGGCTCATTCCTTCTAGACCTTTTTAGTGGATCCAAACCCATTGCCGTTGAGTTGATTTCGAGTCATAGTGACCCTGTTTGACAGAGTAGAACTAGAACTGCCCCATAGGGTTTCCAAGGAGTGGCTGGTGGATTCAAACTGCCAGCCTTTTGGTTAGCAGCTGAGCTCTTAACCACTGCACCACCAGGGCCCCTTTTAGTGGACAGAACTAGCAAATATATATTTATATTTTTAAAGGCAAAATACCTCATGAGTTTCTAATATTTCTGATTAAAATTCAGTACTAAGCAGTTTTTACTTTTTTTTGTTTTTCTATCTAACGTATTCTCCTTTCTTCCACACCAAGAATTCTGGTTCTCAAGGACACTGGGAATGACAAAAGTAGAATATTACATAATTAACCTGTTACTGTCAAGTCGATTCCAACTCATAGTGAACCCCATAGGACACAGTAGAACTGCTCCATGGGGTTTCCAAGGAAAGGCTGGTGGATTCAAACTGCTGACCTTTTAGTTAACAGCTGAGCTCTTAACCACTGTGCCACCAGGGCTCCACTGTTTCTCTTAGATATTATCTATTGTGTTTATTTACTCTTATGTAACTTCTAGTTCTATATTTTTAAAATTATTTTTTCTTTTCATTTCTAATCGCTCCTGTGTTCTGATACCTAATGTCGGAGTTTTTCTGATTTGATTTCATTTTTATTCGTATCTTCTATTATTTTCTTAATGTCTTTACCTTGTTTTGAAATAATAGGTCATTGTTCTCATCTGTCTTCTGGATGTGGTGTTCTGCTGTGCTTTTATTATCTGTAGTGACGTTATTCTGCTCATTTTTTTCTTATAATAATTTTTGCATGGTATTTGATAATGATATTTTCCTGCTCATGTTAATATAAAATTAGTTTTCCTGGAGGAGGCTGGTCAGGAAAGCTTTTCTAATGCCGTGGCTGTGGAGCCATGCTGTTCTTGTGAAGTGTAAACAACTTGACAGCTTATTTAATGAGATCTGAGACTGTTCCCTCCCCTGCTTTTATCCGGACCTTTTCTTTCGTTTTCTCCATAGTATTATGCTGCTCAATTTAGATTCTGATTTCCGTAAGTTTCTCAGTGTGGGACTTTGTCCTGGAAGAGAGTTTTGGATATCATTAGTTTGGGGACTATATAGGGATTAAAGTTTACAAAGGAGCCATGGTGGTGCAAACAGTTAAGTGCTCAGCTGCTGACTGGAAAGGTTGGTGGTTCAGACCCACCCAGCAGCTCTGCAGGAGAAAAGACCTGGAAATCTGCTCCTGTAAGATGATAGCCTGGGAAACCCATGGAGCAGTTCTCCCCTGTCCTATAGGGTCGCTATGAGTTGAAACAGACTCTGGCACATAACAACAGCAAAGTGGGCAAAACTCCCTTTGAGTTCAGCTGCTGTTCTCAGATTGGCCCTCTGAGCTTTCCAGTGAGTTCTTCTTGGTCCTGAGAGTCTCAAGTCTTCAGATAGCTCATGGCTTCCCTCTGCTTCCTCCTACACAGATGCTGATATCACACGTTCTGTCTGTGTTAGGCCCACCAGCTTATATTTTCGGATTTGAGGGTCCACGTTTTTTGTTGTAGATGTCATTCTTGAGTTTCCGTTTTGCTATCTTAGTTGCTCTCGCTAGTTTTTCTTGTGTGCAGAAATGGAGATTTAGGAAGATTTAAAAACTGTACTGCTATAGCTACCATCTTTCCAAAATCAAGTATTTAAAAGAGCTGTACCACACAGGGATGTCTGCTGTCACTACTGCTATTTTACAGTTTGCTGGGGGTCCTCGCCGGAGCAGTTAGGCAACAAAAAGAAAGAAGAGGCATTCAGCTGGAAAGGAATAAGTAAAACTGTTTTCACAGATGACATGATTTTATTATATAGAAAACTCTAAAGAATCCACCAGAAAAGTATTACAGCTAATAAACAGATTTATAAAAGTTGCAGAGTACAAGAGCAGTACACAAAAATCTGTGTGTTTCTAAACACTAGCAATGAACAATTCAAAAAGAAAATTAAGAAAGCAATTCCATTTATACTAGCCTCCAAAAGAATAAAATACCTAGGAATAAATTTAATCAAGGAGGCAGAAGTCTGGTACATTGAAAACTATGAAACATTGATAGGTATTAAAGAAGACATAATTAAATAGAAAGACATTCCATGTTCATAGACTGGAAGATTTAATATTAATTTGGTGATACTCCCCAAAGTGATCTCCACATTGCAGGGATTGCAACCAATGTCACAAAACAATTTGTGTATAAATTTTTAAACAAGAAACTAATTTGCGCTGTAAACTTCCACCTAAAGCTCAATAAAGAAAATTTTTAAAAGTCATTTTATGGCCAGACTGAAAAAACAAAAACAGGAGAGGAAGCAAATAACCCATGTAAGAAATGAGATGGGTGATATTACAACAGACCCAACTGAAATTAAAAGAATCATAACAATACTATGAAAAATTGTAGTCTTTAACAAATTTGAAAACCTAGAGGAAGTGGACAAATTTCTAGAAACTCACTACCTACCTAAACTAACACAAACAGAAGTAGAACAACTAAATAAACTGTAACAAAAGAAGAGATTGAGAAGGTAATTAAAAAACTCACAACCAAAAAAAGCCTCGGCCCGATGGCTTCACCGGAGAATTCTACCAAACTTTCAGAGAAGAGTTAACACCATCACTACTAAATGTATTTCAGAGCATAGAAGAGGATGGAATACTTCCACACTCATTCTGTGAAGCCAGCATAACCCTGATACCAAAACCAGGTAAAGACACCACAAAAAAAGA
>NW_004444047.1:4514111-4518056 GCF_000243295.1 Trichechus manatus latirostris | reverse complement strand
CTACTGCAAGAAACCAAAAGAGACTTGCTAATGGATAGTTAGACTCAACATTGTGAAAATGTCAATTCTACCCAAAGCGATCTACAGATACAATGCAATCCCGATCCAAATTCCACCGGCATTTTTTAATGAGATGGAGAAACAAATCACCAACTTCCTATGGAAAGGGAAGAGGCCCAGAATAAGTAAAGCATTACTCAAGAAGAAGAACAAAGTGGGAGGTCTCACACTATCTGATTATACTGCCGCGGTAGTCAAAACAGCCTGGTACTGGTAGAACAACAGATACATAGACCAATGGAATAGAATTGAGAATCCAGACATAAATTAATCCACTTATGAGTAGCTGATATTTGACAAAGGCCCAAAGTCCGTTAATTGGGAAAAAGACAGTCTCTTTAACAAATGGTGCCAGCATAACTGGATATCCATCTGCAAAAAACTGAAACAAGACCCATACCTCACATTGTGCACAAAAACTAACTCAAAATGGGTCAAAGACTTAAATATAAAATCAAAAACGATAAAGATCATGGAAGAAAAAATAAGGACAATGCTAGGAGCCCTAATACATGAGATAAACACAATATGGACCATAGGTAACAATGCACAAGCACCAGAAGAGAGACTAGATAAATGGGAGCTCCTAAAAATCAGACACTTATGCTCATCAAAAGACTTCAACAAAAGAGTAAAAAGACAACCTACAGACTGGGAAAAAAATTTTGATTATGACAAATCCGATCAGCGTCTAATCTCTAAAATCTACAAGATACTGCAAAACGTCAACATCAAAAAGACCAATAACCCAATTAAAAAATGGGCAAAGGATATGAACAGGCACTTCGCCGAAGAAGATATTCAGGCGGCTAACAGACACGTGAGGAAATGCTCACGATCATTAGCCACTAGAGAAATGCAGCTCAAAACTACAATTAGATATCATGTCACCCCAACAAGGCTAGCATTAATCCAAAAAACACAAAATAATAACTACTGCAGAGGTTGTGGAGAGACTGGAACACTTATACACTGTTGGTGGGAATATAAAATGGTACAACCACTTTGGAAATCGATATTGCGCTTCCTTAAAAAGCTAGAAATAGAAGTACCATATGATCCAGCTATCCCGCTCCTTGGAATATATCCTAGAGAAATAAGACCCGTCACAGAAATAGATATATGCACACCCATGCTCATTGCAGCACTGTTTACAATAGCATAAAGCTGGAAACAACCTAGGTGCCCATCACTGGACGAATGGACAAATTATGGTATATTTACACAATGGAATACTACACAACGATAAAGAACAACGATGAAGCCGTGAAACATCTTATAATATGGAGGAATCTGGAGGTCATTATGCTGAGTATATTTAGGCACAGAAGGACAAATACTGTTTAAGACCACTATTATAAGAACTCAAGAAATGGTTTAAACCCAGAAGAAAACATTTTTTGATGGTTACGAGGGTGGGGAGGGAGAGTGAGGGTCATTCACTAACTAGATAGTAGATAAGAATTATCTTAGGTGAAGGGAAGGACAGCACACACTACAGGGAAAGTCAACAACTGGACTAAACCAAAGCTAAGAAGTTTCCTGAATATAATCAAACATTTTGAGGGACAGAGTAGCAGGGGCAGGGGTATGGGGACCATGCTTTCAGGGGACATCTAGGTCAATTGGCATAACAAAGCTTATTAAGAAAATATTCTGCATTCTACTTTGGTGAGTGGCATCTGGGGTCTTAAAAGCTTGCAAGAGGCCATCTAAGATGCATCAATTTGTCCCAACCACCTGGAGTAAAGGAGAATGAAGAACACCAAAGACACAAGGAAGGGCCCAAGAGACAGACAGGGACACATAAACCAGAGACTTCATCAGCCTGAGACCAGAAGAACTAGATGGTGCCTGGCTACCACTAATGACCACCCTGACAGGGAACACAACAGAGAGTCCCTGATGGAGCAGGAGAAAGGTGGGGTGCAGAACTCAAATTCTAGTAAGACCAGACTTAATGGTCTGACTGAGACTGGAGGAACGTCGGAAAGCATGTCCCCTAGATTCTCTATCAGCCCAGAACTAAAACAATTTCCGAAGCCAACTCTTCAGACGAGTTGGACTGCACTGTGGGACATAAAGTGATACTCGTGAGGAGTGTGCCCCTTAGCTCAAGTAGATACAGGAGACTAAACGGGCAGCTTCTGTCCGGAGGTGAGATGGGAAGGCAGAGAGGGTTAGGAGCTGGTTGAATGGACGTGGGGAATCGGGTGGAAAGGAGGAGTGTGCGGTCACAGTATGGGGAGAGCAATTAGGGTGACATAACAATGTATGTTTGAATTTTTGTATGGGAAAAAAAATAAAAATAAAAAGTAATTTTAACAAACATTTAAATTGATTTACCATTTAAAATAAACACTTGAACTTTTTAAGCATTTCTTTTAATACTGAGAAAAAAGTTGAGTTTTATTTATATACACTTGTTTGAACTTTAGGCTGGTGTCTAGATTATTAAATACAAATCTATGTGTGGTAAAAAAATAGTTTTCATCAATATACATTATCAAGAATTGAAAAAACAACTTACAAAATGGGAGAAAATCAAATATATATTCACACAGACATTTGTCCACGAATGTTTATAGCAGCGTTATTCATAATATCCGAAAGGTGGAAACAACCCAAATGTCCATCAGCGAATGAATGTGGGTATATGCATGCGTTGTTGTGTGCGGTTGAGTCGGTTTTTGACTCATAGCGACCACGTATGACAGAGTAGAACTGCCCCATGAAGTTTTCTAGGCTGTAATTTTACAGGAGCAGATTGCCAGGTCTTTCTCCTGCAGAGCCACTGAGTCAGCAGCCAAGCGCTAAGCCAAGCCCAGCAGCAGCTGTCATGCCTCCAGGGCTCCTTATGTACGTACAGTGGTATATCATTCAGCCGTACAGAGGAACGAAGTCCTAATATATGCGACAACTTGGATAAATCTCAGAAACATTATAGTAAGTGAAAGAAGCCAGACACAAAGGGTCACCTGTGGTTCCTTTGATATGAAGTACTCATAATAGGTACATCCATGGACAGGAGATTATTGCTTGCCTGGGGATGGGGGTGGGGGGAGTGGATAGTGGGGTGTTGTTCTTCTGGGGTGATGAAAAGGTTTTGAAACCAGAGAGGGGGTGGCTGCACAGCCTTGTGAACGCACTAAGTGCCACTGGATTGTACACTTTAAAATGGTTCGTTAGGTGCTATTTAAATTCCAGCTCAGTTTTAAAAATAAATAATAAAATCTCTGCAGCAGAAGATGGACATCTGTTGAATCAAAATGGTGGATATGTGATTGTATTCTCTGTATTTTTCTACCTGTTTGAGATATTTTATAATTTAAAAAAAGCGTCAAATCTAGCAACATATAAAAAAGATACTACAAGATGACCAAATGGGGTTGCAGTCAGATGCTTATTTGTTTCGCATTCAGTGTGCATTTCTCTCTCTCTCGCCTTGTTGTATTCTCCGGGACCCCAGGACAGTGTTTGGTGAGAGTGAGAGAGCACACACCTTGGCTTTGCGCCTGCTGCAGGGGGAACCTTCTCTCATCGTTATGTTTGACAGTGGTAGGGTTTTGTAGCTGTCCTTTATCAAGTTAAGGAAGTTCCCTTCTGTTCCTTGTTTGCCGAGAGCTCTTATCCTGAGTGCTCTTAATCAGTTTTAAGTTTGTATATGCATGTGTGCACGCGCATGCATCTGTGTGTGTGTTTAAGGAAAATTGGCCTTTTTTTACTTTCAGATGTATTGGCATGAGGTAGATAGCTTTTCTTGTAGCTTTGTCCCCCCTTTTTCACTCTTACTATTATGTTTTCCCCCCACCCCATCTTTTCAGTATTTACACACACACACCCACCCACCCACACCCACACCCACACCCACACCCACACCCACAC
>NW_004444047.1:4481735-4514011 GCF_000243295.1 Trichechus manatus latirostris | reverse complement strand
CCACACCCACACCCACACCCACACCCACACCCACACACACACCCACACCCCTCTTCATTTCTCAGCCTGTTCAGTCAGGTTTCACCACCAAATGAGTTTTGGAGCCCCACTTAGAACTTGAAAATTTTAGATCTGTTTGGATTTTGGAATTCCAGATAAAAGAATGAAGAGCTGTACTTCTCATGATCTCTTTACAGATGGGGAGATGAAGGTACAGAAAGGGTGCTTACTGCCCGGAAGCCGGGAGGCTGACCTGTGCACCCCGGCACCGGCTCCAGCACGTGCTCTTAGCTCCACAGCGGCTGCCTCCACTGTGCCTTCTTTGAGCCACGAGTTTGAAACCACTTAGGAATTTCCGAGTATTCATTTTGTTTGACTGTCTTTTTGTTATTGATTTCTAACTTAATTGTATTGATGTTAGAGAACTCGGTCTTTAGGAAATTTCCAAGACTTACTTTATGGCCTAATGTGGAAGATGAATATCTCAGAACCATTATTATTTGATTTACTTTGGATAAGAAATGGTAGACATTTGTGCTTTGTTGTTCTTTGTTTCAGGCCTTGGGATGGTGACTCCTGTGAACGACCTGAGAGGATCCGACTCCATAGCGTATGACAAAGGGGAGAAATTGTTGCGCTGTAAACTGGCAGCGTTTTACAGATTAGCAGATCTCTTTGGGTGGTCCCAGCTTATTTACAATCATATCACGGTGAGTGTTGAGCGGTGTCATCACTGAATGGTCGATGGAACATTGCGTGTCTGGCACCGTCTCTTTCCATCCAGGAGAAGAGGGGAGCAGGCTGAGCTGCAGTAGGTCTCGGAACGTCTCGTGTTTGATTCCTGACTGCAGAGCACAGTGACCTGAGAAGGAGGCAGTTTGAGTTACAAGTTACGAGAACATTAATTCCTTAAAACTCCTTTCTTCTTGCGTGCTAACTTAATAAATGCGTGTTTGCCAAACTGTAGGCAGTTCCTAAAATTCTTTCCCACTCTGACCAGAGCCTTCTAGCTTTCTCATTTGTTTCTTCAACTATTGCACTTTTTGAACACTACCAGGACCTCTGTTTTCTAAAATACATTCTTTAACGAGTGTTCACGGGCATCTGCTTTCTGGTGGCCAGCAAGGGCTCTAAGCCCTGGTATATCAGCTGGTAGCTGGTGATATCAGCAAACAAGACTAGTCCTGCCCTGGGGGCCCCCTCTGCACCCTGAACCATCAGCCTTTGTTTGCTCGCTGGTTTGTCCAGCTTGGATTTCTGGTCTGGCAGTTCAGTAACGCCCTTTCCAGCCCCCTACCATCCCTCCCTCCACCTGGGCAGCCAGAGGCTGCTGGGGACGGCCTCCCGGCAGAGCCATTGGCTTGCTCCACAAGTTCATGCCACCACAGCACTGCCTGCACCCTGAGGGCACCTCTCTGCCACTGTCCAAATCTGTCATAGCATCCAGACCTCCTGTACTCTCTTCGCAACTCCTGACCCCTCTCCCAGTAGATGACCTCATCACGTCACAGAAAATTGGAGCTCCTTGCCGACGTCTCTGCCGTTCTGTACTCCTGTCCTCCTGTTACAATGTCCTACCTTTCAATTGTGGTGTCGGTGAAGAATACTGAATATACCATGGACTGCCAAAAGAACGAACAAATCTGTCTTGGAAGAAGTACAACCAGAATGTTCATTAGAAGCAAGGATGGCAAGACTACGTCTTACATACTTTGGACATGTCAGGAGGGACCAGTCCCTGGAGAAGGACATCATGCTTGGTAAAGTAGAGGGTCACCAAAAAAGAGGAAGACCCTCAGCGAGATGGATTGACACAGTGGCTGCAACAGTGGGCTCAAGCATAACAACAATTGTGAGGATGGCGCAGGACTGGGCAGGGTTTTGTTCTGCTGTACATGGGGTTGCTAAGAGTCAGAACTGACTTGATGGCACCTAACCACAACAGCCACCTCCCACCTGTGGCCATACTTTGCTCTCTGGGCTTAGAATTCCGTCTCCTGCCTTCTCAGGTTCCTTGTTTATTGTCAGGTTTCTGTGTTTTTACTCTTTTGTGGAGTTAGCCTCTTTCTTTGCACTGCTTCCCTCCTAATCTCCTGTTTTTTTTTTTTTTTTGGAATTTTTTATATTTTTTTATTGTACTTCAGATGAAGGCTTACAGAACAAATAGTATCTCATGAAACAGAAGTACACATGTTGTTTTATGACATTGGTTAACAACCCCACAACATATCAACCCTCTAACTTCTCAACCTTCCTAATCTCCTGTTTTGAGGTCTGCTTTCTTTTATTGGATATTTTAAGTTATTAACATAGTACATGTGTATTCTAACAAGCGATACCTATGCAGATTTATGAAGAAAGCGTCTCAGTCCTGTCTCTGGAGTCAGCCAGTGCTAACAGCTGTTTAGATCATGTCACCTCTTCTGCACACTCACGCGCAGAGGTTTTTCAGACGGGGACTCATCACCAGCAGGTGCTTAGTTTAGCTCTGTTCTGGACTCAAAAAAGGCATAGTAGTCCTTCCAAGGTGCAGGGCTGGAGCTCGTCCTTGAGACCAGTGCATGCTGCGTTGATGTATTAACCTCTGCTAGTATGGTGAGCTGGCCCCTCTCCCTGGCCCCCTCTCTGACACTGCTGCAGTGAACTTTCCACAGTGTAGACGGAGCCTGGCACACCCAGACCTGCTGCGCAAGCTACTGCTGTACGCGCGTTACCCCACCAGCCCAGCCTGACTCCCCTTCTCTGCAGCTTTCCTTGCCTGGTGGCAGTTACCATCAGGCCGCACAGCATCATCCCTGCTGTACCCCCAGGACCGGGTATGCTGCCTGGCACATAGTAGGCATGTAAGAAGACTTAGTTGGGTGAACAATCGAATGAAATCCCCAACTGAGCTGAAATCCTACCTCAGGAAAACCATCAAGCACGAACTTCCTTGTGCCTCTGATATCGATCAGTGGGTCCAGTTAGCCCACCACAGGTGCCAGCTCTCTTCCTTGTGCCCACACGGATAATTGCTGGCATCTCTGGCTGATTATTCTGGGCAGAGTGCAGTGTGTGCAGGTGTGGTGCTCCATGGTTTCCTAAAGATTCGGTCCGTGAGAATGGTGGGTGCAGCTGTAATAGCAAACATGGGCCGGGGCTTTTTCTGGGCAGCTCACATTCTTTGGGGTTTAAAATACCATTTACCTGTAGTCCTATCATGACTGCTGTTTAAATAAATTTGCATTGCTTAAATTGCTTGCTTTTTCCTTTAATTGTTTAGGACTTGGCAGAATTAAGACAGTGAAGTGTTTGGTCTTCTGTGAGTGATCCTCTTGGTGTTCAATATTGAGTAAAAAGAAATCTGGGTTACCAGAAGTATTTTCTGTCTCTTTTAAAGAGTGAACTAGAGAACATTTAAGGAAGTTGTTTTTTTTGATAGTTTATGGCATGCTTTTTTTGTTTTACAGTCTAGCTGCTATTATATAGACGTTTAGCAGAAAAACAAATACTAGCAGTATGTATTGGTGCAACAGGTCATTCTGAAAGAGGGTCATAGAGATTTTCTGCTAAAGCGATTTAAAAGTTCTGCCAGGTGCTACAGGATTACTGATGATTGTCTGAATTAGATCTCCATTTTAAGACTGTGCAGGATTAGAGGAACCTCTGCTGGGGAGCAAGCCTGGGCGGCCCAGTTAGCACAGTGGGATGGGCCTCTTCTCTTGGTGGTACTTAGCTGGTGGCTAGTCTCCCTACAGCCTCGGTTCCTCTCTGGGTCAGTGAAGTGCTTTCAGGGCTAACACGTGCTAAAATGGCAGGTGTTTAGTTCAGCGCTCCATTCTGGGCTCAGGAACATTGACCCCCCACAGCCACGGTCTGCAGCCCACCTTTCATGAACGATGCATTGTGCTTCTGGGACTTGATACTGCCCTCTGCTAGAGATACTGAGTTAGGGGTGGTTTTTGTTTTCAGTGAGTGTCCCTAAAATGTGCTACATTTGTGTCTTGTTCTCCTACACAGAGGATGGGGCACTAGAATGCGGAAGGAGAAGCAAAGACACCCGTGCTGGTCCCGTTGGGGAGGAAGCACTGGTAAAGGCACTTGCTTTGAAGAGTCATTCTCTTATTTTCACTTGAAGTCTGTACGGAGCACTTTCTCCATTTTGTTGCAGACTCAGAGAATCTTAGGTTTTAAGCTTTTTCCATTAAAATTTGTAGAGCTGTTGTGCTCACTCTTGGTGATATATCCTAAGGAAATAAGTCGAAGAAATCATGTATGTACAAATATATTAAATTGAAACATTTATAATAATGAGAAAATGTTGAGAGTCTAAATATTTAGCAGTAGGTGGTGAAATGACTTGGTTATTTGACTCCATCTGAGGTAATGTTACACAGTATTAAAAAATATTTATAAAGACCATGTGGAAACATGGAAAATGTTTATTAGAAAAAAATATATAAAATATATACTCTTTATGAAATTAAGTATACATATCTACAAAGAAAACAGATGATTAAAAATGGCTATGTAGTATTTTTTTAATGTGAACCTGACAGCATGATTCTAACATTTATACGGAAGAGCAAAAGGCCAAGAATAGCTAAGACACTCTTGAAGAACTAGGCAAGGAGATTTTTCCTGCCAGATGTCAAACTTACTATGTAAAGTGATGGTAATTAAGATAGTGTGCTTGAGCAGAGGAATAGACAATAGACCAGTGGAACAGAGTGTAGAGTCCAGGACCAGATCAACATGTATGGAAATTAGATATACAAAGGAATTGCATTGCAGATGCATGGAGGAAGGATGGACTAGGCTATAATGGGTGCTGAATGAAATTATACTGGGGAGCCCTCCCTTATACTGTACATACTCACAAAGCAATTCCTGTGAAGAAAGGGGTTTATGTGAAAGAGAATACTATAAAAATTTTAGAATCAATATAGGTGAAAATGTTTGACCTTTAACTTGTGACCTGAGGAAAGACTTCTTTAAAAAAAAGCACCTGTCATAAAAGAAGAAATGAGTAAATTTGATTACATTAAAATGAACACATTCTCTTTTTTAAAAAACACCATAAAGAGTGAAAATAAAAGCCACAACCTGGAGATTTTGCCCTGCATGTAACCAACAGAAGATTAATATCCAGAATAGATAAAGAACTATTGATCATTAAAAAAAGACAGATCAGTAAAAAATGGGCAAAAGATGAGAGAAATTTCAGAGAAGAGGAAATAAAAATGGCTTATCAAAAAAGAAAAAATGCTCAACTCATTAGTAATCAGGAAATTGTAAATTAAAACCACAGTGGAATACCATTTCACAGACATTGGATCTAAAATTTTTAAAAGAAGTACAATACCAAGGATTAATAAGGATGTGGAGACTCAGGTTTTAGCGGAACTTCCAGACTAAGACAGACTGGGAAGAAGGACCTGGCAGTCTACTTCTGAAAAAATAGGCCAGTGAAACCTTACTAATAGCAGCGGAACATGGTCTGTATAGTTCGGAAGATGAGCCCCTCAGGTTCGAAGACACTCAGAATACAGTTGGGGAAGAGCTGCCTCCTCAGAATAGAGTTGACCTGGATGATGTGGATGGAGTCAAGCTTTCAGGCCTTCATTTGCTGATGTGTCACAACTCAAAATGAGAAGAAACAGCTGCAAACATCCATTAATAATCGGAATGTGGAATGTACAAAGGACGAATCTAGGAAAATTGGAAGTCATCAGAAATGAAATGGAATGCATAAACATCGATATCCTAGGCATTAGTGAGCGGAAATGGCCGTTTTGAATCAGACAGTCACATGTCTATTATAATGGAAATGACAAAGTGAAGAGGAATGGTGTCACATTCATCATCAAAAAGAGCATTTCAGTGTCCTGAAGTACAGTGCTGTCAGTGATAAGATAATATCCATATGCCTACAGGGAAGACCAGTTAATACCAATTTTGCTCAAATTTATCCACCAACCACTAATGCCAAAGATGAGGAAACTGAAGATTTTTACCAACTTCTGCAGTCTGAAATTGATCAAATGTGCAATCAAGATGCATTGATAATTACTAGTGATTGGAATTCGAAAGTTGGGAACAAAGAAGAATGGGTAGTTGGATAAAATGACCTTGGTGATAGAAATGATACCGGAGTAAAGAAGCACTTCGTCAAAGAAGACATTCAGGTGACTAACAGGCACATGAAGAAATGCTTACGATTATTAGCCATTAGGGAAATGCAGATCAAAACTACAATGAGATACCATCTTACCCCAGCAAGGCTAGCATTAATCCAAAAAACACAAAATAATAAATGCTGGAGAGGTTGTGGAGAGACTGGAACACTTATACACTGTTGGTGGGAATGTAAAATGGTACAACCACTTTGGAAATCCATCTGGCGCTTCCTTAAAAAGCTAGAAATAGAAGTACCATGTGATCCAGCAATTCGCCCTTTGGGATATATCGTAGAGAAATAAGAGCCATCACATGAATAGATAGATGCACACCCGTGTTCTTTGCATCACTGTTCACAATAACAAAAAGATGGAAACAACCTAGGTGCCCATCACCAGACGAATGGATAAACAAATTATGATATATCCACACAGTGGAATACTATGCAATGATAAAGAACAATGATGAAGCCGTGAAACATCTTATAACATGGAGGAATCTGGAGGGCATTATGCTGAGTGAATTTAGTCAGTCACAAAAGGACAAATATTATATAAGACCACTATTATAAGAACTCAAGAAAAGGTTTAAACACAGAAGAAAACATTCTTTGATAGTTACAAGGGTGGGGAGGGAAGTTGACGGTCATTCACTAACTAGATAGTAGACAAGAATTATCTTAGGTGAAGGGAAGGACAGTACACACTACAGGGGAAGTCAATCACTGGACTAAACCCAAGCTGAGAAGTTTCCTGAATACAACAATCAAACACTTTGAGGGACAGAGTAGCAGAGGTAGGGGTCTGGGGACCATGCTTTCAGGGGACATCTAGGTCAATTGGCATAACAAAGCTTATTAAGAAAATGTTCTGCGTCCTACTTTGGTGAGTGGTGTCTGGGGTCTTAAAAGCTTGCAAGAAGCCATCTAAGATGCATCACTTGGTCCCAACCACCTGGAGTAGAGGAGAATGAAGAACACCAAAGACACAAGGAAAGTATTAGCTCAAGAGACAGAAAGGGCCACGTAAACCAGAGGCTTCATCAGCCTGAGACCATAAGAACTAGATGGTGCCCGGCTACCACCAATGTCTTCCCTAACAGGGAACACAACAGACTCTGGAGCAGGAGAAAGGTGGCCTGCAAAACTCAATTTCTAGTAAAAAGACCAGACTTAATGGTCTGACTGAGACTGGAGGAACCCTGGAAAGCATGGCCCCGGACTCTCTATCAGAACTAGAAACAATTCCCGAGGCCAGCTCTTCAGGCAAAGATTAGACTGGACTGTGGGGCATAAAATGATACTTGTGAAGAGAGTGATTCTTAGCTCAAGTAGATACATGAGACTAAACGCGCAGCTTCTGTCCGGAGGTGAGATGAGAAGGCAGAGAGGGTTAGGAGCTGGCTGAATGGACATGGGAAATCAGGGGTGGAAACGAGGAGTGTGCTGTCCCAGTATAGGGAGAGCAATTAGGGTCACATAACAATGTATGTATAAATTTTTGTACAAGAGACTAACTTGAAATGTAAACTTTCACTTAAGGTACAACAATGAACAACAAAAAAAAAAAAGACACTGGAGATGGCATGATAGAATTTTGCAAGACCAATGACTTCTTCATTGCAAATACTTTTTTTCACCAAGATAAACTGCAGCGATACGTGTGGACCCCGCCAGATGGAAAACAGAGGAATCAAATCGACTACATCTGTGAAAAGAGACTATGGAGAAGCTCAGTATCATCAATCAGAACAAGGTCAGGGGCCGAGTGCAAAACAGACCATCAATTGCTTGTATACAAGTTCAAGTTGAAACTGAAGAAAATTAGAGCAAGTCCATGAGAGCCAAAATACAAACTTGAGTATATCCCACCTGAATTTAGAGACCATCTCAGAATAGATTTGACACGTTGAACACTAGTGATCGAAGACCAGACGAGTTGTGGAATGACATCAAGGACATCATACATGAAGAAAGCAAAAGATTATTAAAGACAAGAGAAAAAGAAAAGACCAAAATGGATGTCAAAAGAGGCTCTGTAACTTGTTCTTGAACATCGAGTAGCTAAAGTAAATGGAAGAAATGAAGTTAAAGAGCTGAACAGATTTCAAAGGGTGGTTCAAGAAGACAAAAAGTAAAGTAATGAAATGTGTAAAGACCTGGAGTTAGAAAACCAAAAGGGAAGAACACGCTTGGCATTTCTCAAGCCGAGTGAACTGAAGAAAAAATTCAAGCCTCGAGTTGTAACATTGAAGGATTCTAAGGGGAAAATATTGAAAGACACAGCAAGCATCAAAAGAAGGTGGAAGGAATACACAGAGTCACTGTACCAAAAAGAATTGGTCAGCGTTCAGCCTTTGCAGGAGATAGCATAGGTTCAAGAACCAATGGTACTGAAGGAGGAAGCCCAAGCTGCACTGAAGGCACCAGGAATTGATGGAATACGTACTGAGATGTTTTCAGCAAACGGATGTAGCACTGGAGATACTCACTTGTCTATGCAAGAAATTTGGAAGACAGCTTCCTGGCCAACTGACTGGAAGAGATCCATATTTGTGCCCATTCTGAGGAAAGGTGATCCAACAGAATGCAGACATTGTAGAACAATATTGTTAATATCACACACAAGTAAAACTTTGCTGAAGATCATTCAAAAGTGGCTGCAACAGTGTATCAGCAGGGAGCTGCCAGAAATTCAAGCTGGATTCAGAAGAGGATGCAGAATGAGGGATATCATTGCTGACCAGATGGATCTTGGCTGAAAGCAGAGAACACCAGAAACATGTTCATCTGTGTTTTGTTGACTATGCAAAGGCATTCTACTGTGTGAATCATAACAAATTATGGATAACACTGCGAAGAATGGGGATTCCAGAGCACTTAATTGTGCTCATGCGGAACCTGTTCATAGAACAAGAGGTAGTTGTTAATACAGAGCAAGGAGATACTGTGTGGTTTTATAATCAGGAAAGGTGTGCATCAGGGTTGTATCTTTTCACCATAGTTATTCAATCTATATGCTGAGCAAATAGTCTGAGAAAATGGACTATATGAAGAAGAATGCAGCATTAGGATTGGAGGGAGACTGATTAACAACCTGTGTTATGCAGATGACACAACCTTCCTTGCTGAAAGTGAAGAGGACTTGAAGCACTTATTGATGAAGATCAAAGACCATAGCCTTCGGTATGGATTACACCTCAACGTAAAGAAAACAGAAATCTTCACAACTGGACCAGTAAGCAACATCATGATAAATGGAGAAAAGATTGAAGTTTTCTAGGATTTCATTTTATTTGGATCCACAATCAATACCCATAGAAGCAGCAGTCAAGAAAACAAAAGATGTATTGCATCGGGCAAATCTGCTGCAAAAGACCTCTTTAAAGTGTTAAAAAGTAAAGATGTCACTTTAAGGACTAAGGTGCACTTGACCGAAGCCATAGTATTTTCAGTTGCCTCGTATGCATGTGAAAGCTGGACAATGAATAAGGAATACTGAAGAAGAATTATGGTGTTGGTGAAGAATATTGAGTATACTGTGGACTGCCAGAAGAACGAACAAATCTGTCTTGGAAGAAGTATAACCAGAATGCTCCTTAGAAGCAAGGATGGCAAGACTTTGTCTCACATACTTTGGACATGTTATCGGGGGGACCAGTCCCTGGAGAAGGACATCATGCCTGGTAAAGTAGAAGGTCAGTGAAAGAGAGGAAGACTCATCTTCCTTGAGATGAATTGACACAGTGACTGCAACAAGGGGCTCAATAATAACAACGATTGTGAGGATGGCGCAGGACCGGGCAGTGTTTCGTTCTTTTGTACATAGGGTCACCATGGGTCAGAACCGACTCTACAGCACCTGACAACAACAGTGCTGTTTATTGAGGGGCTTATTATGAGGAGGAGCCCTTATCACCCCCACTTTACAGATAAGGAGAGGAGGAGCTCAGCGTGCCAGTTAATGGCAGAGCTAGGGTTTTAACTCCACTCGTATATGCCTGCGGTATCCTCACAGATGTTCAAACAGTACACATTTACTGTTGTGGTGCACACACATGCTGTTCGCAAATAGCGATCCCTCCCTAAATGTCACGTGCATTCGATCAGAGCCAGAACCCACAAGATGCCCCCAGAGCGTTAGCACATGGAAAACAGATAGCAAACAAGAATGGAGATCAGTGTGCGTGCTTCGACAGCGGTTTCACGGTGAGGAGGTGGTGTTCACTTTTATATTGCTGGGTTCTCTCTGTGGCTGCTCTTGGCTGGCTGTGCCCACCATCCTGTAGCTGCACAGTCCAGTTCTCAACCAGCAGCCTTGGGACAGCCTTGGGCTGGCCCCAGCTCTCGAAGCAGAAACTGCTCTGAGGCCAACCCGTACTGGGAGGGGGCACCCAGGCTGGGCTCAAGTCTCTGCTGGCCTTGTGCTGCTGTGTTGCGCTGCTGTGCCGCTATGCCTCTCTGGGTATCTTGCTCTCAGTGGGTTTTCTGCTGCTGCCTGCTCTGGTCTCTTGCTTTGGGTGCTGTTGCAACCCACAGCTCTCTGCCCGCTTCTCATACCAGTCTGCTGCCACTTCTCTGATCAGCGGACGCTGCCTTCTGCTTTCTCCTGGCCCTGCACTCTCCAACCCTGGAAGCTCCAGTGAGGTCTCCATCTTCCCAGCTTTTGTTGGCATCACCACAGGCCTCCTGTGGCTTAGTTGGCATTGCGCCCCCACGTGGTTGCTCTTAGTCAGTCAGCCCCCACTCGTTGGCCTCAGGCGTGGTCCTACTTTCAGAGCCGGGACCAAATCATCCGCTGCAGAGGGCCCCATACCTCACGGTGACTTTGGACCCTGTGCTCTTAATCCCTTTATGTTACGCTGAGGAAATGAGGATGAGTTTCGCATAAAGACAACGTGAGGGAAGATAGGATAGTTTTCGGTATTTGAGAACTAAATGGTAGAAGGGAGATAGAATTTCTTTTCTGTTGAATACTAGAAACTGGTGAAAATCCCAGACAGACATTCTGCTCAGTGTGAGGAGGACTGTTTTAATGATTAGGTCGCTCCAGCAACCATTTCCTTACAGCTGCCCCACGGTGCCCATGGCCTAGTAGGCCTCACTGAGCATTGCCTGAGTGGAGGGATGAGGCTGAGTGGAATGGAGGATGTGTGAGCACCCCCTTTCCTGGATTGCCCACGCGGCAGCCGCAGGTGTTTCTGTTGGGGCCACCGCGGAAGACATGGCTCCGCTGCTGAGGAAGTGGGAGTGCACACCTAAGGTCTCCAGCAAACTGAGTGCCACATACCTCATCCTGGTTAGAGTTTTGGGGTTCTTAACCCAGCAGTAAATGTATTTTCATATAATCTCTAGGAAGTCTTTTGAGTCTGTCCCCAAGTCTTATAAAAGTTAGACTGAATATTTTGAGGGCAGGATTCACTTCTCTATCAGTAGTGTCTAGCAGAGCGGTTGGTACACGGTGTGTGCCAAATCTGGACTGTTGAGTGCATTGTTGTGGAAGGAAGACTTTATTGATGAAGGAGCAAAGTTGGGGACGATACGGCATAGAGAATTTTTTAAAATGAATCAAGCAGTAAGATAGGACACTCTCTCATTTGTGGTTTTTACGAGCCCCGTTGGCAGTGGTTAAATGCTCAGCTGCTAACCAAAAGATCAGTGATTTGAACCCAGCAGCCAGTCCACAAGAGAAAGACGTGGCAGTCTGCTTCTGTAAAGATGACAGCCTTGGAGACCCTGTGGGGCAGTCCTGCTGTGTCCTGCAGGGTCACTGTGAGTCGGGATTGACTTGATGCCAGCAGGTTTGTCAGAGCACGAGTGTAGGATTTGTTTTTTCCTCTATAAAGACAGTTATTTATATGTGACCAAGATGCACTTTATGTACTTGGCAAATGAAATTACTGGAATATAATGATAGAAAGCTTCCAGTACCTCTTAGCTTTGTGATAGGCACTGTGCATAAGTACTTTCCCAATTAGCTCATGTAATGCTCACAACAAACCTGTGAGGTGTGAGTATAGACTAACCTTGGGGCTTTTTGTGGACTGAAAGAGATGGAAAGCATTTTAATTGGATTTTTGAGATAACTCGGCAATTCTCCCCACAGGCCAGAGTGAGCTCTGAGCAGGAGCACTTCCTCATTGTACCTTTTGGACTTCTTTACAGCGAAGTGACTGCTTCCAGCTTGGTAAGAATGGATCTCTGTTCTTGGGCATCATGTAGGTATGGGTCACATTAGATAGTTAAGCATCTTCAAATTCAACTAACATATAAAACCCAAGAAAGATGAAGGACTCCATTTTTTTGTGATTAATTCAGTTAGAAAAACCTTCGAAAGAAGTTGTAAATACTTCTGAATGGTTTAAATATTTTCTAGTTAGGATGCAGACCAAAACCACAATGATATACCATTTCACTCCCACTAGAATGGCTAAGATAAAAAAAAAAAAAAAAAAAAAAATTACAAATATTCATGAGATTGTGGGGAAATTGGAACCATTATCCATTGCTGGTGGGAATGCAAAACGGTACAACCATTGGGGGAAACAGTGTGGCGGGTCCTCAAAAAACTAAAAACAGAACTACCATATGACCCAGCAATTCCACTCCTAGGTATATACCCAAAAGACCTGAAAGCAGAGACTCACACAGAGACTTGTACACCAGTGTTCACTGCAGCACTATTCACAATAGCCGAAAGCCGGAGACAGCCTGAGTGCTCATCACCAGATGAATAGATAAACAAGATGGTACATACATACAGTGGAACACTACTCAGCCAGTAGGAGAAATGAAGTCTTGATACATGCTTCAGTATGGATGGAGCTGGAAGATATTATATTGAGTGAACTAAGTCAGTGCAAAAGGACAAATATTGTATGACTTCATTTATGTAAAAAGACAAGAAAAGGCAAATGTGTAGAGAACAGAGTTTATTAGTGGTTACCAGGGGTGGGAGGGAAGGGAAAGGGGGGTTAACAGTGATGGAAGATGGCACTGATTAAGGGTAGGGTTGCACAACCGATTATTTCAGTTGCTGTCAATAAGTTGTATACCTGTAAAAAGTTGAACTGGCAAAAGTTGTGTGATAGGTATATTTACAGTAACGACCAAAAAAAGTAGTTGCTGAGGCTGTTCATGTACAACCAAATACCTCATGGGATTTAGTTCCTTGATTTGAAGATTTAGAGTCATGGTTTCATGGGACATCCCAGTTAATTGGTCTAATAATGTGTTTAGTGCTTCTGTTCTACCTCCTAGTTTGATGCGCAGTGCCTGGGGTCTTAAAAGGTTGCAAGCAGCCATCCTTGGCACAACAATTGGTCTCTATTTGTCTGGAGCAACAGAGGAAGTATGAGAGTCAGGAATAGGAGGAAGATATGGAATGTGTGGCTAATTGCCCCCATGAACAGCTGCCTCCTTTGCCATGAGACCAGAAGAACATTTTGATCAAAAATCCTATAAAAGAATCCTAATCAAAAGGGGGAAAATGTAGAGCAGAATTTCAAATCCTCATGGAGTCTAGACTTCCTGGAGCCATGGAGGTTGGATGAACCCCTGAAACTCTTGCCCTGAGGTCGTCTTTAAACCTGAAACCAAAACATCCCCCTAGTCTTCTTAAAACCCAAGAGCAGCTTTGCCTAGCTAGTAAAAATGTCTGCCTGAGCATTATGCTCTTCTAAGAACTATCTGCATGGGATCAAAGTGACAACAGCAACTTGAAAGATTGGATAGGAACCTTAGGGGGCAATAAGTTTATGTTAATGAGGGGGGAACAACTCAGAAAAGGAGGGTGAGAATGGTTGCACAACTAAAAGAATGTAATCGTTGTCACTGAATTGTACATGTAGAAATTGTTTAATTGGTGTATATTCTGTATATAGTCTCAACAACAACAACATAGTGAGATTAAAAAAATTTTTTTAAGTACTGTTTTCTAGTTGGGGCAATTTGAAATCCTCTTGGCATTTAAAAAGTTTGTTTTCTTATTTTAAGGTTAAAATCAATCTACAAGGAGATGTAGTAGATCGCGGAAGTACTAATCTAGGAGTCAATCAAGCTGGCTTCACCTTACATTCCGCAATTTATGCTGCCCGACCGGACGTTAAGTGCATCGTTCATATCCACACACCAGCAGGGGCAGCGGTGAGTGGGCCGCTGGACAAAGCCCCGGGCCTGTCAGCATGAGAATGTACATTTTGATTATTGGCAGAAAATCAAGTGAAAGCAGAACACTTTAGAACTCTGCCTTTTGTTGGCAATTTTATACTTGTAATGCGTTTTGGGCTCATTTGTGCGCTGGGTGCCCTGGTTGATTTGGTAATGGTGTACTGATGTTTTGATGTCATGCATATATGATTGTTCAGATGAGGGTTAGCTCTGATTGGTTTATTCCACTTTGAACATACAGTTTTTGATGTCAGTGTCAGAGTTTTATTAGATGTATCATTCTCCGAGAGATGTAATTTTTTTCTAAAAGAATGCATACTATTCCAACCACTAGAAGTCCATGCATGTTTAAAAACATTAGAGATACCTTTGAGAATATAATTGTAAACAGCTACCATGAAGTATGTTTTAAAAATTGCCATGAAAATAATTTTTCATGGTAAAGGAATTTCTCATAGGAAGGCTGATACTATAAAAGGAATTAAATGTGATATTGTCTTTTTAGATTGACTTTTCTCTATGGAATTGTTGCACCGACAGATATTGCTTGAATCTTTGGAGCCTGTTAGACTAGGGTCAGATGCTACTCTTTGTGGAAGACCTTCAGAATTAGCATAGTCTAAGGCCAGATAGGGGGATTGTAGGAAACTTAAGGGTTACATCAAACACTTGGATATTTTTACTTTGAGATTCAATTTGAGTTAAATAAATGTAGAGAAATTATACAATATCATTATCATAAACTCTTATAAATTTGCTTTTATCTAATTTTCTGGTGTTTCAATCTTACCTACAACCTAAGATGAACAGTACACCAAGACTTTTGCAGCCTCTCTTTTGAAATGTCATGAGTGTCTGCTCGTCTTATCATTAAGTCTGAGATTAATGTGAGAAAATCTAAAATGATGTGGTTTTCTTTTGAGACTGTCCCAGCTTCATGACAGCTTTGTTCGTAAGTGTAGGTTGGTAGTGAGTCACGGAGTTCACATTTATTCTCAGTTCATGGTTTCATTCATTTCCAAAGAGAACAAAACAAAACATCTTCCCCGCTTGTATTTCTGCGAGGAGAGCGTTCGCCGTTTGCCTGCACTAACGGTGACCACCTGGTCTCTAGGTGTCTGCGATGAAGTGTGGCCTCTTGCCAATCTCCCCGGAGGCACTGTCCCTCGGAGAAGTGGCTTATCACGACTATCATGGGATTCTCGTTGATGAGGAGGAGAAAGTTTTGATTCAGAAAAATTTGGGACCTAAAAGTAAGGTCAGTAGGCATCGAATCTGGCCTTTAGGGCATAGGGGGGAAGGAAAAAGTCAGGTGTCAGCCTGTTCACCTAGCTTCATGGAACGTTCGTGCTGTCCCCTCAGGTCCTCATTCTCCGAAATCATGGGCTCGTCTCTGTTGGAGAGACTGTTGAGGAGGCGTTCTATTACATTCACAACCTTGTGGTTGCATGTGAGATCCAGGTAAGCGGTGGCCATTCCATCCAGTCTGCAGTTCATTTAGGTGTTTCTGACCTTCACGTAGATTCTTTATACTTGCCCTGCAGGAATAGTCTTGCAGGAATCTGTTTGCCAAAGATGAGCTCGTGGATTTGGGAACTGACCAGGACAAATGCCATTTTACTGATTTAAGTTGGCAAAAGATTACTAGGCCTTTGGTTTCTAATTTTTCTTTTTCTAGTACATACACCGCTGCCGTGTATTGCGTCCCTGGTGCGTGCCAGGCTCTGTAGCAGGTGCTTTACGTGTGCCAGCACACGCGCCGTCTCATCGGGCCTGCTTAGCACTCCTTTTGATAAAACAGGTGTGACGAGGAAGAGCCTTGCCCCGCTCACAGCTGGTGAGGGGCAGTGAGCCTGGCCCACGCACGCCCACGTGTGTGCTCCTCCCACTGCCCCCGACGTGGGTCCGTGGGCAGGAAGTCTCCAGTCTCTGCTCCACACGTTCTCTGGAGTGCTTTGTTTTCCCAGGTCGGCCTCCAAGTATGAATGCCCATCATTGAATTCACCCCAAAGACAAACCTTTGAACATGGCCGTGATTAGTCCGTCACTGCCCAGCCTACGTGTTGTAGTCTGTGCTCCGGTGACTGGATTTCTGTAAAAGCCTAGTCTGTTTCATGGTCCTGGCTCTCTGGGCTCCGTGAGGAGCTCTAGCCATCGTGTTTCTTGTTTTGGAAAAGGTCCGTACACTGGCCAGCGCGGGAGGACCAGACAACCTCGTTCTGCTGGACCCCGGGAAGTACAAAGCCAAGTCCCGGTCCCCAGAGTCTCCGGCAGGGGAGGGGAGCACCGGATCGCCTCCCAGGTGGCAGATTGGGGAGCAGGAATTCGAAGCCCTCATGCGGATGCTCGATAATCTGGTAAGGATGGTGCCCTCACTCGATGTTAAAGCTTCTTCTGAAAGCACAGATGTGGATCTTTTTATAGCAAGTGAAATACACACAGTGTCTGAAGGCCAGTGGAGGACACTGCTCTCAGCGTCTGATAGTGACGATGCACTGGGCTTGTTAGCTTTTGAGCTAAATTGCAATACAATGTAGAGGTGAGGGTTTTTTGTTTTCTGTGGTTTGCTAAAGATAGTCTATGTTTGGACTTAGCACAAGAGCACAGAGAATGCTCTGCAGCCTCCTGCTGGAGCACTAACCTCTAAGGCAGCGGAGGAAACTTCTAGCAGAACCAGCTCCTGACCATCATCCCAGAAGCAAGCTACGGAGGGGGGAATTTGGGAATCGGTTGGTCCAGTGTTTTGATTTTTTGGGTTTTTAAACAGTAAGCTCTGGTTATTTGGGCCTGGCTGTTGTGTTGCACAGATATTAGCTGTGTGTCTGCTGCACAGGAGACACTGGACTCATTAGTGCAAGGACATGAAGCCATCGCCTAGTCAGGGAGACACAGATGAGTCCATAGTAAGTCCCCCCCCGCCCAACAAAAAAAAAACCAAACCAAACCAAACCTGTTGCCATCAAGTGGATTCGGACTTAGAGCGACCCTGTAGGACAGAGTAGAACTGCCCCATAGGGTTCCCAAGGCTGTAGTCTTTATAGAAGCAGACTGCTACATCTTTCTCCTGCCGAGCGTGGTAGGTTAAAACTGCCAACGTTTCAGTTAGCAGCCAAGCGGTAAGCCACCACACCACCAGGGCTCCTTCTGCAGTCAGCCCAGCAGATGTGAATGTGCCACAGCAGATGTGGTGTGAGCCGCAGGAGCTGACGTGGGTGTGGGCGCCAGGCTCAGCCCCCGAAGCCGGGGCCAGGACCAGTCAGGGACAGCAGGGGGAGGAGAGAGAGCTGACCGAGAAGATGGCAGAAGTGGCTAGAGTTAGGTGGCCAACCAGGACAGTGTCACTTCAGGGAAGTCCGTGTGATTGAGAGTGGGGCCACGATGGCCAGGGACTGCCGCAGGAGTGCTAGGTGCTGCTCAGAGTGGCCCAGCGGACTGAGACGTAAGGAGATGCCCCAGGCAGGCTGCCCCAGGTTTTTCTCCTCCTGTTAACTGTTTTGACATTTCACTGCTCTTCTATCTAAAACTCAAGTGAAGAATGGAAGAGGAGAGAGAAAAATTGAGAACACCAGGCTGCTATAGCATATGCTATCAGTAGGTTTGGGAGGTGGGAAGAGAGAAATCGAGATGAGGCAGTAACTCTGGTATACTGATGGGAGATTAATAAGGGAGATGTTCACGACAGGCGTCCCTAATATGCACAGATTATGATGATTTTTAATACTAGAAGGTCTTGTGGTTTATGAGAAGCTAGACAGCTCATCACTGATCATAGTCATCTTCTAACTCAGTGTTGGAATCAGCCACGTAGGCTGTTTGTTAATAATCGAGTAGGATAGAAGGCAGAGTTAAGTGTCCCACACTGGAAGAGAGATTATAATATATGCAGTTAGAAGAAGCAGTAAATTGTTTTTAAAAATCAAGACACAATTCCAGTTTCTCAAAGGAGGAACGGATTCATGTTTTTAACTACAAGCCATGTAAGAGGTCTAAGGTCTGAGTATTGACTTTAGTGTTGATTTGACAGCATTTAAAGGAGAAGAATAAAGAAAAAACACACACCCTCTCAGGATAAAATGGTGTTTGTGAAGTCCTGGGGGTTTATCCTGAAGTCATGGAGATTAGTTGGAGCCCAGGCTCTCCGTAACCAACAGGAAACTTGAGTAAAGTCATGATTTCTTATTATTCATCAACAAAGCACACTTGTAAATGGGACATGGCTAGTACAGACATTGCCTCTCTCTGGGGGTAGTTAATGTAAGGGAGAAAAAGCTCCATTCAGGATTGTCGTCCCCTTTTTTGATGTATTAGAGGAGTGATTGGTAGTGAAGGTAACTCCCAGGAGGCCATCACCCGCCAGAGGCACAGAGCCCAGAGGGGAGCAGGCCCCAGCTCATCTGTAGGGCGAGTCCAGCGTAATCCTTTCAAGTCTCAGTGCTGTGAGTGACATGGCCTATTTGGAGTCAGCTAAATAATTTGGCAGACATCTTTTGGATGCCCACTGAATTGGTCTTCTGTGCTGCGTAACAAATCACTACAAACTTAATGGCTTAAAACAATACCCATTCATCGTTTCTGTGGATCAGGAGTCCAGGCACAGCTTACCCGGGCCCTCTGCTCAGAGTCTCACCAGGCTGCAGTCAGGGTGTGGGCCAGGGCTGGGCTCTCACTGGAAAAGGATCCACTTTCACGCTCCCCTAGGTTGCCAGCAGAGTTCATTTTCTTCTGGCTGTGGAATTCATGGCCATGTGCTTCTTCAAAGCCAACGGTGGAGGAGAGGCCCTTGCAAGATGGGTGCTGCATTTGTCTATAGTACAACCCATCTCCTTTGCCGAGGTCCACTGGTTAGGAGCCAGCCACAGATCCCACTCATAGTTGGGGGGAAGGGATTACCCAGAGCGTGACACTGAAGTCTGTCTGCCACAGCCACACACCCACCGATAGCTCAGTACCCGCTAGACATGAATAAGACACACTGCCTGCCCTTGAAGAGATTGTCTGTGGGGAAAGGAGCAGACGGGCCGTCCCACATGGGGGCTAGGCGCTCTTACAGAGGGGTGAATTGGGTGGGGCACGTGCTTTAGAGCAGAGTTAACAGTCACGAGGCAGAATTGAAGGTTGCACTTAAAACATTATCATGTTCAAGTGTCAAGTAATTTTTCTGGGAACTAATATGTCAGGTGTGCTTGCTTGGTCCTACCTAAAGGTTATCACAGTTTTTAAGGCTGTGATTAAAAAGAAAAACATATTAAGTACTGTTAGGTTAGTTAGTATAACCTGTACTGTAGCCAGCAGCAGGTAAGCCCTATTTTCTTCAGTTTTCACTTCTCATTGAAATATCAGATATGGACATGGAAGTGCACGTATCGTAAGCATTCAGTTTGTGGCATTTAAAAACTGAACACACTGGGTAACCAGCACCCAGGTCAGAAAACAGAACCACACAGCACCTCAGAAGCCCCACCCACCCTGTCTCTGTCACTTACCCCTTCCCAAGAGTAACCACTCTCCTGCCTTCCAGCCACAAAGATTGATTTTGTCTCTTCTTGTGCTTTTTATAAACAGAATTATATAGTATGTATTCTTTTGCATTTGGGTTTTTCACCCAGCATCCTATCTCTGTCATCCACGTGGCATTTAGTAGTCATTTGTTTTCATTGCTGTGTCGTGTTCCATTATAGGAATACACCACAGTTTATCCACTCTGCTGTCGAGGGACTTTTGAGTTGGTTCTAATTTGGGGCTGTTAGGAATTGTGCTGCTGTGAGTACTCTGCTTCCTGTCTTTTGGTGAACACGTATGCGTTTCTGTTGGGCACCCGCTTAAGAAATGAGGCGGTGTTCCCACACAGTCTGCACAGCGCAGCCTGGGGCAAGATAGGGAATATTGACTGTCTTTCACTCTCTTTGGCCCTTAGGGTTACAGAACTGGCTACCCTTACCGATACCCTGCTCTGAGAGAGAAATCTAAAAAGTACAGCGATGTGGAGGTTCCTGCTAGTGTCCCGGGTTACTCCTTTGCTAGTGACGGTGATTCGGGCACCTGCTCCCCCCTCAGACACAGTTTTCAGAAGCAGCAACGAGAGAAGACAAGATGGCTGAACTCTGGCCGGGGCGATGATGCTTCTGAGGAAGGGCAGAATGGAAGCAGTCCCAAGTCGAAGACTAAGGTGTGGACGAGCATTACACACGATCACGTGAAACCCTTGCTGCAGTCTCTCTCGTCCGGTGTCTGCGTGCCAAGCTGTATTACCAACTGCTTGGTCTGTGCCTCCTTACTGTTCATAGTTAGATGACGTAGAGCAAGTGGGGCAGCTGGGACTTCAGAGGCTTTGGGAGCCCCCCACTCTAACACAGATCACTGACCTCCCTTAGTCTGAACCCAAGTCCACCTTAGCCGTTTGCCAAGACCTGAGTAATACTTTCTGCTTGAAACTGCTTAAGATGTGATGGACCTCACTAGTCATTCCAGCATAACCTGACTCCACACGGTGCAAACAGACTAAATAACTTACCTACATTAACCTCAGAGTAGGCCCTCATTTAATTCACATTGTATTCCAGGGCTCTTAATGCCTCCTGCGCGAAAAGGTAGCTTCACCATCACGAGCCTAATACTTGTATGTTGTCAACTCCAGTGATTCCATCCAGTGCCTGGAGTCCTTCAAAGCTTCTGTGTGTTCTTAAGCAGTTTCCCCGGTGGCTCACCGGCTTGCTGTCCACAGACCCTGTCCGCTCGTGAGCTTTGTCACCTCCTCCTCTCCCAAAGCCTCCGAACGTCACAGCCAGCTGCCCTCTGCATGGACTGTGCATGTGAGTAGACGGCCATGAGTGGGGGGCTCTCGGCCCCTGCTGGGTGCGGCATGACCCAAGTGCAGCACAGGCCATCAGCAGGTGCCAGCGACAGGTGCCGCAAGGTGCTTTGTGCCAACCTCAACGCTGCTCAGTTCCCGTCGGCCCGAGAGGCGCTCTGGTGTACAGTGCTCAGACACTGTCGGAGCCGATTCCTCCTGAGATTGGGCTTCATGAACCAAAACCTAGGCTTTGATGGGCCGCCCGGCTCCTGCATTACAGTGTGGGGGGGGCCTGTCCCCGTTAGCCCGGGGCGGAGTCTGTGTGAGGGGCTGAGGCTGGAGCAGGCTTCAGCTGGCGTTCGTTAGGCTAGATGTTCCTAAGACAGTAGGCACCATAGAAGAAAACTGGACTTTCTGTCCCTAGTAACAGCTCTTTAACATTATAGATCTAGTTAAAAAAAAATTTAAGCCCGTCTTCCTAGGCAGTCCTGGTGTTTTCCTGATGCACACTTGCTGGTGGGAGAGCCTCTGTGCTCCTGAGCAAGTGTGTCACGTGGGCCAAGCAGCCCTGTGTGAACTTGACGGGCTCAGCGTGTGGGAGGGTGTCCTCCCTCCTCCCGCCTGCCCTCCCTCTGTCCCTCCTCCCGCCTGTTCCCCTTCCCTCCCTCCCTGTCTCCTTCCTCCCTCCCTCCCTCCCTCCCTGCCTCACTCCCTCCCTCCTTTCCCCCTCCCTCCCTCCTTCCGTCCCTCTCTCCTTTACTTTTTTTGGTTCATTTTGGTTTTTACTTATTTTATGCATTAAAGGAAGCAAGTCTTAAAAACAAACTCTCCACTGATGATGTAAATATGTGATGCTGAATTGCTGTGATGAATTTTTCCTAAGGGTATATGCAGCAGCAGCTTTGAGCTCAGTTTACTGCTAGCTTGAAAAGAAACTAAATCGTAATAGACATTTTAGTCAATGTATGCGATGAAGGGGAGACCTTGTTCAGCGTGTGAATTTGCTTCTTATTGTTCTGGAGTAATAGAAACTCTGTGCCGTGTTCCCAGGTTGGTATCTTAACTCGTAACAGTTGTTCTTAACTTTTCAAATGTGTTCAAGCTTCTGAGGTTGTTGTTTTAATGTTTTGACTAAAAATTATTTTTAATAAAAAGCTGGAGTTATTTTTATCTGAGAAGATAATCGTCAGTGAGTATTCCACAGCTCCATGTCCATTCCATATTTTCCTTTACAGTGGCTAAGCATTTTACAATTTTGTTGCTTTCTTCAAAGTCTTACGGTTTATGGCTATCTTACTGCCTCGTGAAAATATCCTGAAAGGCATAACATCTGCTCTCCAAGATGGGCTTGTTTTAACGTTCAGTGCCTATTCATGCCTAAAAATTAAAATTTGATTAAAAAGCACGTATTTGATTGGAGATCCAAAAAAAGATGTGCGAGTGGCCTGCTGGGTGCCTGTGTGCTGACGATACGCACTGATGCCTAAAACGCCCTCCAACTGAGGACTCATGAAGCGCTTCGAGTTTGTTTGGGATATTTTTGTAACACTTAAAATGATCACATTATATAAAATATTTGACATCACCAAACTCTTCTACCAGGTAGCTGCTGTATAAGCGTCCATGCAGTAGATTTCTCGGGTTGAAAGAGTTACGCAGACAGTGCATTCTGATGCTGTGGTTTCTTTCACTGCTCAGCTTTGGTGATGCCCACTCTGCCTCACAGTGCAGAGCCTTCCACTGCACCTGGGTAGTCACGTCACTCTGCTTTTCATGACTCTGTCATCTCACGCTTTCAGTTTGCTTTGGCGTTGGCTACCTCTCAGAGCAGTGAACCAATGGTCTCTCTGAAGGGCCTCCCACCGGCTTCCCCGGGAGGTCACGGCCACGCTCTGTGGCCAGCCTGTGCGTGCCGTGGATTTCGGCTAGGCATTTTAAATGGCACTTTCTGGGGAGTCACTGCTCTGACTTCTACTGTTAACTGATCTCTGTGGGGTGCTTCCCGCCCCCCTCGACTCTGCTGCAGCGACCCCGGGGGTGCGATCATTGGTTCAGTTCTCGCTCTGGGACGTTCAGTGCATGACGAGATGTGACGAACATGGGGTGGTTGGGTGCTGTGCTGTCCTCTCTCGTTGTCACAGTCCTGACTTGTCACCTGTTCTTGATGTTACAGTGGACTAGAGAGGATGGACATAGAGTCTCCACCTCTGCCGTCCCTAACCTGTTCGTTCCATTGAACACTAACCCAAAAGAGGTCCAGGAGATGAGGAACAAGGTGCGTACCGCCATCCCCGCTCGGTGGAGGCTTTCGTGCGGGGGGGAGGCTGGAGGGTGGGACGGGGCTCGAATTGGTGGCACAGAGAACGTGCTTCTCGTGCAGAGGACTCTCTGTCACCACTCTTGTGGCCGACACTGCCCTGTACGCCGCTTCTGCTGCTCAGTGACCAGTGGGAGTGGGAGCAGTGGTCACTCGGGGCCCCGCTGGTTCTCGAACTCACAGTTGTTCCCGGAGCAGGCTAGAATCAGAGCCGTAAAGCCTGCTCCTAGCGAGGGCAGATGGCTGCTGCACCATTCCAGGACTTATTCAAAGAGTCGGGGGCAGCACTGGGTGCTTGAGAGTGTGAGAGTACTCTGCCGACGCTCCACATCAGTGCCCCATGCCTCCGTAACACGGACACGTGGGAAATACTTCCCTGAGTGAGTGAGTGACAGCTAAAGAGCTGGGCCGTGCAGCGCTGTCTGGAAGGGGAGGAAGGTCACAATAGCCCTAGCCCAGCAGCCCAGCTGGCAGGCACCGTGCTCACTGCACCAGGAGGCAGGAGCAGCATGGACGTGCAGGCCTGCACGCACCTCGGGGGCTGAAGTGCTACAGGCGGTGCGAGTCGGAGCCCCAGCCGGGCTTCTCTTTACTGTTGATGTTTCTCCTTCCCGTCCTCAGATCCGAGAGCAGAACCTGCAGGACATTAAGACGGCCGGCCCTCAGTCCCAGGTTTTGTCTGGTGTAGTGATGGACAGGAGCCTCGTCCAGGTGAGAGCTCAGAATGTCTCTGACGTTAGTGGGTGGTGGCTCTCATGACCGTCGGCCGCCGAGTTGTGCTGAGCTTGGCGATTGTGACGGAGGTAAGTGTGCTAGGCCACAAGTTACCTGTGTGCGCAGCCTCTGTGGTGAGAATGACACAGCCACTCCTCTCTCAGGCCTCGACCAGCACAAGCATGCCAAGGGCCTGGCGGCCCTCCAGCCTCTGCTCCTGTAATGCATGCGGCGTGCGGCGGCCCGCGCTGGGCCTGGAGTCCCCGTGTGGGAGCCGTGTCCTGTGTCAGCGCTGGAGGAGGGTGGGCTGGTAGCTCTGGTTCTTCTGCAGATTGCCTGTCTGTAACCAGGTGCTGCTTGGGAGGAGGGTCTCCGGAGGGGTACCGTAAACGAGAGCCGCGTTTACATGCGTCTGTGTAAACGCTGATAACGGTGCACAGGAGAGCTGTGTAAGTAGGTATCGTAAAGATGAGTGTGCGGCCTCATGCTTCACAGCCTGACTCCACAGGAGTCTTGGTCACATTGTTGACACTGACTGGCTGGCTGCAGGTGCTGGTTGGTGTTAAGTGCACGCTGCATCGCTGTCCCTGTGGGTGTGGCTCCTGCATGCTCTCAGCTGCTACCATTGTGAGCTCTGGATTGGTGTCTCACAGATGGGCCTAGTTTGCTCTCACGACTCAGTTTACTGTTGCAGGACGCACCCCTCTCTGACTGTACGGAAACTATCGAAGGGCTCGAGCTTACAGTGCAGACCTTTAGCCCTGCTAAGTCTCTCTGTTTTAGAAAGGTACTCACTACCCCATCCCTCACTACCTACCAGTGTGCAATGCCGCTGCACCCTTCCCTGCCCGCACCTGCTCCCCTTTCTGGGCGTTTTTTTAGTTACCGAAGTAGCTCTAAATGGCTCTCTAAATGATTGTTGGTGAGATTGTACAGAAGGTTCTGTTCTGCCTCCTCTCTTCTTTAAGACATGAGGTTATCCTAAGTTGTTGCTGGAAACCCTGGTGGCTCAGTGGCTAAGAGCTATGGCTGCTAACCAAAAGGTCGGCATTTGGAATCCACCAGGTGCTCCTTGGAAACCCTATTGGGCAGTTCTACTCTGTCCTTTGGGGTCACTGTGAGTTGGAATTGACTCGATGGCAGTGGGCTTGGGGTTGGTTGGTTTTTTTTTTTTTTTTTGGTTTTAAGTTGTTGGTGAGAAATCTCCAACTTTAAATGTGGGGAGCGTTTCTGAAGCCCTGCATGCGGCCTTGGGCAGCGCATGTTTTTGAGTTCCCAGCAGTTTGCCGGTGTCAGAGGGGCCGGTCTCGGCCACCCACTAGCCGCTCCCCCACGGCCGTTCACCCCCGCTTGCTCTGCTGCTGACCCGTAAACGTAATGGACACAATACTGGGGGCCATCTAATTTGAAAGAGGTCGTTTCAGAAGAACGGAAATAAAACAAGTCAGTCTTTGTCAGCCCTTCTTGATAATGCATTTAGTTATTTTTCTTCCTAAATTTTAGTTTTTTGTTCTTCTGGTTGAGAATATACACAGGAAAACATACACCAGTTCAGCAGATTCTACATGTACAATTTAGTGACAGTGGTTACATTCTCCAAGTTGTGCAACCACGCTCACCTGTAATGGATTGAATTGTGTACGCCAGAAATGTGTGTCAGCTTGGCTAGGGCATGTATTGTGTGATTGTCCACCATTTTGTCAGCTGAGGTGTTAATGAGGAAGGATTAGAGGCAGGTATGTTAATGAGCCAGGACTCAATGTACAGGATCAGGTGTGTCTTAAGTCAGTCGCTTTGAGATATAAAAGAGAGAAGCGAGCAGAGAGGGGAACCTCATACCAGCAGGAAAGCAGTGCCAGGACAAGTGTGTGTCGTTTGGACCCGCGGTCCCTCTGCCAAGCTCCTAGTCCAGGGAAAGACTGATGACAAGACCCTTCCCCCAGAGCCAACAGAGAGAGAAAGCCTTCTCCGGGAGCTGGCGCCCTGAATTCAGACTTCTAGCTTCCTAGACTGTGAGAGAAGGAGTTTCTCTTTGTTAAAGCCATCCACTGGTGGTATTTCTCTTATAGTAGCACTAGATAACTAAGACATCACCCTCCTTTTCTGAGCTGTTCCTCCCTCATTAAACATAAATTCACTGCCCCCTAAGGTTCCTATCTAATCTTTCAAGTTGCCAATTTGATCCCATATAGCTAGTTCTTAAAAGAGCATAATTCTTAAAAAAAAAAAGTATTGATTTTTACCTGTCGAAGAAACCCTGAATGATCATGTTTGAACAACATGATGAAGGTAATTAATGCCATTTAACTGTGCATCAGAGCTTCAAGTTGGTTCATTCTGGTTCAGCCCCCTGTGGAGAATTTGCATTTCCACCCCAGATATACTGAAATCGGAGTCTACATTTTAACAAGATCTTGTAAGAATTACCTGGGTGTCTTATTAAAATGTAGATTCTGATTCAGTGTATTTGGGGTAGAAAAGCGAATTCTCAGCAGGGGGCTGAACTGGACCAAAGTGTTTCCAATGCCTGCTGCTGTGCCTGTATCTGAAGGTGGAGGACATGGCAGATGTTCTGTTATCGGCCTACTTCCCACAATTTTAAAAAAAGACCGAAATGGACTCCAGATTTTGTGGAGCCACTGCAGCTGGATGAATCCCCGAAACTATTGCCCTGAGATAATCTTTAAACCTTAAACCAAAAATACCCCTGAAGTCTGCTTCAAACCAAACAGTAGTTCAGCTTAACTAGTAAAGAATGTCTGCCTTGAGCATTGTGCTTTTTAAAGATCTATCTACATGGGATCAAATTGACAACAGCAACTCGAAAGATAGGAACCTTAGGGGGCAGTGAGTTTATGTTAATGGGGGAGGAACAACTCAGAAAAGGAGGGTGAGAATGGTCGCAAAACTTGAAGAATGTAATCAGTGTCGCTGAATTGTACATGTACAATCTGTTGAATGGATGTATGTTTTGTTGTGTATATTCTCAACAACAAAAGAAATAAAATTTGGAAATAAAGGACTTAAGAGACATATCAACCCTACCCCTCAAAAAAGAAACTCCTGATAATTTTCTTTAATGTTGCAGAAATTGGGGAGAATGAGTCCTTTGAAGCCCCTAGTTACCACTTCTCCATGCACGTGCGCACCTCATGTGGACAGCGGGCAGGTCTGTCTGCCGTCATTTACCCAGAAGGAAGGGAACCTTCCCTGAGGATTTGAGTTAACCCTCTTTTTACCTGCCCTGCCCCGGTGATGGCATGGGGCGTGCTGGCCTGTCTGCAGAACATGGTGCCGAGGGCAGGAAGCAGCTGGCGGCCTGAGTTAGAGTCTTGGTTGTGATGTTTCCTGTCCGTCCGCTCAGAGGAAGTGTTCAGCGCTCTCTGTGGCTTCGCATACCTCCCGTGAGGTGCAAGTCTCGTGTTAGTGAGGTGCCCACTGGCTGGCTGGGGGAGGCAGTCTGTGCTGGAGCCTCTCCTGCCTGCATCCCCCTCTCGTGACATTGTTCACATGCTGAGCCATTAATCCTCCACAGCTCGTTTCCCCGTCCTTAGAAGTTACCCCGTGCTGCTGTTCCTGGAGGAGCCTCTCAGAGCAAGGGGCAAGCACACTCCCTCCCTGTCTGCTCGGTTGTCTTGTCTTGGCTGTAAGCCATTGCTCTCTTGTTAGTGAACAGTCTTTACCTCAGACTGTGAAGGCGTATTTGGGTCCGAGAGCCACGTGGCTCCCCGCGCAGGGCCCGTCTGTGGGGCTGGACAGGGCTGTATGGTTCCTTTGGCGTTAGTTGCATGGGGTGGTTTTGATCTGCGCTGTGTCAGGGCCATCTGGAAGCAGCCTGGCGAGGCATATTGAAGGTGCCTGTGTGATGGACCATCATCCATGTGCAGTGTCGGGTCTGCTCTGCACCAGCGGTGCTCAGACTGGGGTGCATCATGGGTGCTGGGCTGCTTCACAAAGGACAGACACAGGCCCCTGCCCTGGCCTTGGGAGTGCGTCCAAACATATCATTTTTTCAGGAATTCTGGTGACCCTGATGCAGTCCCAAGTCTGAGCACCTCTGTGTGAGCGACGGGTCCAGGTATCATCAGCACTGGGAACTGAGAGAGCTGACGCGTGTAAAGAGACGCAGCCCCACGTGGCCCACAGCCACACGCGTGGTCTTGTTCCAGCTTCCTTCGTTCCCGTGGCCTTTCCTGCCCTGACTAAGCAGGTTTCGTTTCTGTGTTGAGGATGAGCGTTGGCCTGTCCTCGGGCTGTTTTTCCACCTCCTTCCGTGTGGGCCCTGGGACATTCATCCTCTCGCTCCCTGGAAAACGGCATTTCTCGTTGGCAAGTTGGATTTCTCCTTGGCCGGTGGAGGGGAGGATGATGTTAAATGCCGTAAGAACTTACTCTTCCCAGTAGGACAAGTGCAAGTGAGCTTGCTTCCAGCAGGAGGTGCTGAGGAGCGGCATGCTGGGGGCCCAGGAGCTGGGGCTTTTCTGAAGGACCTCGTGGCCTCGCTCCCTCCCTGGTGCTCCCCGTGCACATGATGCAGAGCACGTGCTGTTGGAAAGTACCATTCTTAACAGTGGGAACAAGCCACAGCCATACCAGATACCCCATTTCAGAAAGAGTGATAAGCTGCCCCGTCTAAGGCCCTCTGGAGTTCAGTTTTTCCACGTCCCAACAGGTCGCCTAGAGCCATGTGGCTTTCTTCTGGGCTTGACTGCACAGGGACAGAGTCGCCAGAGACCAGGCTGTGAGGGTGTGTGCTGAAAGTTGTCCCACTCAGGAAAGGACTCTCCCTTCCTGTTTATCGCGAGGGTGTCCTTGACTGTGTGCAACCATGTGCACGGCCCTCTGCGTGTGGCCGCGGGCCCGCCTCCGAGCGCTCAGCTGACTTCTGTTGAGCACCTAGTGTGTGCGTGGCCCAGGATGGCAGACACTCGCACTGTACTGACTCCTGTTTAGCTTGAGTCGGTTCTGTCTGCAGGTGAAAAGCCTGATGCTCAGGGTGGCTGGGTCACAGCCACGTGGGCACAGTGTCAGAGGGGGCCTTCATCTCACCCGCGCTGCCTCAGCCGAGCGCAGAAACGCTCACGGACGTCTGTTTAGTTCAGAGCTTCGTGAGTGACCAGGCAGTGAGCACGGCAT
This sequence comes from Trichechus manatus latirostris, assembly GCF_000243295.1. Taxonomy (NCBI): domain Eukaryota; kingdom Metazoa; phylum Chordata; class Mammalia; order Sirenia; family Trichechidae; genus Trichechus; species Trichechus manatus. Next base: position 4,484,728 of record NW_004444047.1, on the reverse strand, counting down.
GAGAGCCTCCATGGCTCTGAGGGAGCAGCTGTTCCCCAGCTCCAGTCCTCACCCGGGTCTCCCCCCGGGGGCACTTCCTTCCCTGCAGAGAGCAGGCCCACTCCACCCTGTGTCCGCTCTGAGCTGGTGCGGACAGAGCTCTCCCTGAGCCTGCACAGAACTCATCAGAGCTGAGACAAGGGCTTTGACACCTGTCACAGTCACTTCTTGGACGTTTTATTCTTTTACTGGCTTTGAAATTTGGTTTAGATGAACTTCAACGATTCTCTCAAACCTCGTAGCACCTTCTCGTTTTATCGGCAGCGACACGGAGACTCAGATGCAGCTCGCTGGAGTGCCTGGGGTTTCTAGAATGCCGTTGCTCAAAGGCATCTCGGCACCTGCCCAGCCCGGCACGCTCACCTGCAGAGACTCAGACGGGCCTGTGGTGGGAGGGCTGATGCGCGGTGGGCAGGATTCAGCGTCCTCCTCAGGGAGGCAGCGCTGCTTGCAGTCAGGAAGAGGGCTCCCCTGACCGTCTGGATTAGTCCCCGAGCCTCTCCGAGCGGAGCCGTCTCTTCAGCAGCCCTTTTCATCTGCCTGTGTGTCCAGCCCCCCGGCCCGGCTTGCAGAGCAGCTGCCCAGTGACCTGGGGCTCCCCAGGACCCGTTGGGTGGTCACTTCCCTCAGGAAGTCCTGCCTTGGTGTCACCTGTCACCAAAGGGGCAGACCTGGCATCACCGGCTGTGTGGCCTTTGCTGGGCTGACTTGTTCGTGGCGGCTCTTGCTGGGTGACGTGCATGCGCATGTGCTGTAGTCACAGGAGCCCCGACCAAGCTGCCTGCTGGGCAGGAGAGCGAGGGGTGGGCTGCACGCCTGCAGGGCCGCCCGCCTGCCCCCTTCAAGGCTGTCTGAGTACCAGCTCTTGTGCTTGCTTGCTTGCTTGCTTTTCTCTTTTATACACATTTTCAGTTTTCCAAATTTCAGATGAACACTAGTGTTTGGGGACATTTTGTCATCTGTAAATACTTTGGGCTAAGTTTCAGGAGGTGGATAGGAACGTTCTAGATGCCTAATCCAAAGAACAGAACTTGTCTGAGCTCCCAGAAGGCGAGCAGACCCCCAGCACACCTGCCCAGGGTTGAGGTCATGGCACGCATGGCGTCGTGCAGGAGGTGGTGGGCTTTGTGAGACACGACAGGAAGGACTCTGTCGTCCCACCTGGCTGTCAGGAGTGGCCCCAGTGAGCCCCATCCCTGCTGGGGGTCCTCCGCGCCCCATGTCGGTGCCTTGGCTTCTGCAGCCGGAGCGGCTTGTGTAGCAGTTTTCCGCCCGGTAACGTTTGTAGCGTCTGTTTTCACGTTTCTGTGTGCCTGAGCCAGGGAACGTAGCCTCCCTGCCCGCTGCCCAGCCTTGCCCACATAGGGGGTGGAGCTCTGGGGGGCTGGGCTCCGTGCAGACCCCGCATGCCCTTTTGTCCCCAGGGGGAGCTGGTAACCGCCTCCAAGGCCATCATTGAGAAGGAGTACCAACCCCACGTGATTGTGAGCACCACAGGCCCCAACCCCTTCAACACGCTCACTGACCGCGAGCTGGAGGAGTACCGTCGCGAGGTGGAGCGGAAGCACAGGGGCTCGGAAGGTGAGTGTGCCGCGGGTGGGGCAGTGGGGTGGGCAGTCAGGTGCACAAGTCAGCCTTGTTGAGAACAGGACATTCGAGCTACCTCTGAGGAACCGCCAGATCAAGTACACTTGCAGGTGTCCCTGGTCCAAAGGGGCCACGGATGTATGTGTTTAACAGACCTCTCTAGAGAGCATTAAAAAGATGACCCCTGAAGCATCAGAGCTGCTGCCACATACAAACCATACAAACCATCTCTTTCTCATCATGCCCCCGAAAGCGCACCGTCTCTGCCCTTCCTTCTGGGCCAGTCAGCGCTGGGACTAGCCAGCCTCCTGGTGGATGGAGAGTTTGGTGACTGCTCCTGAAGCAGCCTCTGATTTGCATTGTCACTTCTGTTGAAACTTGATTGTACAAAACACTCACCTAGTTTGCAGTATGTCAGCACACTGTGCCTACCTGCCACTTTCCATTAGATGTGCTTTATTAAACCTCACTGCCCTCGATTCCAAGTAAGCTGTTGTCTCCGGGAATGGAGCTTTCTCTTCCCGCCACGTGTTCCTGCCGAGAGCTCGGTCTCACGGTGTCGTAGTTAACTCTACAGTAGGAACTGACTGCCGTGTGTGCCTGGTGGCTGGTGATGTGGCCGCATCCAGCGCCTGTGCGCATACGCGTGTGCGCATGTGCGTCTTTCCGCCCTTTGAATTCTTCCAGTCTCTGGGCAACAAGGGTTTGTTTTTGGTGTTTTTTAGTCAAACAACATGTAAGAACGTGTTAGGGCATGGTGATAGGGTAGGGGAGTGAACGGGGACCCATATAACTGCACTCTGTGGTCACGGAGATGCCAATGGTGTGTGCCAGTGTGGGTACCCTCTGGAGACCCCTCCCTGTCACTGATGGCCAGCCTTAGAGCCTGGGCTGTGTCCCCTGAGTCCTTATAAGCGTGTTTTACTTTAGAAAATGATAATATGTATCATACTGCCAGGTATAAATGATCGGTAGAAATGTTCTGCATAGGAAATTAGAACCAAGGTGGCTGATGTAACATGCTTACACTGCTGACATTTAACACACACACTGCCGACGTAACACACACCACTGACGTAACACACTGCTGACGTAACACACACTGCTGACGTAACACACTTACACTGCTGACATTTAACACTGCTGACGTAACACCGCTGACATAACACACACTGCTGACGTAACACCGCTGACGTAGCACACACTGCTGACCTAACACTGCTGACGTAACACACCGCTGACGTAACACACACTGCTGACGTAACACACCGCTGACGTTACACACCGCTGACGTAACACACCGCTGACGTAACACACACCGCTGACGTAACACCGCTGACGTAACACACACCGCTGACGTAACACAC
>NW_004444047.1:4475140-4481362 GCF_000243295.1 Trichechus manatus latirostris | reverse complement strand
CACACCGCTGACGTGACACACCGATGACGTGACACACCGCTGACGTTACACACACCGCTGACATTTAACACACCGCTGACGTGACACACCGCTGACGTGACACACCGCTGACGTGACACACCGCTGACGTGACACTGCTGACGTGACACACACCGCTGACGTGACACACACCGCTGACGTGACACACACCGCTGACGTGACACACCGCTGACGTGACACACCGCTGACGTGACACACCGCTGACGTGACACACACCGCTGACATTTAACACACCGCTGACGTGACACACACCGCTGACGTGACACTGCTGACGTGACACACCGCTGACGTGACACACTGCTGACGTGACACACTGCCGACGTAGCGCACACTGCCGACGTAGCGCACACTGCCGACGTAGCGCACACTCAGAAGTGGTGAGTAGGGTGGGGGTGCTCAGTGCAGGGACAGGCAGTGTGGGAACTCTGTGGAGGCCGGCAAGGACAGCGCGAGGGACCACCATGCCATCCATTGCAGAAGCAGCTTTGGATGAGTTTCTTCCAATAATAATAGAAATTTGCATCCGAAGTGGGTTAATTTCTTCTGAAATTCAGATCAACACTCCAGTCATAACAAGCTTCTTCCGTCCTCCCTTGGGGAGGACTAAGGAAAAGGAGGAAGGTGACGTGGTTGTGCGCCCTTCCCGGCCCAGCCCGTCCTCTCTCAGCATGGTCGGGCTGTCGGGAGGGCCCCTTGGCCTTTCTGGGAGCCGTGCAGCCCTTTGGCACCACGTGCAGGTCCACATGATATGGGGCTGACCACCGGCCACTGAGGCGGTGGTGCTCACAGTGTCTGCACTCTCTACCCTGTTCTTCTCAACCTGTGTGCATCTGCAGAGAACGTGGACGAGACTAGAGAGCAGAAAGACAAGAGCCCTCCAGACCCCCCTGCTGCACCCCAGACCCCCCCCAGCACCCCCATCAAGCTCGAGGAAGGTGAGCATCTGGGGGAGGTGGGTGTGCGGCTGCCCGTGCAGGCCAGTGCCTGGCCCTCTGTTTGTCTGGCACCGGTTCTGTTCACACTAACAGACATCGCCCGGCCGTGAGGTCGCCCCGCCCGTCTGCCTGGGTGACTCGGGGCAGGACAGTTCCTCAGTGCGGTGTTGTGACAAGGGGGTGGGCACCTGCAGGAAGTGGCCCCAGCACTGTTTGTGATGTCTGTTGTGCCCAGTGCTTGCACACTGCTTACACCCCGTTGTGTTCAGACTACACCTGGGAAGCTGTTACCTGACTTGCTGTGTTGGACCAGTCCAACGAGGGCCCGACACTCTGTCCGCCTCTCCGACCGCCACGTGTCTGTGACGTGCTGTGGTCTGGTGTGTCCTGTCCCTCGGCCCTGCACACCGGTGTCCCTTGTCTTTGTGGAAGCCCGCGGCTCCCCTCTCGTCCTGTGGTGTCCGAGGATGGCTCTGCCCATTCTCTCTGTGTGACGATGGCTGTGACTGGATGCACAGATTCTCTACTTGTGCTTTTCTCTTCTTGTGGCTGCGCTGCAAACAGGAGATGGATGTGCTAGAGAGTACCTGTTACCATAGTAAGTACCGCTCGCCTCGGCCCGCCGCTGTCTAACCCGGACTCCTGTGCTTGGCCTCATGCTCTGGCTTCTTTGTTGTTTGCTGAGTTTTGTTTTCTGTTTACTTGAAACAAACATAGAGACTCCCTTTTCAATCCGGCCCCCAGTTTCTGTGCCGTGGCCTTCTGAGGTGGCTTGGTCACCCGAGTGCGTGTGGCGGGCCTGTCCTGCTCTACTCAGGGCTTGGGGGGCGGTTACTCTCCCATTCAGCCTTTGGGGTTCTCCTGACTGCTTGGTGGGAACATTTTGCCATACTCCATCTGATGTAAATCTGAATGAGGTTCAGAACGGGGTCAGAGCTTGCCTCCAGGTGCGTGGGAGTCAGATTTGTTTGGACCTTTGCTTGAGTGGGGGGACTGGTCGTTTTAATTGAGGCACAAGAGTGACACTGGGTCAAATCCTAACAGTCCTCCGAGCACCCACAGGCAACCTCCGCCCTGGCGCTAACCGCAGCACGCTTTGCGAGTGGATTCTAACTCCTCAGGGTCAGAGGCGTGTGGGCCGCAGTCCTTCCTTGGTCCTCGGGGAAAGGGGTCTAGCAGGGGTGGGTGAGCGGCCCTGGGGGTGCAATCCCAGCCCGCCCTGCTCCAGCACTAGGGCTCGGGGAGCAGAGCCTCCTGGGGCCCCTCCTGACTGCGCAGCTCAGCCCCTTAGCACAGCCTGCGGGCTGGCTTGATTTTTGAAGGACTGAACGGTTGGTGTTGGCTACTGTGCCAGCCGCTCAGAACTTCGTCGGCCATTTAAAAGACCACCTTCAGGCTTGTCTCCTCTGGGTCCGTGCTGCTCCGGATCAGGTGCGCTCTGGCCTCCTGCGCCCCAGTGCCCCAGCGGTGGGAAGGCCTGCCTTCCGTCCCCATCCCTTGTTTCTAGCTCTTCTGTGGTTCTTGTCATGGATTTTCCCACCCAGATACCGCGTTTGCTTCACGTGGGGCCTGGGAATTCGCTCGGGGCTTTTCTACCTGCGACCTTGGAGGAGACCCCATTTAGGCTTAACATTAGGACCACTCATACGTGCCCTCAGATGACAGAGTGCAGTCTTCCACGTGTTGAATGCAGAATGTTGTACCATGGCAGATGTTCTCAGCTTGCTTTGGCCCCTCAGGACTAAGGTCTGGGCCTGAACCAGTGTGCCAGTCCACTGTCCGTGAGTGACATAGCTCCATCCACCCTCGGAGTAGAGTAGATGTTACTTACTGTTTCTTATTCTTGTCTTGGTGAAAACGGTCTCTGGCCCCCTTTGAAATCCAGGGCAGCGGCACTTTAACCCTGACTCTCTTGCCCCTGCCCCAGACCTGCCGCAGGAGCAGACTGTGAGAGATGACAGTGATGCTGCCGCCCTCAAGCCGACTCTCCCTGACCTCTCCCCTGATGAGCCTTCAGAAGCGCTTGGCTTCCCGACGTTAGACGAGGAGGAGGAAGAGGGTCTTGGGGAAGCCCCCGACCCTCAGAGCCCTCCCAAGTCACCCCTGGCAGCCAGCCCCGAGCCAGCCCCAGCCCAGGTGGCTGAAGAGGCTGCCTCTCCAGCTGCCGAGGAAGGGGCTGCCGTGGACCCTGGCAGTGATGGGTCCCCAGGCAAGTCCCCTTCTAAAAAGAAGAAGAAATTCCGCACGCCTTCCTTCCTGAAGAAGAGCAAGAAGAAGAGCGACTCCTGAAGGCCCTCCCAACACTGTCGTGTCTGAAGCTGCCCCCCCGGCCCCTCAGAATGCCCGATTGTGTCTTGTGCTCTGTCTTCTTGTGTAATGGAATGCAAAGCCAGCCCCTCCCCTGTAGCTCGAGCTCACCTCTGACGGCGTGACCAAACCCGATGCAGACGGTGCTAACCTAGTGTGCGCACAGCAGCCCACCCAGCCCCGCGCGCTGGCCCTCCACCCCCCACCCCCTGCCCCCAGCTGCTTCTCTGCATCCCTCTCGCACCCCTGCCCCCTGCTGTGGGGAGCACCGTTGGCCAGTCCCACAGTCGGCTCCCGAGATGTGCTCTCCCCACAGTGGGCCTGGGCCTGGGGCTGGTTGGAAGCTCCTGGAGGCTTCTGCTAGCTCTGGTGACAGCCTTTACCTCCTGAGCCTTGGCCGTCTCCCTCGCACTCCTTCCTGCCGTGAGCTAACAGGCGTCTTCTCCGCTAGGCTTCTGCTCACCTCAGGCATCTCTTGGCTTCCTGCTGGCATCACGTGCTCACATGACCTGACCTGACTCATAAACACAGTCCTGGTCCTGTGGAAACACTCACGTTCCGGCCGGCCAGCTGGGCGGCCGTGAAGAGGGGCCGGAGGTGGGTGCTTGGCCAGAGACCCCGCGACAGGGCCGTGCACACGGCACCGTCCTGTTCAGGGTCTGACAGACGACCCTCGACCAGAAACAGATTCAGGAACTCACAGTGTCTTACTTGCTGGGGTCTCGACTCCTGTCACAGGAGGGGGAAGAGTCCTTTCTAGAATTTTCAGCAGATTTGCAACTCAGTCTGCCTTTCTGACTGTGAACATGAACAGGCCCCTTTTTCTTCAGTTACCTCTGTAGTACCTGCCACAGACGGCAGCAGAGCACTGCTTATGCCCTTTTCTGGTGAAGTTTCTGGAACTGAGAAGGCATCTATTCTTACCTTAACTCAGCCTGAAAGATGCCCGGTTTTGATCAGAGGTAACTCAATGTAGAAGTCAACTCTAACGGTCCCGTTTTGGCGTCTTGCACCTGAGTCACTTACAGAGCCTTGGCTGACACCTCCGTGAGTTTTCAGTTAACTCAGATCCTTAGAAAATAGCTGCTCAGAGGGAGCTGGTGAGTGGCCAGATGGACTCGAGGGGGCCGTCCCTCCCTGGAGCTGCCTGGTGCCACCCTGACGAGGCATGGTGCAGCCAGACAGGCCCACCACTGGGCAGAGGGACTGACGAGGTGGCCAGGGTCGTTGGGGGGGGTTCTGGTCCCGGCATGGGTGGGCTGAGCCGCCTCGGAGTGTGGACCAGACCCCCAGACAGGCCTAGGCTGGCTGCATGGCGCTAACGCTTGGAGCTTTCCTGCTAACCCCGTGGGGCCTGCCTCCTGCGCAAGCCACTTTCCTTCTGCTGTGCCGCCTGGTCCCGTTCTCCATCGCTGCGTTCAGTTCACTCCCTTCTGCTCCCACCTTCGCAGGGACTTCCTCTCCACTTTTGTAGCTTCTTTTAATTCTTTGTATTACATTATGAAATATAGTTGCATATATGGACACAGACCTCGGCGGTCAGGTCCTGTATTTCCTTTCTTCATTGTAACATTGTTTTACTCACAAATAAAATTCTCTAAGCCATTTCCTTGTCCAATACTAGGGAAGAGTTTTAATTCCTTAGTCTTTGTTCCTTTAAAATAGGATTTCCAGAGAGGCTTGTCTCGTGGCCCAAGAGCAGCTCTCCATTTGATTAAATGTCAGTAGCTTGAGACTGACTGGAAAGGCCTGGCTGGTCCTCCCCAGGAGCCTCCCAGGGACCGCCCTCTGCCTCCCACCCCCCAGCGCCATCTACACCAGTAGCTGAGGCCGAGGGAGCCTGGGTGCTGGCCTGACTGGCCTCGGTCCCATGGCGTACACAGACCCAGGAGTCTCCCTCCTTCCCTCTGAGCAGACAGCAAGGGATGTTTCTAACTTGGGATGGGGGTGTCCCCTGGTAAGGGCAGCCCTCTGGGGTGCAGGGCCCACCCCACGTCCCCAGGGTCCTCAGCACACACCCCGCCACACCCACCACTGTGCAGAATGGAAGCCAAACCCCTGCTTCAGGTCGTGGGGCTTCCTGGGGGGCGAAGCCGAGCTCATGTGGAAGAGGCACTCAGTATAAAACAGCTGCTTTATTTTGTCACGTAGGAGTGTGTCCTTACAAACAGGTGAGCAAAAAGCCAGGAAGCCTGGAGTTATTAACCCTGCTGGGAGTGAAAACCAGCGTGGGCCAGGAGGCCACTGTGCGTGGAAATGAGTGGACAGGGCGGCCCCAGGGTGCTGCCCAGGCTTCCGCCCACTGGGGTCCACACCGCGGCCGATGGCCCAGCCGCCCAGAGTCCGGCCCAGGGAGGGAGCGAGGGGTCTGGGCCTCCGCTCCCTGCTGCAGTTGGGGGCGCTCCTGCAGTGTGGGGTGGCGGGCAGGTGCAGCTACTTGGCCTTGAGGGGCGGCGGCCTCAGATGGCACAGGAGCAGGAAGGGAAGCAGGAAGAGCCCGGCGCACACGGTGAAGCAGGCCTGGGCCCCGGCCAGCCAGTATACTGCAGAGACAGGGCCCGGCGATGCCGCTGACGGGGCCGTGGGGAGCCAAGGGGCGAGCCGGGAGCGGGGGGAGCTGTGGGACCCCGCACACACCCCACTGCTGTGCCCACCACGCTCACCTGAGGCGGCGGCGACAGGCCCCACCGCCCGTGCCAGGGCGCCCAGGCTCCGCAGTGTGCCCATAATGGTGCCCTTCTGCCCTGCCGAGCCTGTGGGCAGGAGACAGGTCAGGTGCTGGCCATTCCCCCCCACACCCCCCACCCCGTGCCTGCCTCGTGGGGTGGGGGACTCACCATAGCCAGGGACCACCTGGCCACTCCTTCCCCCCATACCCGCCTTGTGGGGTGGGGGGCTCACCATAGCCAGGGACCACCCGGCCACTCCTTCCCCCCATAGC
>NW_004444047.1:4471761-4474829 GCF_000243295.1 Trichechus manatus latirostris | reverse complement strand
CCGCCTCGTGGGGTGGGGGGCTCACCATAGCCAGGGACCACCCGGTCACTCCTCCCCCCCGTACCCGCCTCGTGGGGGGCTCACCATAGCCAGCGACAATGGACGACAGGCAGGGCACCGTGACAGCAGCCGCTGGGGGGCAGGGGGCAAGTAAGGCCAGTTTGGGAGCGTGACCCAGCGACCCCACCTCTACCTGGGCCACCAGCCCCCATCATGTTCCCCCGCCCCCCGCCAAGCCCCACAGGCCTGCTCACCAAAGGAGTAGAGCAGCAGGCCGAGGCCCAGCACGGGCAGTGAGTGCGCCCAGCCGATGAGGAGGAAGGCGGGCACCAGCAGCAGGATGGCCTGGGGGGCGCAGCAGGCCTCAGCCCCGGGCCCTCCCCTGCTCTCTGCAGAGCCCCGGGCACTGCCCCCCACTTGAGGAGAGCCCTTGGGCACTGCCCACCCACTTGAGGGAGAGCCGAGACCCCATACCCGCTTCACTGCTGCGCGTTCCCTGCCGGGGCGGATGCGCCGGGCGTAGGCGCCCTGGATGGTGGCCATGGTGAGGCCGATGAAGAAGAACATCTTGCCCTGCTGCAGGCTGGGGGGGGGTTGTACGGGGGGGGGGCGTGCCATGAGTGCCCCCGCCACAAACAGAGCCGGGGATACAAACCGCTGCCTGGGTCCCTTGGCTGGCCTCAGGGACAGGCCAGGGTGTGTGTGGCCACAAGACTTCCTGGAGGGGGGCACCTCTAAGAAGGGGAGGGTTTGGGCAGAAAGAGGGGAGGAGGGGATCTCCAGGGGGCCGTGTGGGGCCGCCCCTGTACCCACCTGTTGAACTGGAAGCGTTGGTGGGCAAGGAAGCTGAGCGTGTACTCCAGGCCCGAGAACAGGAAGAGGTAGAGGAAATAGACCAGGCCCAGCTGGCGCAGGCTGTGGAGCCCTGGGGAGCAGTGGGGTGGGCGGTAGGGAAGGGCTGGCTGGGGTGGAACCTGGGGCAGCCCACTGAGGAGGAGGGGGCACAGACACTTACTGTCTCCAGCTGGTGGATCCTGGCCACGGGCCACGGCCGAGAAGCGGAGCAGGGCCAGGGGGCTGAGCAAGTCGACAGTGGCTCGGAACCCCAGGGTAATGGAGGGCGCCTGGTGGGCATGTGGAATCACAGAGGTCAGCCAGCAAGGCCAGCACTCCTGGCCCCTCCTGGCAACCCAGGGACAGGAGTGACCCCAATCTGCTGGGCCCTGCCCCCTATGCAGGAACTGTGGCCCCAAGACCCTTGGGACACCTCCCCTTGGACCTCCCAAGCAGCCCCTTGGCCACCTCAGGGCCAGTCATGCTCTGGTGGGCTGGCCTACCCGCCGCTCTGGGGGCAGCGTCTCCGGCAGGAAGCAGAAGATGAAGAGCAGGTCGGAAGCAGCGAAGAACAGTGCCAGCCAGGGTGCCGTCTCCACCTGCAGGGTGGCGCCCAGCAGAGGGCCCAGCGTGAAGCCCAGCGAGAAGGCCACCCCGATGACGGCCTGTGGGAGAAGGCCCTCAGCTGTTGGGCACCACACCAGGAGCCCCCAGCCGGCCCTCAGCCCCTGGCCTGTGTGTGTGTGCTCACCATGCCTCGGCTGCGGGCCTCCGGCGAGCCCAGGTCAGCGACAATGGCCGTGGACAGGCTCACATTCCCCTTGCTGATGCCCCCGATCACTCTGGAGGCCAGGAAGGCAGCAAAGCTCCTCGAGGCGGCCCACACGGCATAGGAGATGACCAGACCCGCCTGCCCGCCAGGTGGTAACAAGGGACAGGCAAAGTCACTTGAGGCCAGAGGGGCCCCAAATGGGGCTGGCAAACCCAGGCAACCCCTCTCACCCCCTGCCCTCCACTGCTCCGGGCATCCCAGGACCACTTCTGTTCCCCTAGTGGACCCAGGACCCCAAAGGCTCAGGGGCATCTCTGGGACAGACCAGCTTAGCCACAGGAGCCAGCACCCGTTGAACACACATAGAGGTGGTGGGGGGCCCTGAGGGGTCACAGCGTTCCTCCTCCCCCAGCCTGCGCTGACCTGTGAGCCTCCCCTAGCCTGGGCTGACCCGTGTGCAGGCACGTACCAGGGACAGCAGCATCAGTGGGCGCCTCCCCAGGCGGTCAGAGGCGGCGCCCGTGAGCGGGGCTGAGAGGAACTGCAGGGCGGAGAAGCCGGAGCCCACCAGACCTGAAGAAGCCGGCGGTCACGATCACGCGCGGTACACGCGTCCCCGCCCCGAGGGTCTGATGCCAGCGCGGCCTGCTCTCCGGGTCACCCAGCCTCAGCGCCACCGGAGAGGAAGGACGAGGGCGTGGAGATGGGCAGACGTGCCCAGAGCAAGACGTGTGGACGAGGACCCCGGGCCGGGGACTGGAGCCCGCGACGACAGGACCCCAACAGGCCCACTTGGGGGTCGGGGCGTACCTCCAAATAGGACGCTGTTGTACCGCTTCTCAGCTGGCATCCCGATGGCGGAGGCGAACCAGTCCACCCCGCGCTGCCATAAGCCATAGAGGGGATCCTGGGGGCACAGACGGCATGATGGAGGCGAGCCAGGTCAGCCGTGGGGCCCGAGCGGGGCGCACCGAGCGGGGCGCACCTGGGCGCGGCCGTGGCCCTCCAGCAGCCCGGGCAGCAGCGGCAGCAGCAGCGTGAAGGCCAGGAGGTCGAGCAGGAGTCCCAGGAAGACCACGGTGACCACGCGGCGCTCGGACGCGGGCTGGGGGCGGATCGGGGGGCGCGGGGTGCAGCCTTCGCCCCCGCCTAGTCCCATGGTGCCGTCGCGCCGACTCCGGCCTGGCTGCGGGTCGTGGGAACACGTGAGGACCCCCAGGCCGCCCAGCCTGTCACCGGGGACACCGAGCCCGCCGGCCCCCACCCGGCCCGAACCGCAGGGGACCGTCCGCCTCGCACAGGGGATCCATCCCGCGCTCGGGGACCGCGCCGGCCCGGGCGGCAGGAAGGTCGGCTTGCGTAAGGAAACGGCCGGCACAGCGGCCACCCAGGCCGGGCGGGGGATCCGGCCCGCACCGCCCCCGCGTTCTCGGACGGCCCGGCGGTGGGCGCTGCGGGCTGG
>NW_004444047.1:4456341-4471466 GCF_000243295.1 Trichechus manatus latirostris | reverse complement strand
GGGGGAGGCGGTGGGGCGGGGCGGGGAGGGGCGGGGCGAGCGGGACGACCACGCCCCTGCCCCGCCCTAGCCCCGCCCCGGAATCCGAGTCGAGCCGGGCGCTTTCTCTTCCGGCGGCAGGCAGCCTTGGGCAGTGTTTCCTTTCCCGGTCCCTCGATTCCAGAGACGGGCTCCGCGCTCCCGACCCTCCCCACTAAGCCGGGCTTCGGGCCGCTGTGGGCTCGCAGCTCGGCCCGGCCTGGAGGGACGCGCAGACGCGGAGGGGTGCGCTGTGCCCGCGCGACCCAGACCTGGCACTGGGCGGCCGCTCAGGCCTGTCCTTGGCCCCTTCCTGCCAGGGCGAGCACGCCTCGCGGAGTCCGCGGGCGCTCGGGTCACCTGCCACCCCTGGCCTCGTCCTGGCGGGGTGGGCGTGAGCTGGCGGGGTGAGGGACGGGGCCCAAGCCCTGAACCCTGCCGGGGGAGGGCACACTCCTCCAGGAACCCCGGGGTGCTAAGTGCTCCACCCGGGGGCCGTATGGTGGGGCCCTTTCTGAAACCTCCACGCACAGCTTCGCACCCGCAGATAACGTCAGCAGTGTCGGCGTGGGGGCTGGCAGCACACAGCTATCTTGGAGGGCAGAGCTTGCTGTCCCTGGGGAAGGGGGACCTGCCAAGGCAGCTGCTTTGCAGGGCACCCCAGGGGCCACTGAGTCCTCTCTGTGCCTGCCCTTGAGCCAGGCGGGGCCTCCTGCCTCAAAGGAGCCGCCGGATCGGTGTTACAGCTTTAGGCTAGGTGATGTGGGGGGACCAGCTACCACACACCTGCCTGGGCCACCCCCCTTAGGGTTGCAGCAACAAAATACAAGTGGGCGGCTTTCAAGAGCTGGAGTGCATGTCTCCCAGTTCTGGAGGCTGGGAGTCGGGGGTCAGGGTGTCAGCTGTGTCCATGTCTCTCTCCCTGCTGCTGCTGGTGAATTTTGGCGTTTCTTTGCTCTCGTAGATGCAGCTTCACACGGCCTTGTCCGTGTCTGTGACTGTCTCTTGTATGACCTCATTTGACTTAACTCATAACAAAAGAAAACCCCTATTTCCAAATAAGATCATTCACAAGTTCGGGGTTAGAACGTCAACTTGCCTTTTTGGGGGACACAGTTCAACTCAACAGGAATGTAGTGGGGGAGCAGAACCCTACACAGTCACTTGGTCTAGTTTTTCTGTCTTGTGCCGACCGTGATTTCCTGGGACTTGCTGAGGAGGAGAGCAGAGATGACCGAAAACCACAGGGACGAGCTGGCCCTGTGCTGGACTCGCCTGCGACCAGGCCTTCAGCCTCACTGCCCTAGATCCCCTTTGACTGCAGGGGTGCTCACAGCGGCCCAGGACCCGGAGAAGCTGGAGGAAGAGACCCCGCAGACAGTGGCTCCCGCTTCCCTCCCACTTTCTGATACTCTTGTACGTTTCTCCTGGCCAGCCCTAACCAGAAACCCATGGAAGGGAACGCTGGGAAACGGGGTTCCGCAGCCGGGTTGACTGGTACAGGGGTCCCTGCGCACCACTTGTCCACTCAGCTTTCATCCCTCTCTTTAACCCACACTTCGCTTCCCAATAAAGAGCATCACGAAGTCCTGCTTTCAGGGTCCCTGGGTGGTGCAAATGGTTTGCACTCAGCTGGTAACCAAAAGGTTGGCAGTTGAAACCCACCAAGTGGCGCCACGGGAAACAGGCCTGGGGATCCGCTTCCGCGAAGATTACAGTCAAGAAAACCTTATGGAGCAGTTCTACTCTAATACACGAGGTCTCCTAAGTCCTAAACCAACAATAAAAAATCAACAAAGCCATACTTAACTGCTTAGCATGACGCCAACTACCTCCATGGAGCTGAAAACAAGCCGATCTCCTCAAAGGAAGATAAAGTGCCTTCATCCACCAGGTGACGGTCGTGCTCTTCCAGCCTAGTCATTACCACCCTGCAGGGGCCTGTGACACCCACTGCCACCTTCGGGAGTCCTACCACGTGGCGGATAGTAACCCACTCCATGGTCTGCTGGTGTCAGGATCACCAAGAGAGACATAACACACACGGGCACCGTATGAACGCTTTGCTTGGCCAGTAGTGGGCTCAGTCCCCCAGGACCAGCAGGTCACTCTGCAGCTGATGCAGAGGGTGGTCCGCACACACCCTCTTGTGCTGCGAAAGGACCTTATTCCCTCCCCACCGGGAACAGACAGTGGAGTAGGCCAGGCATGTAACGGACATGCTGGGCTCAGCAGCTCCTGGACTGTTGATGTGTGCTCAGGAGCAGCCAGGAGGGAGATGCAGACAGGCCATCCATTGCCTGCTGTGGGATGTGTCCAAGATGCCCCAGGTAGGGAGTCACTAGCCCACGCTTGTCACGCCCAAGAAGCCAGACCGCACGTGGGGCTCACTGTGGGTCACAGGAAAGGCGGCAGCTGCGCTTGGACTGCCCCCCCGCCCCCCAAATCCCTAAGGAAGGCTAACTGCTGTCAGCACTTGTTCTGCTAGACAAGGCGGACCCGGGATGTCCTCCCCTCCTCAGCTCCCCATGCCCAGCGGAGTTATCCTGTTCCATCTTCACCAAGCAGGTCTCCTAGCTCAGCCTGCAGGGCTGCTCACAGCTCAGGGCCGTCTGCCTCCACCACTGGGCTGCCCCTACAGGCCAGGGGGCTCCCCGGTGTCCTGAGGGGAGGCCCTGTGCACCCCCACAGCCCTCTTTGCCCCCCAACCCCAGCAGCCCTGAGCCACGCCAGAGAAAGTATGTGGTGATGGGGGCCCCCCCTGCCATTCTCTGGTCTCCCAGAGCACAACATAGGGCCACACGCCCAGAACTGGAGGAGCGGGGCCAGCAGGAAGGGCACCCTGAGGGGGCAGCTGGGCCCCAGGCAGGTCCGTTTAGCAGACGATCCCTGGAGAAGAGGCAGACTCCCCCTCAGTCCTTCCCCTGGACGGCACAGAGTCCGGGAAGTAAGCGCTTTGCTGCTCAGCGCAGGGGTTCAGACCCCAAAGCGCAACCTCCATGTCTCCAGCTCCGCACCCACTGCTGCCTGCGGTGCCGGGGACCATGGAGCCGCTGCCCCAGCCCGGCGACGTGTGCAGCCCCAACGTGGGTCACCAGACACAGCTGCCTGCCCACAGCTGCGGCGGCGGGACCAAGACCCGAGGTGGCGCCCCGGGGCCCCGAGTGAAGATGAGAGGGGGAAGACGCCCATCAGCCGATCCCTCAGGCCCAAATCTGCCGTCAGTCGAGGCCAGTCCGCACGCCATGAACCAAAGCTGTTTCTAGTTTATTAACAGATGGCTGTCACAGGGCAGCACGGAGCAGGGTGCGTAGCTCCAAAAGCCCTTCAGGATCCCTGAACACCAGGAATCAAAGCTGTTTCTAGTTTACTAACAGACAGTTGTTGTGGAGCTGGGTCCACGGTCGGGCAGCGTCCACAGCAGAGCAGCATCCACAGCTCCAGAAGTGACCTCGACCCTGCACACCGCCAGGCCAGACGGCTGGCCCCAGCAGGCACTGAGTGCAGGCCGCTCACCCTGCGAACACCACACCTTCATTCACTTCTTAAACTTTTTCTTCTTCAGAGCCTTCCACTCGCCCTCCTGCGTCGCCAGGCTGTTGAGGAGCTGCTTCACTTTTCGCTTTCTTTCCGCGTCCCTAAAAGGTGAAGTGCAAATGTGGGTTTTGGGTTAGTTTACTGACCTTCCGAAACCATAGGCCCAACAACCACAATGCGAGGTGGGAGTGTGGGGGACGTGCACGGCCCTGCCCTCTAGTCACCCCTCAGCCCCTGCTCATGCCGGATCACCGTCCTCCGGGCCCGCCCCTCAGCCCCCATCACCGTCCTCCTCACCGTCCTCCGGGCCCGCCCCTCAGCCCCCCTCACCGTTCCATGGTCTCTGAGAGCTGCATCCGGGCCAGGAACTGGTTGTCCTTGCGGATCTCACGCACGGCTCCCTTGAACTCGCGCCTGTGCTTGTGAATCAGCCGCCTCCGCTCCTGCTCCTCCCGGGTGCTGCCCTGCTTCCGGCCAAACTCGAGGCTGTAGGCCAAGCCAGCGGGAGGGGTCGGGGGTCTCGGATCGTGCTCAGCACCCACTGCTGCCTGCGGTGCCTTAGCCTGGCCACGTGTGCCACCCCCATGCTGGGCACCAGATGCAGCGCCCACGCAGGCAGACGCTCGTCCACAGACCTTTCTCTCGAGGTGGGCCTGCCCTCGCTGCCATGGTCGGCCCCCACTCTCCACGCCGGCCCCCCTCCCGGAGCTGGGGCAGCCTCTGAGAGGGGACAGATACTCACACTTTGACCAGCCTGGGAGTGAACAGTTTCAGGGGGACCGGCCTGCTCTTCTCACAGACCAGGGGCCGGCAGTGCGGCTTCTGGTTCTCCGCCTCTGCCAGGGCACTCTGACACAGCTCCTAAAGGGTCGAGAGCACACGCTGTGATGTGTCCCCATGGACCCTTGAGGACAGGGCCGCCTGAGGGCCGCCACAAGCACAGCAGGCCACTGTGGCCGGAGCCACCTGCCTTCCTCAGCACCGCAGGCTGCAGCTCGGGCGGCCATTCCCCTCTGCATCGTTTCCTGCTAAACACCTTTGCCTCCGACTCCACACAAGGCTCCAGGACAGTCTCCCAGGGCTTCTGAGATTCCTGAGTGGCCAGCTAGACCAGCCCCGCTCCTTGCACGTGTGTTCCAGGACTAAGGCCACCTGGCAGAGGCTCCCACCCGAGGCTCGGCCCCTGCAGGACATCAAAGTGACCTTCCCTTGTACCGGCCCTGCACTCGCGGCCCCTTTCTGGACGCTCACCTTGCGTATCCTGACACCCACCCAGGCACGACTAGCCAGGCCAGGCCCAAGCGTACAGAGCCCCCAGCCCACCTGAACCCTGCAGGCTGGGGACCACTCCTCCTCGCGGCCACAGCAAGCTTGGCCCCACTGAGTCAGGTGGATGCTGACGGAAAGGGATGGGTCTATCTCGTCCACCGCTTGCTCTCCAGCAGGGAGAGGACCGCCTCCAGAGGAAGCCATGGACCATCTAATGCTTCTCAGGTAAAACTCAGGACTGAGCTCGGTGTTCTTAGCCCTGTCCTGCGGCGCGCCGGGAAACGTATACGAGGAAGCCTCAGGACAACAAACCCCTCCTCGGCCTCCTCCTTCTCTGTTGTGATTCCATTCCCATCTGTGTTCGCCCCTCTGCCTAGGCGGTGTCCTCGGCTCCCAGGCGCCCCTCACCTGCTCCCGCCACAGGCCTTGCCTTACCTGGAGGTCCTGGGGGTGGCCGCGGTGGGCCAGGTGCTCCGTCAGCACAGCTCGCAGGGGCTGCACGATGTCCTGGAAGGCTGGCAGGGCGCCGTACAGCAGCATGCAGCGCTTCACCAGGGCCAGACACACGGCCAGGCAGGACAGCCTGAGGCAGGAAGGAGGGGCCAGACTGTTCCCTCCCACATCTCAGCCACTTGAAGAAGTAACATGTCCAGCCCACGGCTCTGGGGACAACCGTACCCCCAGGCTGCAGTGTGGCCTGGCACCCACCGAGGGGACAGCCGCGCCCCCGGGCACCAGGCCCTAAAGGAAACATCTCGCTTCCCTGCACAAGGAGGACCACGGCGGGAACACAACTCCAGGCTGAGAGAGAACCTTCATTTTAGTTTCCGAATTACTATCTACTGCATGGAGCAGATGCGTCCGGAAGATACCGTGCATGTTTTGGGAAATGCCCCTTCCCCGGAAAGAACAGCCAACAGCCCTCAGAAAGGTTTTTAACCCAACGTGGGTGGCACATGAGCTAAAAACGGAAATTTCTGGCAGTAAATCAAAGTGCATCAGCCGCTCCTTTTGCGTTTGGGGTTTCTCTGTTCCAGGCCCTGACCCTTCAGGCCAGCTGGGCCTCTGTGGGGCCCGGGCTGGCAGAGTGGGGAGGGGAGCACCACCCCCCGGGGCCCCCGGCCCACACCTGGCATGGTTTGTCTCCGTGGTGGTCAGGGTTTTCAGTCCGCTGGCCCAGTGCAGGGGGAGGCTCTTCCTCTGCCAAGTGGCCGCGTCCTCTCTGTTGGAAACCAAGAGCAGTTCCGAGTTCTTCCCAAGTGCTCTGAACGGGTGCACCAGAGTGTAACCTGAAAGCCAAGTGCGACAGGGACAGGGACGAGCCATGAATGACGGGGCTCATGGGCAGGCTCGCCAGTGCTAGGCCTGTAACACTTCATGCTTTAACACACACTGGTTTTCTATGGCATTGCCAGGCCCTGCTAGGCACTGGGGGTGCTGTTCAATGAACCCAGGTCCCGCGGGGGAAGGCGGACGTGGAAGCAGTGCCGAGAGGGGCGGTCGGTGCCAGGCGCTGGGGGTGGACAGAGGCCTGTCCTCACCTGAGCCCTGCATTCAACACGTACTTCCTGCGGACCACTGTGCGCCAGACAGTGTAGGTGCCTGGGCCCACTGCGGGACTGAAGTCCCAGCCCTTGAGCAGGAGACAGGTGACACGCAGCGCCCATAAGAGGCGAGCTGGCCACGCCCCCCCGCTCTGTGAGTGCGTTCCACCGCCCCCACACTGTGCATGGAGCTGCAGGTCTTCTGGCCTGCGTTCCCGCCGGCCTGGCCTTCCTGAGGCAGGCGCCGCACTGTATGACTGCATCTCCAGGGCCTGGTGACGCCTGTGTGCACACAGGAGGCTCCCAGTGTTTGTGGACTGGGCACAGTCGCGGCGTACGGCAGCGACGGGCAGGAAGCACCGAGATGAGGTAAGCACGGGACCAGTGGTGCGCTCAGGGCCCCGAGCGGGAGGAGGGCCCAGACACCTGAAGGTGCATGGCTGAAGGATTTGGCCGATGCCTCAACGCCCATCCTCAGGTGGGCCCTCAGGAACCACACGATGTGCTGGACCCGGAGGGCCTAGGGCCAGGCTGGGGACAGCAAATCCACACACACGAGACCTTAGGGAACACAGACCAGGCTACTCATCGCCACCCCCGAGGGGAAGCTGAGGCTGAGAAGGTGCTGCAGGGAGTGAGGTCGGCATGGAGGGATGCTGAGCCAGTCAGGAGACGGACGTGTCTCCCAGTTACCAAGACACTGCCCCCCACACTCCCAGCCCTGCAGGCACTCTACAGGGCAGCGATGTCCACCAGGAACACACAGTGAGCCAAGGGGGAATACAGAACGTTCTCGTGGCCACATCAACAACGTATAATAAAACAGTACAATCAAATTTAACAATATATTTCACTTCACTCAAAATAACAAAATGTTATTTCACTACTTAACACAAAAAATTGAGATATCTGGTGCGTATTTTATGATGAAGAACAAAACCACATCTCCCTTTGGACTGGCCACCCTTCAAGCACCCCACAGCCCCTGTGGCTACCGGCCGCAGTGCCAGACAGTGCAGATGCGTGACCCCAATTTTCAAAACGCGGGAATGTGCAAAGGGAAGGTTTCTCTGGATGGTGGGGCTTTAGATTTGTCTTCTATGAGGGCCCAGTCCCTGGAGAAGGACATCATGCTTGGTTAAGTACATGGTCAGAGAAAAAGAGGAAGACTCTCGACAAGATGGACTGACACAGTGGCTGCAACAATGGGCTCAGGCATAACAAGGATTGTGAGGATGGCGCAGGACCGGGCGGTGTTTCGTTCCGTTGTATACAGGATCGCTACGAGTCGGAATTGACTCAACAGCAGTGGGTTTTTTTAATACTTATTTATATCCCAGATGTTCTACCATGACCTGGAATTACCTTAAGACGTCTTCAGAAATTCCCGTAGGCAGACTCACCCAGAGCAGGCTTGTTTGGAGCCGCGATGTGAAGGATCCCGAGGAGGAAGTTGATGAGCTCGGGCACGAACCTCTGGGACAGAGACACGTACTCCAGGAACAGGCAGCACACGAAGAGCCCCTTCACCACATCCTGGAGGGAGAGCACGGGGCACTGCAGAGGGACACAGAGACGTCAGCGTCTGGACAGCACACTGCAACGATGCTCCGGGTGACAAGCCGCTCCGCAGGTGAGCCGCGTGTTTTGCTGAGCCCACTGCCCAGGAGGAAAGGGTCCCACAGGACCAGGTGTGCACACCATGACCTTCTGTCCTACGTGGGGTGTGGCTGCTGCACTAAATGCACCCTGAGCCTGTGCCCAGTGAAGGAAATGAGCACATCTGACTGGACACCTTGAGTGCTGACTTGAAAGGCTGTTTTTGGGGTCCCGCCCTGCACAATCGCCAGGCGCTGAAACAGGCCCCCTACTGGGGCTGCTTGAGCGGAGGCCCCGGGGACGGGAGCCAGAGCTGAGTGCGACCTCAGAGCCCACAAGCTGATGGTCTCCGCAGGGACTTTAGACGGGCTCTTCCCCTGCCCACCCCCATGGTCAGTCTCCACCGCGACCTGCCCCCCCCGGAGGCTTGCCTTCGTGAGCAGCTGGCTCATGCACACCAGTGCAGGGGTCACCACTGGGTGCCAGAAGT
This sequence comes from Trichechus manatus latirostris, assembly GCF_000243295.1. Taxonomy (NCBI): domain Eukaryota; kingdom Metazoa; phylum Chordata; class Mammalia; order Sirenia; family Trichechidae; genus Trichechus; species Trichechus manatus. The sequence continues at coordinate 4,463,009 of NW_004444047.1, read as the reverse complement.
CAGAGGTGGGGAACAGCAGCCCCGCAATCTTCAAATAAATGAGCTGTAAAGGAAGGGGTGTTGCACAGGTTCATGAAAGCAAAAGGACGCTCATGATGCTGCCGTTAAAATGGGCCCAACAGCAAGAGCAGGTTGGAAAGCAAAGCATGGCAAAGCACTGCAGACTTCACGCTTTCACGCTGGTAGCCTCACAGCCGTCACTCACACTGCCCGATGGGGGTGCCCCCGACAGGTGTCAGTGCCTCCCATGCGTGGGTACACACAGACACCCCCCCCACACCCATGTACAAACACCACACGTGCACACACACACGTGCACACACACGTATCCAAACCACCACGTGCACACACCCGTGTACAAACACTACCCACGCACCCCAGATACAGCCAGGCTCTCTGGGGTGGGGGCACTTCTCCAGTGGACCCGTAACAGGAAGCACACGGGGGCCGCTCTACCCAGTGAATAGGCACGTTTATGACCCCTGGTTGCCAGCCCAGAGCCCTGGGGGGGGCCGGGGGGGGGCGTCTGGTTGGTCGCTGCCCCCTTGGCCCAGCTCTGTGCCAGGCCCGTGAACGCAGCGGGAAGAAATGTCACCTTTCTGCGTCACTGGGATAGGAGGAAGAACGGCCAAACGCTCAGCCCACACAAAGCAGAACTAGAGTTCTCGCTGGCATACATCAGTGGGCAAGCCCCCGCCCGCATCCAGGCCCGCTGCTCACCACGTCCAGGCCCGGGAAGGCGGCGCGGCCCTTGGTTTCCAACATCTCCTCCATCTCATGCATGGCGTCGCGGAAAACAAACCTCATGGCATCGCTTGCGGCTTCCGGGAACAGCTGGCAGAGGTTATACAGCTGCCTGCTTGTCAGAAACACATGCCGGGGGTGGCTCCAGACAACGCGGCACGGACAAAGCCCCGCCCCCGTGCCTGCCATTCCCCATGATGTCACCACCGCCTGGGACCGGGGCTCCAGGTGAATCTACCTTCCCTCATGCTGCTATCAGGCCGGCCACCTGGTAGTGTTTGCAATACAGGAAGTCCCCAGGTTACGAACGTCCGCCTTACGGACAGCTCACACTTGCCCTACAACGTTACGTAAATTTGCCCTCGCTCTGAAACGAACGAGCAAACCATCATCTGCAGCAAGTTCTTCATCACAAGCACCTCCACTGGCTGCACGTGCCGCTCTTCAATCACTGAAAAGGCTTCGAGCCTCTTGTTGCACTAGAAGAAAACCGAAACTATAGGACAGAGCAGAACTGCCCCACAGGGTTTCCAAGGCTGTAAATCTGTATGGAAGCAGACTGCCACATCTTTCTCCCACGGAGCGGTTGGTGGGGTCAAACCACGGACCTTTCGGTTAACAGCCGAGCACTTAACCACTGCACCACCAGGGCTCCTCTCTTGCACTAAAGTGAGGCTAAATAAGAACCAGACGCCCCTTTTCTGACTTACGTACAAATATACCTTCGAGACACACTTAGGAATGAATCAGGCCTCTACACACCAGGCGATTCTTACGTATAAGTTACGAATCACCGGGGGATCTTGTTAAAATGCAGATTCTGATTCAGTATATCTGGGGGCAGAAAGGCAAATTCCCAGCAGGGGGTCAAACTGGAACGAACCAGTTCAAAGCCCTGGAACGGATCTCATTCCTAACCTGGGAGCTATCTGTGATCTACAGTCATTTTTGCCGTTCCCTGGAAACGTGGCCATAACTTTCAGTACTGTCGTGATGGCAGAAATAGCTGTACTTGTAGTAATACTGCCAACTTGGACTACATCCCATGTGCCAGGTGTGGCTGACAGTCCAATTACAGTTAACTCAGTAACCCCTCCCCAGAGGGCCGGGAAGCTGAGTGCTGCTCTAATGGGGTCTCTGCAATGGCCAGGTGGGACAAGGGGCTCTTGTTCACAAACCCACGGACCCTGCCTCGTGCCGCTGAGTGGGAACTCTGCCCCTTGCGCCTTCATCAGCCAATGGTACCGCGTGCCAGGAGCACTCTGCGGGGCACTGCTTTCTTGGGACTTCCAGCACAGTGAGGGTCAGGCTACCCCAACGCTGGGGAGGGACGTGTGCTTCCGAGGGACCTGCTTCCCAGCACGGCCCCCCTAGTCCCATGCTTGTGCCCCACTGGGTGCCACCGAGGCGCAGACCTGGGGGCAGGCTCCTGGAGGAACCACGGGCGGCTGTCTGCCCAGCGCCTGCTGCCGCTCAAACCACCCAGGCAGAGCATGGCGCTTCACTGGTGAATCAGACAAAGCAAATCAGCCACTAAACGCTACAAACAGATCCCAGGAGTTCGACTGTGTTATAGCCAATGTCAGTGCGGTGAAACAAACAGTCCATCAATGTGGCGCCCAGGGCGGCACATGCTGGCAAACTCAGCATGGCAGCCACCATCATCAAACCCCGCAGCGGCCTGGAATGCCACCGCTGTGTCTCCTTGATCACTCTGAACACACCCTCATGACTCTAAATTAGGTCAAACTTGACAAACTCAGCCCCCCTCCAGAAGCCACCAGTCACTTACACAACCAACTTGTCGATCACCCTGAGGTCTGGAGGGTCGCGTGCGGCCAAATCCCCGACGTATTCCAAAAGGAAGCCGAACAGCCTCTGCGGGACATGAGCCGAGCAGCACTCAGTGGTGAGCACCAGGAAGAACATCCAGCGACAACGTCCCGGTGCCCCAGACTCCAGGCCAGAGCCATGTGGCGAGGGCAGGGCCACCGGCGGGAGCCTCCTCACAAGAGGTGACAGGGACCCCGCCGGGAGCTGGGTGTGAGTGAGAGGGAAAGCTGCGGGTCTGACTGCAGAATGGCTGCTGTTAGCTGCCGTTGAGTCAGCTCCGACATATCCTGACCCTGCGTCTGACAGACGGAGCGCTGCCCTGTGCCGTGCCGTTCTCAAAGTCATTACTGTGTTTGCGTCCATCACTGCAGCCACCGTGTCAACCCCTCTCACGGAGGGGCTCCCTCGTCTTCACTGGCCCCCCACCTACCACACACGACATCCTTCCCTGGCAATGCAGCACGACAGGAGAGAATACCTCACTATCAAAACCAAGGACACAGCCGGCTCTGCCCGGCACAGAGTGAACACGTATTCCCGACTGAGGCGGGGAAGGTGCCTTCACTGCTGTTACCAGCTTGGCTCTGTGGGGGCGGATGGGCATGCAGCCCAGTGGGTCATCCTTTCTTCACCTGTGAAGTGACGGTGACAGGGCCTGCCTCCCCCGGGGCCTACAGGGAACCTCAGGGGGATCTCTGCCTGGCAGAGAGCCAGTGCCAGCCCGGCAGTCGCCGTCAGCAGTGACTAAGGTGGCCAACACACCCTGCTGGTGAGGACCAGGGCATGCTCTGTCACCGCCCAGCTCCACAGGGACGCGGGCTCACTCCAGCACTGCCCACACCCTGCGCGTGTCCACGCCCACGTACTTCTAACTTGGCTTTGTTTCCTGCTGCCAGGCTGGGGTGGTTGCATTTCTGAATCCTCTCCACCACCAGCAGCTGCTCCTTCACCGACCTTCCAGATAACAACGATTTCAGTTCCTCGTAGGACTCCGGAGCTACAAAAACATCCAGCACATTCCACGCTTAAAACCGAAGAGGAGGGTTACCCACATTCCTGATAAGGCAGAGATAAGAACTAAAGACAGTGTAAGTAAAATGACATCCCTAATCTTAGCAAAATAGACAACGTTTTATGTTTTAACACCCGCTTCATTTGTGTTTGCTCCAGCTGGTCCTGAAGACTTTAAAGTGTAACTGAACTTGGCCCTCTGTTACTAGGAGGAACCTTGCAAACCACCTCAGGAAGACACGGCTGCCACTCCTTCCTTGACAGGAAGCAGCTTGACAATCCATAACCCACGGCGAGAGGACCCCGGGGCCCGCGTGAGGTTTAATGTCCAGCCTGGCTCAGCGCCAAGCCAGGTGAGCGAAGCCAATCCCTCCTGAGAGGCTCACTATGGAAGGTGACTCCCAGAGGCCAGCCTCCCCCGCTCGCTCATCCTCCCTGGAGATAATCCTAAGTCGCGGGACAATTCGCTGCCTACTAGAACTGGATGACTTTTCTTGATGGAGCCAACAAAACAGCATGCTGCATTCTGTAGGAGGTGTCACCTGGCCGACCTGAGTGCCAGGTCTGAGATCAGGGGGCCGCACAGATGGTTACCGGCCAGGCCTGCCCTGGTGGACCTGCAGCCGCCTGCACGTGAGACGGATGGCTGAGTGGCCGAGAACACCTGCCTGCACGAGGTGCTGTCGGCCTGAGTCTGGCCACAGGACAAACGCTAACAGGCCTGCCTGGACTTCCAACCAGCCCCCGCCCGATGCCCGCCATGACTGTGTGCACCCTTCACCAATGCCCTGAGCAAAGCTGGGAGGCAGACTGACACAACACAGGCTTCCACCAAGGCCCGGGCCCTGCAAACAACAATCCGACAGCCGTCTACCTGCGAACGTGTAGGGCAGCTCGGCTCTGTCAACTCGGGCCTTCTGGTCACCATGTGAGCACCTCTCCCTGGGAGCCGGAAGCTGCCCCTTCTCTGGGCTCTCGCCGTCTTCCTCGCTCTCTGCGTTGGAGTCCAGGTCTGAGTGGCCATCGGGGCTGTCGCTCTGCTCTGTGTCCTCCCCGCTGGGATCTTCCTCCCCCTCACTCTCACTGCCACCGGCTTCCCTGCTTCCCTCTTCCTGGACATCCTCCTCTATGTTCATCTTCCCATCCTAGGGAGAAAGTGGGACTCAGTTACACCTCAGGCCAGGCAAGCTGAGCCCCTGAAGCTACAGCAGACCACCGCACACAGCACAGGCCCTGCCACCTGTCTGCAAGGGGCACGGCCCTCCGGGCGCGCCTGTCTGCTGGCACTGGGCCCCCTTCCTGGCCCTTCCATGCCACCTGCGGAGCCACAGGGCTGACAGGCTGGGAGCTGACAGTGTGTGACTTGGAAGGCCTGGCCGGGCTGGGGCTTCGGCAGCCGTAGGTCTGCAGCCGCTGGTTTGGGAACAGCTGGCGCTGCAGCGGCTTCTGGGGTTCAGGCTACACCTTGAGGTGGTAGGACCGGAAGACCCAGCAGTGACCCCTGACAGCTGCTCTTCAGATAACCCAGAGTCCTGTGGGCACTCAATTCCTGTTTCAGATCCTTTCTGTTTGAAACACCTGGACGGCCTTCTGCTGTCCTGCTGGAGCCCTGACTGCCACCTCCAAGACGGGCATGGGGGCAGACCTTTCAGGTTTGTGAAGGAAAAACTGCGCTGACCTTAGAAACGCAATTACGTCACTCAGAAAATTAAAAATGAGAATTACTCACGTCTGACAATACAGGTAAAAACCAAAGGTGATCTAAGGAAAATTAAGGTTCAAAATCCTAACCCTGAGTTAGCACCTCCAATATCAACGCTAATAAGATCGTGCAGATAATCATCTCTAAACAAAAACAGCTGAAGTTAACAAGTCGCATGATTCTGCTGTCAGCTGCCATCGAGAGCAGAAATGCCTTTTCTCCCGGGGAGCTGTTGGTGGGTTCCAAGCGCCAGGCTCTTGGTTAGCCAAGCACTTTAACAGCTGCGCCTCCAGGGCTCCTTAACAGGGTTCTAGACTAATTTTATCACCCGCATCCCTTCTCCAGAGTGCAGGTCGAGCTCAGCTGTGACAGTCGTCTCTACAAAGTTATGGTATCTAATATACCCATAAACACCCAGATAAAGGACTTCAGACAAACTGTTAAAAAATCCCCGTCTGTGATGACGCCATTAAATGACACATCAGAAGGTGTGTTCTTTTAAACAACAAAAAACAGAAACGGAAGCTGCCCACCTTACCTTGTAAGACAGCAAACGCCTGTCGTCTTTATCCAGGATGAAGCCGTCACTCAGGTCATCTGCTGACACGTGTTTGGGTTTCTTCATAGTCTCGTCCTCGTCTTTTCCAAACATCCTTCGAAGCCTTTCAGCCTGAGCCGGAGAAAAAGCAGAATTACAGGATGTCTTCCACTCTGAGAAGGAAGCTGGCTGCTCGAGCCCGCCACAGCCGCCTGTGAGCCCCCGCGGCTGTCCGTGAGCCCCCTGTGGCCGCCCGTGAGCCCCCGCGGCCGTCCGTGAGCCCCCCACGGCCGCCCGTGAGCCCCCAGACCTCCCCACCCCACAGAGCTCTAACACGGGTGCTCTCTGCTCTCAGAATTAAATCTAAGTGCACACACAGTAAGCATTACACAAACGGCTTTCTCACTTAACAAAAACAGACCATTAGAAATTTGTGAAAGAAATACACCAAAACCCATGACAGCCAGAATACAATAGGGCTGCCTTGTATTTCTGGGTTTTCAAGTTTTCTGCCTTTGACGGGGTGCAGTCTAACCACTTTCCTATTGCTCGTATTAGTGGAAAATATGTGAGTTTTCCTTCCCTGACAGGTTTTAACCTTACACAGGTTTTAATGTACTTTCCAGCCACAAGGGACAAACACCTTGCTCTGAGGTCTCTTTGGCCCAATTATGCTGGTCGGCTGGCATTAACTCCTCTCCCATGCACACAACGGACAAGGAACAAGGTCAGCCTGCACCGACGCCCACACCTTCACTGCTGAGGACAGACGACAGCCCGCACGAGGCTGACAACACCGAGGACGTCGGCTGCCCAACACCTTCACTGCTGGGGACAGAC
>NW_004444047.1:4446308-4455254 GCF_000243295.1 Trichechus manatus latirostris | reverse complement strand
CACGAGGCTGACAACACCGAGGACGTCGGCTGCCCGACACCTTCACTGCTGGGGACAGACGACAGCCCGCAGTGAGGCTGACGACACCGAGAACATCAGCTGCCCGACACCTTCACTGCTGGGGACAGACGACAGCCCGCATGAGGCTGCGATGGGGTTGAGTGAAAACAGTCAGTTGTATGACAGCATGTCTCCATTTCATTTTTGTTTTAAAGTAATGAAATATTTAAAAAAAGTTTTTAACGCATAGAAAAAAGTTGAGAAGGCAATGTACTATATCATTAACAGCAGTTTTAGGACAGAGGGATTATAAGGAACATCCTTTTTTTTAAATTTGGTATATTTGGGTATCAGCTGTATTTTACTCAGCTTTTTTGCTTTTGCAATAAGAAAACAAAAAAATATTTACAGTTGAATAAATACAAACTTTAAATAGACTAAAAAGATTCCACTGATAAAACAGTTTTACTTAAGCCCAGCTTACTAAACCAAGCAGAAAGGGCTTCAAACGAAAAGACAGCGACACAGCTTTACAAAACAGAGCCCAACATTTCAACAGGCTGCTGCTGCCACCTTTCTGTTAAAAGTGCTGCACACACTCCCCCGTCCCCCCTCACCACTACCCCTCTCCCCTGTCCCTCTCACCCCATCCCCTCGCCCCGTCCGGTCACCCCCATCCCCTCGCCCCGTCCGGTCACCCCCATCCCTCCCATCCCTGCCCCCTCACCCTCACCCCCTCACCTCCCTCACCGCCATCCCCCCTCGCCCCGGTCCCCCTGGCCCCGTCCCCCCGCCCCGTACCTCCAGCTTGGTGAGCCGCTCTTGCTCCTCCCTGGCCAGCTCCTCCTCTGTTTTCATTCTGTTCGAGGGCTGAGCCTTCATCTCAAAGCCAAGCTCACGAACCATCACATCATATGGGTCAGGCTGGGCGGCAAAGAAGACGTTTTTCATCGTTAGTATTTTTTTTCTACAGAAAGATCTGTGTAGCTAGTTTCCTGGCCCTTTCCTGGCTGGACACTGTCATGGAGGAAGCCAGCCACGTCTAAGTCTTTTTTTCTTCTAGACAGAAAGCTGCTTTGGAGGAGTGGTTAAGTGCTCGGCTGTCAACCGGAAGGTCAGCAGTTCAGACCCACCAGCCACTCTGTGGCAGAAAGAGGTGGCAGTGGGCTTCTGTAAGGATTACGGCCCTGGCAACCCTCTGGGGGCAGTTCTGCTCTGTCCTACGGGGTCACTGAGTCCCGACTGACGCGACAGCAGCAGGTTTGGTTTGGGGTTTCTTTAATTCACCTGGAATAGATGCTGAAGTAACTTCTAGTCTGTTTCCACCCTGACATGACAGACGTCAGATGATTCAATTTAAAGGCTCGACAGAAAACTTATGTCCCAGCAGGAAGGGAGAAGAGAAGCAATGAGTGTCAAGGAAACAGACCAAAAGAGACAGCCGGCGGCTTCTTCACAGAAAGCCACCGACAGAAGCAAATTCAGTATTCACTCCCACCTTGGGTTTCTCCTTCTTCTCTTTGTTCTCCGACTTGGGTGTTTTATGTGACAAGAGCGTCTGGATTTCTTTCCAGTCCTGGTCTAGCTTCTCCGTGAGCTCCAGGGCGTTTTCCCGTTGAGCCTGCCTCTCCCTCTGGGGAAGACAGCAAACACAGCAGCGCACACCATTACTGTCCACTCCAACGGAGCAGCCCAGCATCAGAACACACACGGTAACCACTTCACCGACACCATGCGTGTCACAGGAAAGAGACCCCTTGAATTTGTATATAAAATAAAACGACAAAACCTCATCAGGTAGAGATAATTTCCTGCTATAAACCATTCATATAGATGGTCTAAGCAGTTTGTTTTAAGTTGGTAAAAACATTGATATTTTGCAAATCCTGATACACATCAAAATATTTTCCACTCCCACCCCCCAAAATCAGAAGAATAGGCGAGGTAAAATTTAAAAAATATTCCTAATCAAAATTTATATGACATATTAAATTCAGCCTAAAAATGTACAGGGAAAGAAATGTCTCAGAAATAGGCTGCTGAGTGTCTTTTGTGATGTAGCCTCTCCATGCCGAGAAGACCAAGTAACCCACCTTCTCTTGCTTCGACCTTGCAATGAGCTCCTCGATCAGTTCTTTGCGTGACTTTGCTTTGTCCCCCTCCTCGCTTTGCTGTGAAGCAGTCTTGTTAAGGAGCCCACCGCCCCCTCCAAAATGGGCAGCAGTCAGCTCGGCTGGAGACGAAAGGTGGAAAGGGGCACCAGGGAGAATCTTTAGCCGCGCCCTGCCAACACTTCCCGACTGCAGCCTTGAGACCCGCGTGATCCTATGCTTGCGAAGAAGTTCTCACACATGCTGGGCATGAGACCCCAGCATGGTACCCTTACACACCATGGATGGGTCTCAAACCCAGAGACACCGAACAGCCAGTGGCTGGAAACACAGAACTAAGTTCTAACTGCATTCAATTGTCGTGAAAGCTGGGCAAACACAGCCCAAGAAGTTGAGGCTCTGGCAGGGAGCAGCCTGCAGGTCACTGCTGTTCCAGCTCTCTCCCGTTCCTCACTCTGGCTCCGTTAGGGGCTGGGAGTGAAAACGTCCCTGAGATAAATGGCAAGAGCGTGAATCATCAAGAGCCGGAAAGCCTCAGTTCATTCTACTCTCCAGGGCAGAAGAGAGATATGAAACACGGTACAAATGATCCGATTTGGAATGGAAAAACCAGTGCTTGTCGAGTCGACTCCGACTCATGGAGACCCCATGTGTGTCAGAGTAGAACTGTGCTCCAGAGGGTTTTCAATGGCTGATTTTTTAAAGGAAGACTGCCAGGCCTTTCTTCCAAAGTGTGTCGGGGTGGACTCGTACCTCCAACCTTTTGGTTAGCAGTTGAACCCATTAACCATTTGACTCTTCAAATAAGACGATGGATATTAAAATGGTTTCTCAGCCCATAAAAGTTAGTCAGCTCTGCTCTCTTTCCATACATACATATATATCTTCTTAAAGTCCTGAACTTAATAAAAAATTTTTTTATAAAGCAGAAGGGCTTTAAAGATAGTGACACAGCTTTAGAAAATCTAATTCTGTAGAATTTCTTAGGAGATTAGCGACCAGTGACACTTCTATCCTATGTCTCCAGGAAGAGCAGGAAGAAAACTGAACTTGGAAGAGAGCACCCAGCCCCTCAGCAGCCCCGTGGTGGCGGCACGCCCCCAGCCTCACCAGACAGCGTTCCTCGTTCCTCAGTATCACTGTCGCTATCCACAACGTCATTAAGCTTTTCAATATCTGCCAAAGACTGGCCGTAATGCGTTAATTCTTCATCTTCGTTTAGGTTGTAGATGCTTTTTTTCTCGTGGTGTCGCTAACAGAAGGAAAAAAAAAAAAAATCAGTTTCCTAATATTTCCACCTCCAATTACTAGCAAAACCCAATGATTTTTCCATTATATGTGGAACTTGGACAGGTATCCCGAGCAGTCTTAAGATTCTTCTGGGTCATTTAAGCAATGATTCAGAATAAACAGAGAAATGAACGGGCTGGGGAAGCCACAGGGAAACACACAGCCTCACCCACCAGGATTGCACCCATTCCGTTCACCCAGCAGAGTTAAAGGTAGCAATTCAGTGAAATCCTCCAGCACAAAGTGTTCACTTTGGTTAAGAGATTTATCCCCTCAGTTAACATCTGCAGAAGGCTGCTTCCCCTCCGGCCTAGCCGGACCAGGTGAGGGTTCGAGACCTCCCGCAGTACCTGGTGGCGAGGGCCCAACAAGGCAGCTGCACCTGGTGTAGGTGACGGGGGCAGCAGAAGCCCCCCTCCGACTGCTTCCATACCTGCTGTTCCAGGGCAAACCTCTTGGTCATCTTCTCCTCTGGGGTCAAGCTGCTATTGTATTCCCCAAAGCGCTTGTCTCTGAATACGTTGGACTTATCCCTTTCTTTATATTCCTTTAGTAAAGTCTGGGTACGCTGAAAAAGAGATCGTAACAGAATCTCAAAAAAAACTTCCTACAATGTCCAGTAAAAGGTAAACTAGAACAGTGCACATTCTAAAGTTCACAGCAATAAAGTCTAACCTCATTGCTGTCTAGTCAATTACAACTCAGAGCGACCTATAGGACAGGGTAGAACGGCCCCGTAGGGTTTCCAAGACTGTAATCTTTACAGAAGCGAACCGTCACATCTTTCTCCCGCAGAGAGACTGGTGGGTTCAAACCGCTGACTTTTCGGTTAGCAGCTGAGCACTTAACCACTGTGCCACCAGGGCTCCTTTAGTAAAGCCTAGGTACGCTGGGGAGCCCTGGTGGCGCAGTGGTTAAGAGCTCAGCTGCTAACCAAAAGGTCGGCAGTTCAAATCCACCAGCTGCTCCTTGGAAACCCTCTGGGGCAGGTCTATTCTGTCCTACAGGGTCACTGTGAGTCGGAATCGACTCTACGGTAACAGGCTAGGCACACTGAAAATCAGATCACAATACAGCCTCACAAAAACCCCGTGTGAGCTCCACTAAAGGGGACATCAGAATGGGACAGACTTTAATGTTCCGGAGCTAGGCACTGTGACGTCAGAGTTTACGGAGCATTTGCTTCACCCCACACAGGCCTTTCCTGAAGACAGAATCTCGAAAAGAGAAAACCAACTCATCCTCACTGATAACGGTTCAATCACTTAATTCATTTTCCCCTTTAGAGTTTATCTGTTAGTGCTGAAAGGGAGGAAGGGTAACAAGGCAACGCAGCCTAACTCCAGGCATGAAACTGCTTTTTCAGCTGCAGCAGCTGAATTACAATCGAGCCAAGTGCTTACTGTATCTAAACAATTGGACACTTTTGATACATTTGGAAAAGTGGAATGAGTTTAGATCCCTTCCATGCTGGAGGGAGAGGGGCATATTTTCCATAGAAGACATTCCTATAAAATTTATAGCCATGCCTTCGTACAGGATGCAAGATCGTGAACAAAAGTTTGTTGTTTTTTTAAATTTTGGGGTTGTGGTTTATAATTTACAATTTAGAACACCAACAGACACCAACATTTTAAACACAGATGTTAACAACTAAAAACAATGTTGCCATCAAGTCTACTCTGACTCACAGCAACCCCATGTGTGTCAGAGCAGAACTGTGCTCCACGGGGTTTTCAGCGACTGATTTTTTTAAAGCAGACTGCCAGGTCTTTCTTCTGAAGCACTTCTGGGTGAACTTGAACTTCCAACCTTTTGGTTAGCAGCTAATTGCGTTCACCGTTTGCCATCACCCAGGGAATCCTAACAGCTAATGTTGTTGGTGGCTGCTGTCAAGTTGATTCCAACTCACAGCAACAGAGCAGAACTGCCCGATAGGGTTTCCTAGGCTGTAATCTTTATGGGAGTAGATTGCCAGGTCTTTTCTCCCACAGAGCCGATGGTGGGTGTGAAACGCCTAATGAGTATCAGATAATCTGATATTTCCCACAGCAAGCCAGTCAACAATTTCGGCATTATTCAAAGTTGGCTGTCCTTGAGGTTGAATTCCATAAACCGGGGATGAGGACTGATTTTAGCCTCCAGGCCCTGAGCTGGCTCTATACCCACTGCTGACGTCCCTAAGTATGCTAAGGGACTGTCATTGAACCTGGTTTTATACAGCAACCAGTGACAAAAGGAATTGGTACCAAGGCAGAACCCTCAGACAATGGAAGGTCCCTGTAATGGTTTAATTCAATGGTTTTACAAACTCGTCACAAACTAGGCATCTCCCAGATACTGGAAACCCCATGTAACCCAGGATGTGAACGTTTCTTAGTTCCTGCGTTCTTCAGGAATTCCTCTAATTTCTGAATTATGTTTAAACACTCGACTACTAGCTGAACAGTTGGTGGTTTGAACCCACCCAGAGGTGCATCAGAAGACAGGCCTGGCGATCCGCTTCCGAAAGGCCGCAGCCTTGAAAACTTTGTGGAGTAGTACCACCAGGAGTTAGAATAGACCCAACGCAACCACCACCAACAAACTGTCGTGGAAGGCTAGAGGGGAGGGAGACTGGCTTTCTCCTTGCCGTCCTGGTTTCACCTCTAGACCCGAACCATCTTTGATTCAGGAGACAGAGCAGATTCTGCTGCAGGTGTACGTCATTTCCCAGGGATGGAGATGAACGAAAGTCTAAGAAACCAACATGGCCAATGAAGGTCAAAAACAGGAGAGAAGAGAGAAAAGGGTCAGCAAGCAGCTAGGCAAGAGAAGACACTAATTAGAGTCTTTTCTTTTCTAGACAAAAGCAAGCACTGGCTGCCCGTTTAATTTACTCCCTCTTCCAGTCCTGCAAAGACAGAACACATCCCATTTGGAGAAGTCCATCACACACCATCAGCTCCTAGCAGAAAGGCCAATGTTTAATTCAATTAAAACTCAACTGGATGGCATACTGTGTGCCTGAATACAGATCAGACCAAGACCTATTCACCTCTGATTTCCCAGGAGCTAGAAGAGACCTTCAACAGGAGAGCTCAGCGTTGCATGAAAGCTCCACAATCAGACCTCAATTCAAGCCTGGCCCTGCCACTTACCAGCTACAAACGTGTCCTCCTCAGAGTAACCACAGCTATTGTGGAGCACACCAGTAACATGACAGAAGGTGCATGCAGAATGCCACTCATTGGATTGAAGTTGAAGTGAAGGTACTGAGTCCTGTGAGACTCTACACAGACAGTGGATCTGAGTTACCACCCAAGTAACAAGGTCATGTGCTTCAAAGGGCAGACATAGTCATTCTTCATCCTGCTACCCCCTACCCGAGGACATCATGCTTGGTAGAGGGTCAGCGAAAAAGAGGAAGACCTTTAAGGAGAGACTGATGCAGTGGCTGCAACAATGGGCTCAAGCATAATAACAATTGTAAGGATGGCGCAGGACCAGACAGTGTTTTGTTCTGTGATACACAGGGTCACTATGGGTCGGAACCAACTTGACAGCACCTAACAACAACAGGGATAAAAAGATGAATGGATTCACAGCCCCTAAACTAACAGAGTTCAAAACTGGAGTGAAAAAGGGCTGTAACAGAAACGTACATGGCAGCATAGAAGTGATGAATTCTGCCTGAGGGAGCTGGAGAGGAGCCACAAGACAAAGACAGAAAGACAGACAGACAGACAGACACACACACGCAGGGACTTGGAGGAAGAACAGGTGTTTTCTAGGTCATTCCAGCCCATGCAAAAGCACAGAGATATGAAGGATAAAAGTAGTCAGTGATAAAGAGCGTGTAACTATGCCAGGCACTGCCCTAGCAGTTTCAGTGAACACAGGTAATCCCCCAAGATGCCTCGGATGTAGGTCCTATCATTATCTCTGTTTTACTGAGGAGGAAACCAAGGCACACAGAGGTAGGCAACTTGCCCACACCTTACAGCTAGCTGGTATGTTGCCCAGTGGACCAAACCCGGGCAGTCAGGAAAGAAGTTCAAGAAGCAGGGACGAGTGTGGTCAGGTCCGGGATAAGGTAGCCCACCCTGGCTGCAGAGGGGCAGGTCGACTGGAGGCCAGCCCAGAAGGGGCAGGAATCTGAGTTAGAGGAGTCTGAGGCAGCGGTGGTTCACTGGTAGACTTCTCACTTCCCATGCGGGAGACCCAGGTTCAATTCCCGGCCAACGCACCTCATGCGCAGCCAGCACCTGTCAGTGGAGGCTTGCGTATTGTTACGATGCTAAACAGGTTTCAGCAGAGCTTCCAGTCTACGAAGGACTAGGAAGAAAGGCCTGGCGATGTACTTCGGAGATCAGCCAGTGAAAACCCTATGGATCACAACAGTCCCATCTACAACAGATCATGGGGATGGCGCAGGGCTGGCTATGCATGGAGTTGCCACGAGTCTGGCTGACTTTCTATGAGTCTGGCTGACAGGACAACAACCATAGAGGAGTCTAGCAGGAGAGATGCGTTCACTGAAAGCTATACAGAGGATCAAGCACCGGGGACACCAAAACAAGGAAGGCACCATCCTTCCCCCCAAGAAACTGCGTCTAGTGAAGGTGCCCCAAACAGACAGCCACGACAGATCGCGGTGAGGCCCTGAACTCAGCGGGGAGGAGGGTCGGGGAGGGCCCGAATCTTGCGGGGAAGAAGGTGGGAGGAGGGTCACCAGAGGTGTCAGGCGGGGGCCGGGCCCGGCAGCTGCTCGGCTTACCTTCTTGATGGCCCGCGCGCGGGACACGCCGGGCAGCCCCACGTCGTGGCGCGTCTTCCTGCCCAGGATCTGGAACTTCTGCCTGTTAACTTTCACTTCGAAAGGGTTGGGGTTGGGCTTCGCCTTGACTCCCCGCGCCCCAGCCTGGGCCCCGGGGGGCTTCCTTCGGGCCCCGGCCGACTTGGCCTTTCCCATGGCGCACGTACCCCTAGGCGATCGACACCTCACAGGCCTCGGACCCGGGCAAGGAGGCGAACTAGACTGTGAGGAGAGGCGCCACGCTGGAGCAAGGCTATCTGACTAAACACGTGCTGGCGCAGGATACAAGCTCCCAGTCTCTTTTCCCATCAACTGCGCCAGCTCCGCAGATATCGCGAGAATCAGACACATCCGGTAAGACCTTGACACGCCCCGGCTTAACACCCTGGCCTTTTTCTTCGGAGCAACTTCAACTCCCAGCAGGCCTCGCTTCCCCCGACGGCACTTCCTGTCTACGCGGTGCCTTCTGGGAGTTGTAGTGGCCCGCGTGGCCCTCCGCCGCCTCAGGCGCGGCGGCGACAGGAGCGCTCGGGCTCCCTCTCCTGGGAAGCCGTTAGCTGGCCGGCCGGTGGGCGAGCCGCAGGCGGCGGCCCTGCCAGTGAGCCCGCCCTTGGGGCGGTGCTCGGCGGAGACTCAGGGGGAACCAGGGGCCCGGCCCTGAGGAGAGCGTTGCGCGAGGGCGGCCAGGGCGATGGGACCGAGAGAAGCCCGAGCGGCGGCGGCAGCGCGGCGGCAGTGACAGCGGTG
>NW_004444047.1:4415801-4446075 GCF_000243295.1 Trichechus manatus latirostris | reverse complement strand
GGCGGAATCGGCCACGGCGGCGGCGGCGGCGGCGGCGGCGCGACACGGAGAGCGAGAACGCTGTGGCCAACATGCTGCTGCTGAAAGCTCGCGCGGGTGGGTGGGCGCGAGCCCGAGGTGCCCCGGGCTGCCCGCCGCGCGTCCCCACCTGCTCGGCCGAGAGCCGGCGGCTGGAGCTCTTCTGGTCGCAGCCCACTCCTGCCTCCTAGTCCTGCGCTCGCTGTGCCTTCTGCGGTCACACGAGCGGGGCTTCGGCATGGGACGAGCAGGGTCCTGTCTGCCTGTCCGCGGAGGGAGAGAGCAAGACCGCCGAGGGCAGTCAGCAAACAGCCCACCCTGCCTCGGTGGTCTTTGACAGAGGTCCAAGAAAAGGCTCCTAGAAGCGACCCGGGCGTGAACCTCCAACGAGTGGTTTTAAACCCTGTGATTTTCACATAGTTTCTGATTTCGAGGTTTGCTCTGAGGCTCTGTGGTGTTTAAAGTGGGTTATGGTGCGACCTGGTGACAGGTTAAACAAGTTAGTGATAATTCACCCTTTGAAAGATTGGTGGATACGCGGGAGAAAGGCTTGGCGATGTAGTCCCATAAAGATTCCATAAAAGCCAAACGGTAGAACTGCGCCATACGGTTTCCAAGGCTGTAAATCTTTAGGGAGGCAGACTGCCACATTTTTCTCTGGAGGAGCAGCTGGTGGGATGGAACCACCAACCTTTCCCTTAGCAGCTGATTGCTTAACCCTTGCGCCACCAGGGTCTCCTCCCGTAAAGATTACAGCCGGGAAACTCTATGGGGTAGCGCTGCTCTGTCACATGGGGTCACTGTGAGTGGGAATCGCCTGGACAGCACCCCAAAATAACAGCAATCAATATGAAATGAGCAATCGGCCCCACTCTTCCGAGAGCACCAGAGTCAAATCCTCTGCCTCAGACCACGTGTGCCCCTCTGTTGCCTCCCAGACCTGAAATTCGGGTCCCAGCCAAGGTGGTTCACTCCATCGGAGGTGGTGATTTTGGGTCATTTCCTGGAGTGATCTGGCAGCCGCTCTGTCTTTGTGCTGAAACAGGGTACACACGGGCTGTTCCCGCTGCTAGGTATTGAAGACATCCCGAAGGGAGGAGTAACCCGCACGGTTTCCCAGAGCTTCAGGCTTCACCGCTAGGCACCTGTGTGAGGACACTGGGGTTCCTGGGGCTCCGGGCTGCTCACTGAGCACCATCACAGATCCTCTTTAAATTGGGATATAGGGTAATGCCTGTGAGAGCAGAAACACTTCTGGTCTTGTTTTCTTTTTCCTTTATATGCTTCCCCCATCTCCCACTTACAAGTGAAGTGCCTTTCAGGAGGAAAGGTTTCTCGGCACTTTTGAGACCTGAGTCATGAACCTGGTACAGGAGTTCTTGAAATAACTGTGAGTGGGGAGTGGAATTCAACACTGAAGTTAGGGGTTAGGTGGAAGGCTCAGGACGAAGAAGTAGAGAACCTTCTCTTGTAAAGCATTTCTTAGATTAAGAGCTGAATGCGGATTCCTCATCCTCAGTATTCGTGTGCATTCTCTCCCCTCTTTTCTGTAGGAGAACTGAGGATGGGTGGAGAGAGAGCCAGGTCTTAGTTTTCCGTTAAAGCAGTGGAGTCCTTAACAAACATGCTTTCTTGCATCTCTGTTAGTGGAGATCTGATTCTGTCTTGTCCCTCACCCTGAACATGTTGGTCACGGAGTCACTTGTCCTCAGAGTCGTCGGGTCCAACCAGATGAAACCTGTTTTCTTTCCACTCTGCCTGCTTGCCTCACCTTCATATCTGGGTGTAATATATAAAAAGTGAATATTGTGCCAAGCCAGCTTTCCTATAATGCTACAGAGATTTGTTGGTGTGTGCTGTCAGGTCAATAGTGACTCATAAGCGACCTTGTAGGAGAGATTAGAACTGCCCCACAGGGTTTCCGAGGCTGTAATCTTTACAGAAGCAGACTGCCACATCTTTCGCTCAAGGAGCGCTGGTGGGTTCCAACCGCTGACCTTTCAGTTAGCAGCCGAGTGCTTAACCACTGCGCCACCAGGTCTCTGACAGAGATCAAACCAAACTCACTGCTGTCGAGTCGATTCGGACTCAGCGACCCTATAGGACAGGGTAGAACTGCCCCATAGGGTTCCGAGGCAGTAAATCTTTATGGAAGCAGACTGCCATACCTTTCTCCTGCAGCGCGGCTGGTGGGTTCGAACTGCTGACCTTTTAGTTAGTAGCCGAGCGCTTTAACCACTGCACCATCAGGGCTCCTTCTGGCAGAGATAAGTGCTATATAAATGCTAAATGATATGAAACCAGTATGTTTTGCCACAGATGCCCAGCACTTTGTTCCCTGAAGGATCCCGTATTAACTCATGGTTTTGTGAGCCTTGTGAGGTCCGCCTCCAGGGCGCAGTGTTTCATCCCGTGTTCAGAAAGGGACCTCGTGTTCAGTCTGGTTAATGCTTAGGGACGTTGACGAGAAGCGTCAGTAATGTGTGGCCGTATGCTGCGCGTTGACTGTAATCTCAGGCTGTTTCCCAAGTTGGTAACTGTTTGTTTGCTTTAGAAGCATGTAGCGTATTTCCCAGGAAGTGTCTTCCTGGGCACGATGTCTGTTCACGGGTAGTGCAGCTTTTAGTTTCTCTCGCTCGTGTTTAGAAAATTAACTTTTACAATGAGTGGACATAGCACAAGGGTTGTATTTGGGCCCTGGGAAGTGCACTGTTGGTTTAATATTAGTGAGTCCTGTCCTTTCCCTGGTTTTATTTCACATAGAATCAATCTCTCTCTCTCACTCTCTGTCTCTGTGTCTCTTGCTCTCTCGCTGTCTCGCTCTCTGTGTCTCTGTCTCTTTGGTCGCTGAGAGAAGACTGTTAGAAATCCTTCCCTCCTTTCAGCAGCGTTGGCAGATGCTGCTGCATTGACCTAGTCATTTGTGTGTGACTGTGCCAGGCACACTTTAAAGAAGTATGAGATGATCATATTGTTAATGAAATAAAACACAAAAATCACTGCTTTAAAAAAAAAAATTTGAATTTTTTTCCTCTGTGTAAGGCATTGGTTAAGCGACTTACAACTTTTAATCACTTTAAATGATAAGTTTACACTGTGTCTCATCACACGTCTGAGGGGACTTTGTTCTTGTTTTTGTTTGCTGTTAGGTGCCCCTGAGTCAATTCCAACTCAAGTTCTTGTTAGGTGCTGTTGAGTTGGTTCTGACTCATAGCGACCCTGTGCCCAACGGAACAAAATACTGCCCGGTCATGTGTCATCCTCCCAATCGTGTCAATCCCCAGGGGGACTTTAACCCCCTTTTATCTCTTAGAGAAATTGATAGCAGAAAGGTCGAGGGAAGAATTTGTGATATTCCCATTTACTGTGGATTTTGGTCTTAGGTCTAACAGTTCCATTCTGGTTTCAGACTGGTCCTGTTTTTGGTCAGTTGCTTTATGCCTGAAGCATAGTTAATATACCTGCTCTTATTAATGCTCTTTGCTAAGTCCCCTACCTCCCGGGATTTTTGGTTGCAAGGAGCTAACTTAGGCAAACAGGAAATTTATTGAAAGAATAGGGGTGGCTCAGAGAATGAACGCAAGAACCTAAAAACCAGGCCGGAGAAGGACAGGACAAGGGCGCGCCCATCCATTCGTTCATTCAGCGGGTATTTATGAGTAGCTGTTATGTGTCAGGCACTGTTCTAGGTGCTCGGCCTACAGCATAGACAACATGGTCGGAAATTCCCGCCGTTAGGGAGCCCCATTCTAATGTTGCCAGGTGCCGTCGAGTCGATTCTGACTCATCGCGACCCTGTGTACAACAGAACAAAACACTGCCTGGTCCTGCGCCATCTTCACAGTTGTGTTATGTTTGAGCCCATTGTTGCAGCCACTGTGTCAGTCCGTCTCATTGAGGGTCTTCGTCTTTTTCAGTGACCCTCTACTCTGCCAAGCATGAAGTCTCACCATCCTCACTTCTTTTTTTTAATTTTATTTTTTTATTGTACTTCAAGTGAAGGTTTACAGAACAAATAGTTTCTCAGGAAACAGTAGTACACATATTGTTTTATGACATTGGTTGACAACCCCACGACTTGTCAACCCTCTCCCTTCTCGACCTTTTTTTTTTTTTTTTGGTGAAAATATACATAGCCAATGATACACCATGTCAAAAATTGCTACATGCATAGTTCAGTAACATCGACTACGCTCTTCCAATTGTGCTGCTATTCTCACTTTAGATGAAGGTTTACAGAACAAAATAGTCTCCGTTAAAACAGTACACATGTTGCCCTATGACAATGGTTAACAACCTCACAACACATCAACACTATCCTTACTCAACCTTGGGTTCCCTATCACCAGCTTTCCTGACCCCTTCTGTCTTCTGGCCCTTGTCCCTGGACTGCTGTGCCTCATTAGTCCCATTTGATTTTATCATCATCCTCACTTGTAAGGAGCATTCTGGCATACTTCTTCCAAGACAGATTTGTTTGTTCTTCTGGCAGTCCATGGTATAGTCAATATTCTTTGCCAACACCATAATTCAAAGGCATCGATTCTTCTATCTTCCTTATTCATTGTCCAGCTTTCCCATGCATATGAGGCGATTGAAAACACCATGGCTTGGGTCAGGTGCACCTTAGTCCTTAAAGTGACATCTTTGGTTTATAACACTTGAAACAGATCTTTTGCAGCCGAATTGGCTAATGCATGCCTCGTTTGATTTCTCGACTGCTGCTTCCATGGGTGTTGATTGTGGATCCAAGTAAAATGAAATCCTTGACAGCCTCAATCTTTTCTCCATTTATCATGATGTTGCCTGTTGGTCCAGTTGTGAGGATTTTTGTTTTCTTTATGTTGAGGCGTTATCCATACTGAAGGCTGTGATCTTTGATCTTCATCAGTAAGTGCCTCAAGTCCTCTTCACTTTCAGCAAGCAAGATGTGTCCTCTGCATATCGCAGGTTGTTAATGAGTCTTCCTCCAATCCCGAAGCCCCGTTCTTCTTCATGTAGTCCAGCTTCTCGGATTATTTGCTCAGCATACAGACTGAATAAGTATGGTGAAAGGATGCAACTCTGGGGCACACCTTTACTGACTTTAAACCACGCTGCATCCCCTTGTCCTGTTCGAATGACTGCCTCTTGGTCTAAGTACAGGTTCCGCAGGAGCACAATTAAGTGTTCTGGAATTCCCATTCTTTGCCGTGTTATCCATAATTTGTTATGATCCACACAGTTCAATGCCTTTGCATAGTCCGCATTCTAATAGGGGGGACAAATATGTAGAAGACGTGCTGTGTTAGAGAGTGAGAAGTGCAAAGGGAAAAATGGAGCCGGACTGAGGGTTTGGGAGTGCTGGGTGGCGCGGACCGGTGCAGTTTCACATGGAGTTGGACTGGGGGCTGCTTGTTGGCAGTCAGTCTTGGTGGCCACTGCCCCTGGGACAGCAGAGTCCCCATTTCTTCTGATTTTGCCTCATTCCTTTCCAGATTCATGGTCCTGGGAGAGAGCATTTGATTGACTAGTTTGGCACTGGGATTCACAGTCCCACCAAGACCACACACAGTAGGGAAGAGGGGATCCCAAAAGGATTTGGGGTACAGGTAACAAAAGGGAAGGCTGTGTGGGCGAAGGGACAACAAAAGGTCATGGCAAGGGCGTATTTACATGCCATGCTGAACAAGCCCTGTGCCCTGGGTGCGAGGACTAGAGGGGCTGGGAGGGTGAAGAGGACAGGCACAGGGAGGGGGGCAAGAAGGAGGGGGAGACAGGAGGGGAAGGAAGAAAAGGACAGCGGCACAGGAGGACGAGGACTGGGGGGGCGAGTGCGAGAAGCCCCGAAGTTGCCCTCAAAATTCCTAGTTCAGGAGACTGAAAAATGGTCTTATTTCTAGAACTAGCTTTATAAACACTTCGACTCCAGTGGCACAGTAGCCAACATGTGTGTTTCCTTCATTGTCCTTGAGTTGTTCCCACCCCCAAGGGGTGCTTTCTGCATTTTCGTTGTGTAAGTGAACAGCCGTCGTGTTTGTCTGGACACATCCTTGTCCGCCATCCCCACCGTCTGTGTAGTGAGCCCTTCTTGCTCTCTTCTTACCGATCTCTCCATCCTTCAGGGTCCAGTTTAACTTCATCCTCTTCCGTGTAGCTTTCCCTGATTCCTCCGGCCCCCTCCGCTTTCTGCCCTCTGGGATCTACAATGTGGGGTTCCTAACACAATGTCGCTGTTGGGTCAGTCTCTAGCCAAACTGTAATCTATGTAAGGGCGGGGCTAGCTCTTATCTTTGCTTTGGATCCTTTTTAAGAGTTAGGCATATAATTGGCACTTAGTAAATAGTTGGAGATTAAGGAGGCAATTTGTTATTTTTGTTAAATTCAAGGAAAAGAAGATGAAAGTTGTGTTGAAAACTAAAGGTTTGGATTGCTATGGAGGGAATAAAGCATACTGTAAGTTTGCCTCTAGGACCTAGTGGTTAGTAAGAGTAGCTAACGTTAGCCTACATTAGGAAAAATGTGCCGTGACCAGGCAGTGTGCTGAGGCATTATCCCAGTTGGTCCTCACGGTAATCTCCTAAGGGAGGTACATGGGCTGAGGAGACCCACTAAATAGCAGTTCTCTTTGCTGCTCAGGTTCTGACCCAGTGGAGAAATAAGAGAAAAGAAGTTTTTGCTTGCAGAACCAATATATTCATCCAGTTTGCTGCCTGCCCTGGTCCAGATCGAAAAGGAAGGAGAAACAGAAAAAAATCCCCAAACTGAGAAGCCTGGAGAGATTAGCTGTCCCAGTGAGGAAATCTGGGCTGAGTGTTGCCCACCAGCCAGGTACCTCACTGCACCTCTTTGGAAAAGGAAGAGGGAGGACAAGAAGCCAGGGGTCTGCAAGAGGTGTTTCCCCACCTGTTATTATCATTCCCATTCTGTAGCTTAAGAAAATGGAGGCATGGAGAGGCTCGGTACTGCCATGGTTTGTGTGCTGGGAGCTGGGATTTAAACCCAGGCTGTCTGACTCCTGAGCCTGTACCCCTGTGGGGGTGGGCTTTGGGTCCAGCATATACTGGTGTGAACCCTGGATGTTCACCTTACAGGCTGTGTGAAACGGGACCCGTGAAAACTGCTCCGCGTCACAGTGCTGGCAGGAGAGTGAAATGGGATAAAGTGGCCCAGTGCTTGGCCCTTCTGAAGTGCTCGACATCAGTGGTGGTTGTGGCCAGGGACTTCGTCACGTCCTGGTTGTGGTCGGGGACTTCGTTACGTCCTGGTTGTGGTCGGGGACTTCGTTACGTCCTGGTTGTGGTCGGAGACTGTTATGTCCTGGTTGTGGTCGGGGACTTTGTTACGTCCTGGTTGTGGTCATGGACTTATGGATTTTGATATCTCCTGGTTATGGTCGTGGATTTTGTTATGTTCCAGAGCCACGATGAAGCAGCAAGACATGAGCTAGGTCACTAGTTTAAAAAAACAAGCATCTTGGCTCAAAACCAGCTCCCCAGGGTTTGCTCAGAGCTCACTGAAACTGAAAAACCAAACCCCGTTGCCGTCGAGTCGATTCCAACTCATAGCTCACTAGGATGGGCCATTTCAGATGCTTCCAAGTTTCTGTCCCTTTGCCTCACTTTGGTGTTAGTGTTTTTCTTTAAGAATGAGAATTTGTGCTGTTTGTTGAGCGTTTACTGCAAGCTAAGCATTGCACACTACCTAATCACGTCACATACTCTTGACTACAGCCGGTGAAGTTTTTACCCTCATTTTACCGGTGAAGGACTTGAGACTCTGGGAGGTTAAGTAAATTGCTTAGGATTCCTTCTCAAATCTACAGGGTTCCAAAGGCTGACAGATTCAAAATGATAAGTTAGTATGATAAGCTACAAGTTTACACGTGCGTTCATTCAACTTGTATTTAGTTTGCTCATCCTTTTGGAAGGTTTTTTTTTTTTTAACATTTTATTGTGCTTTAGGTGAAAGTTTACACAGCAAATTAGTTTTCCATTCAATAATTCATAACACAGATTGTTCCATGACATTAGTTGTAATCCCTGCAATGTGTCAGCACTCTCCCGGTTTCCACACTGGGTTCCCCGTTTCCATTCTTCTCCTTTCCCTGCCCCTCCCTGCCTTCTCATCTTTGCTTTTGGGCAGTTGTTGCCGTTTTGGTCTTGTAGAGTTGATTGGTCTAAGCAGCACATTCCTCACAGGCGGTATTGTTTATTTTATAGGCTAGTCTATTGTTTGGCTAAACGGTGGCCTCCGGGAGTGGCTTCAGTTCCGAGTTAGAAGGGTGTCTTAAGGCAGTGGTCTCGGGGGTTCCTCCAGTCTCAACCAGACCAGTAACTCTGGTCTTTTTTATGAATTTGAATTTTGTCTACATTTTTCACCCTTTCTAACCAGGGCTTTTATTGTGTTCCTAATCAGAATGGTTGGTAGTGGTAGCCAGGCACTATCTAGTTCTTCTGGTCTCAGGCTAGCAGAGGCTGTAGTTCATGTGGTCTGTTAGTCCTTTGGACTAATTGCTTCCTTGAGGCTTCGGTTTTCTTCACTGTTCTCTGCTTCAGATGGAAAGAGACCCATAGTTGTACCTTAGGTGGCCTCTTGCAAGCTTTTAAGACCCCAGATGCTGCTCGCCAAACTAGGATGCAGAACAGTATCTTTATGAACTATGCTATGCCCATTGACCTAGATGTCCCCCAAAGCTATGGTCTTTAGCCTTCAAGCCCCGTAGCTCAGTCACGCGAGATGTTTGGTTACGTCGAAGAAGTTTGCATAACTGTGCCCCCTGTGTGCTCTATTATGTATGTGAATATACATACAGCACATACAAATATGGATGTAGAAATATCCACAACCATAGCAATATATGCATGTGAGTGTACTCCCGTGTGTCCTCCCATACCTTTTTAGTGTACATATCCACTCACAAATTATTGTTTGTTGTTACTGTTGTTGTAGGATTGTATATTTTATAGTATTTACCATAGTTGCCCTTTATTCTTGCATACCTCTCAGTGTCTTTCCTTGGTCACGTTGTGCTGACTTCCCGCCATATCGTGTATTGCCTTTTTCTTCACAAGATTTAACACATGTCTACTATCTAGTTGGAGCCCTAGTGGCACAGTGGTTAAGAGCTTGGCTGCTAACCAAAAGGTCAGCAGTTTGAATCCACCAGCCACTCCTTGGAAACTCTGTGGGGCAGTTCTGCTCTGTCCTGTAGGGTCACAATGAGATGGAATTGACTCAATGACAATGGGTTTGGTTTTACTGTCTAGTTAATGATTCTTCCTCCTGCCTCCTCCCATCCCTGGTAACCATCAAAGACGGTTTCTTTCTGTGTGTAAACCTATTCTTGACTTTTCTGTAAAGTTTTTTTTTTCTTTTAAAAAAATTTTATTATGTTTTAGGTGAAAGTTTACAGAGCAAATTAGTTTTTCATTCAAAAATTTATACACAAATTGTTTTGTGACATTGCTTGCAATCCCCGCAATGTGTCAGCACTCTTCCCTTTCCCTTTCCACTCTGGGTTCTCCATGTCTGTTTGTCCAGCTTTCCTGTCCCTTCCTGCCTTCTCCTCTTTGCTTTTGGGCAGGTGTTGCCCATTTGGTCTCGTCGACTTGATTGAACTAAGAAGCGTGTTCCTCACGTGTGTTATTCTTTGTTTTATAGGCCTGTCTAATCTTTGACTGAAAGATGGACTTTGGGAGTGGCTTCAGTTCTGAGTTAGCAGGGTATCTGGGGCCATAGTCTCAGGGGTTCCTCCTGTCTCTGTCATACCAGTAAGCATGGTCTTTTTTTGTGAATTTGAGTTTTCTACGTTTTTCTTCTGCCCTGTCCAGGACCTGTATTTTGATCACTGTCAGAGCAGTTGGTGGTGGTAGCCAGGCACCATCTATTTATTCTGGGCTCAGGCTGATGGAGGCTGTGGTTCGTGTGGTCCATTAGTTGTTTGGACTAATATCTAATATTTTCCTTGTATCTTTGGTTTTCTTCATTCTTCTTTGCTCCGGACATGATGGGACCAATAGATGTATTTTCGATGGCCGGCCATTCACAAGCTTTTAAGACCCCAGATGCTACTCATCAAAGTAGGATGTAGACCATTTTCTTTATGACCTATGTTATGCCAATTGACCTAGATGTCCCCCGAGACCATGGTCCCCATTCCTCAGCCCCAGTAACTCAATCCCTCAAGGTGTTTGGATGTGTCTAGGAAGCTTCTATGACTTTGCCTTGTTCAAGTTTTGCTGACTTCGCCTATATTGTATGTTGTCTTTCACTTCACCGAAGTTAACACTTGTCTACTATCTAGTTAGTGATTTTTTTCCTCCCTACCCCTGCCCTCTCTTGTAGCCATCAAAGATTGTTTTTTTCAGTGTGAGAACCTTTTCCTGGGTTTTTATAATAGTGGTCTCATGAAATATTTGTCCTTTTGTGATTGACTTATTTCACTCAGCATAATGTTCTCCAGACTCATCTGTGTTGTGAGATGTTTCTCGGATTCATTATTATCCTTGAGCGTTTCATAGTATTCTGTTGTATGTGTATGTACCACAATTTGTTTATCCATTCATCCACTGATAGACACTTACGTTCTTTCCATCTTTTTGCTATTATGAATAATGCTGCAATGAACATGGGTGTGCGTATGTCTATTTGTGTGACAGCTCTTATTTCTCTAGGATATATTCCTAGGAGTAGGATTGCAGGTTCATATGGTATTGCTATTTCTACCTTTTTAAGGAAGCGCCATACCGTTTTCCACAGTGATTGTACTGTTTTACAGTCCCACCAGCAGTGTATGAGTTCTGGTCTCCCCACAACCTCACCAGCATTTGTTGTTTTGTTTTTTTGATCAGTACCATTTTCACAGGGGTGAGATGTTATCTCGTTGTAGTTTTGATTTACATCTCTCTAATGGTGTAGTGGTTAAGTGCTACGGCTGCTAACCAAAAGGTCGGCAGTTCAAATCCGCCAGGCGTTCCTTGGAAACTAGGAAACCCTGGTGGCATAGTGGTTAAGAGCTATGGTTACTAGCGAAAGGTTGGCAGTTTGAATCCACCAGGCACTCCTTGGAAACCCTTTGGGGCAGTTCCGCTCGTCCTGTAGGGTCATGAGTCGGAATTGACTCGACAGCAACGGGTCAGCAATGGGAACGGCTAATGGGAAACCCGGGTGGCATAGTGGTTAATAGCTACGGCTGCCAACCAAAAGGTCAGTAGTTCAAATCTACCAGGTGCTGCTTGGAAACCCTAAGGGGTAGTTCTACTCTGTCCTATAGGATTGCTTTGAATTGGAATCCACTTATTGGCAATGCGTTTGATTTGTTTTTTTTTTAATGGCTAATGATCAGGAGCATCTCTTCATGTTTGTTAGCCGCCTGAATGTCTTCTTTGGTAAAGTGTCTATTCATGTCCTTTGCCCATTTTTTAATTGGATTGTTTATCTTTTTGTTGTTGAGGTGTTGAAGTTTTCTATAAATTTTAGAGATTAGACCCTTGTTGGATATGTCATAGACAGAAATTTTTTCCTAGTATGTAGCTTCTCTGTTTACATTTTTGGTGAAGTCTTTTGATGAACATAAGTGTTTAATTTTTAGGAGATCTCAGTTATCTAGTTTATCTTCTGCTGTTTGTATATTTTTAGTTATGTTTGACAGTCTGTTTATGCCATAAGTTAGGGCCTCTAGCTTTGTCCCTATATTTCTTCCATGAACTTTATAGATTTAGGTTTAACATTTGGGTCTTTGATCCATTTTGAGTTAGTTTTTGTGTATCAACAATTATTTTTAAAATACTTACTATGTGCCAAAGGAGCCCTGGTGGCACAGTAGTTAAGCACTCGACTGCTAACCGAATGAACAGTGGTTTGAACCCACTAGCCGCTCTGCGGGAGAAAGATGCGATTGTCTGCTTCCATAAAGATTTACAGCCTTGGAAGTCGTATGGGTCAGTTCTACTCTGTCCTATAGGGTCACTGTGAGTCAAAATTGACTCGAGGGCAACGGGTTTCAGGTACTCTGTGCCAGCAGTGTCCTAGGTCTGATAATAGCAAATAAGTAAATAAATAAGGAATGTCATATCTGTTGATAATAATGATGTTGATAACTAAAATGATGATAGCTAACACATCATTTTAAAAAATGGCAGACACTATAGTAACTCAGTTAGTTCTCCCTACAGGCCCAAGAGATAGGGCCAGTAAATATCCCCATTTTACAGACAAGGCACGGAGAAGTTCTGACCCAGCTAGTTGTGGGTGGTGGGACCCAGGAGCGGACCCTGTCGTCTGCTCTGGAGATGGTGCTCTTCAGTGCTCCATCAGACCGCATGTCTGTTGGGATAGGAGTGCTACAGAGGTGACAGAAACAGGTGAAGGAGAAATTGTTGGGAAGGGGGTTATATTCTAGATACAGTGGTCGTGGCTGTCTTTCTATGGAGACGTATGGGAAAGAAGTCAGGAGGCATGAGGACATCTGGGGGAGGGGTCCAAGCACAGGGAGTAACGAAGGCAAAGGCCCTGAGGTGGGAGCGGCTTGCTGTGTCAGGAGACGGCTGGTGGAGTGGGGTGGACTAGACCATGCAGGGCCATGTGGGCCGTGGGCAGCACGAGACTTTATTCCTGGGGTCATGGAAGGCCATCTAGAGAGTGCCGGTGGCTGCGTCAGGGCCTCGGATACTTGGCAGATGTGCTTACTTTTTTTTTTTTCTAATTTGGTGCTATCAGAAATTTTTAAAAAGTATGAAATGGACACTTTCCTACAACCAGCAGCACAACCGAGGGACATGAGATCTATTTATTTATTTTTACTGAGGTACAGTTTGCCCACAGGCTTGTGCGCCAGAGGCCAGACAAACCCTCAGTGCTGGACAAGGCGTCACAGTCCACGCAGCTCCCTCTTGTGACCCTGCCTGAGGAAGCCCGTCCACCTCTGGGTTTTCTGCGTCAGGAGCGCTGAGACCATGTCTTTGCCAGCCCCTTCCTTCCTCTCCATGGCACTTGAGAAACGCTTAGAACGGGAGTTATTATTGGGAGGCATGAGGGACATGAGCTGTTACTAAGCAAGGCTGGATGATGGCTTTCAGATGGACAAGTAAACCCCGTTACTGGTAATTCATCAGTAGATTAGAAGCGTAATGTTCTAAAAACAGCAGCATACCTATCAGAACTAGATTTCTTCAGGGACAGAAATGCCAGGGCCAAATTTTTTCACTGTCCTATGGCTAAATGAGAACGTTGTCGTCGTTGTTAGGTGTTGTCAAGTCGGTTCCAACTCGTACAAAAGAACGAAACACTGCGTGGTTCTACACCATCCTCACAATCGTTATTATGCTTGTAACTGTTGTCGCAGCCACTGTGTCAGTCCATCTCGTTGAGAGTCTTCCTCTTTTTCCCTGACCCTCTACATTACCAAGCATGATGTCCTTCTCCGGAGACTGGTCCCTCCTGATAACACATCCAAAATACGTGAGATGAAGCCTTGCCATCCTTGCTTCCAAGGAGCACTCTGGCTATACCTCCTTGAAGACAAACTTGTTCGTTTTTATGGCAGTCAGTGGTATATTCAATATTCTACACCAACACCATAATTCAAAGGTATCAGTTTTTATTTGGTCTACCTTACTCATTGTCCAGCTTTTGCATGCATATGAGGAGATTGAAAATGTGATGATTGGGTCAGGAGCATCTTAGTCCTCAAAGTGAGACATCTTTGCTATCCACCACTGCAAAGAGGTCTTTCGCAGCAGATTTGCCCACTGAAACACATCATTTGATTTCTTGACTGCTGCTTCCATGGGCATTGATTGTGCATACAAGTAAAATGAAATCCTTGACAACTTGAGTGTTTTCTCTGTTTATCATGATGTTGCTTATTGGTCCAGTTGTAAGAATTTTTGTTTTCTCTGTGTTGAAGTGTAATCCATACTGAAGGCTATGTTCTTTGATCTTCATCAGTAAGTGCTTCAAGTCCTCTTCCCTTTCCACAAGCAAGGTTGTGTCATCTGCAAATTGTTAATGAGTCTTCTTCCAATCCTGACGCCAGTTTCTTCTTACTATAGTCCAGCTTCTTGGACTATTTGCTAAGCGTACAGATTGCACAATTTTCCTGATTTTAAACCACGCACTATCCCCTTGTTCTGTTCAAACGACTGCCTCTTGGGCTATGTAGAGGTTCCACATGAGCACAATGAAGTGTTCTAGAATTCCCATTCTTCGCAATGTTATCCATAATTTGTTATGATCCACACAGTCAAATACCTTTGCATAGTCAGTAAAGCACAGGCAAACATCTTTCTGGTACTCTCTCCTTTCAGCCAAGATCCTTCTGACATCAGCAATGCTATCCCTCGTTCCCCATCCTCTTCTGAATCCGGCTTGAATTTCTGACAGTTCCCTGTTGAAGTACTGCTGTAGCCGCTTTTGAGTTGTCTTCAGGAAAAGTTTACTTGCTTGTAATATTGATATTGTTCGATAATTTCCGCATCCTGTTGGATCACCTTTCTTTGGAACAGGCAAAAATATGGATCTCTTCCAGTCAGTGGGCCAGGTAGCTGTCTGCCGAGTTTCTTGGCATAAACAAATGAGCACCTCCCACACTGCATCCGTCTGTTGAAACATGTCTATTGGTATTCCATCAATTCCTGAATCTTTGTTTTTCACCAATGCCTTCAGTCCAGCTTGGACTTCTTCCTTCAGTACCATGGGTTCTTGATCATATGCTACCCCCTGAAATGGCTGAACGTCTCATATGCTACCTGCTGAAATGGTTGAATGTCGAGTACAGTGATTGTGTGTATTCCTTCCATCTTCTTTTGAAGTGTCCTGTGTCGTTCAATATTTTGCCCATAGAATCCTTCAGAATTACAATGCGAGGCTTGAATTTTTTCTTCATTTCTTTCAGCTTGAGAAATTCTGAGCGTGTTCTTCCTTTGTGGTTTTCTAACTCCAGGTCTTTGCACGTTTCACTATGATACTTTGTCTTTTCAAGCCACCCTTTGAAATCTCTGTTCAGCTCTTTTATTTCGTTTCTTCCATTTGCTTTATTTAGCTAGTCCACGTTCAAGAGTAAGTTTCAGAGTCTCTTCTGACATCCATTTTGATGTTTTTTTTCTTTTCTGTCTTTTTAATGACCTTGTGCTCTCTTCATGTATGATGTCCTTGATGTCATCCCGCAACTCGTCTGGTCTTTAGTCATTAGCGTTCAAGCGTCAAATCTGCTCTTGAAATGATCTCCAGATACAGATGACATATACTCAAGGTCTGTTTTGGCTCTCGTGGACTTATTTTAATTTTCTTCAGCTTCAACTTCAATTTGCATATGAGCAATTGATGGTATGTTCCGCAGTCGGCCCCTGACCTTGTTCTGACTGATGATATTGAGCTTTTCCATCGTCTCTTTCCGCAGATGTAGTCGATTTGATTCCTGTTTTTTTCATCCAGTGAGGCCCATGCATATAGTCGCCGTTTATGTTGTTGAAAAAAGGTATTTGCAATGAAGAAGTCGTTGGTCTTGCAAAATTCTGTCATGTGATCTTCGGCATCATTTTTATCACCAAGGCCGTATTTTCAAACTAAGGATCCTTTCATTTCCAACTTTTACATTCCAATCACCAGTAACGATCAATGCATATTCATTGCATGTTTGAGCAATTTCAGGCTGCAGAAGTTGGTAAAAATCATCAATTACCTCAGCTTTGGCATTAGTGGTTGGTATGTAAATTTGAATGATAGTCGTGTTATCTGGTCTTCTTTGTTGTCGTTGTTGTTGTTGTTAGGTGCCTTCGAGTCAGTTCCGACTCATAGCGACCCTGTGCACAACAGAATGAAACCCTGCCTGGTCCTGCGCCATCCCCACAATTGTTGCTGTGTTTGAGCCCATTGTTGCAGCCCCTGTGTCAGTCCATCTCGCTGAGGGTCTTCCTCTTTTTCGTTGACCCTCTACTTTACCAAGCATGATGTCCTTCTCCAGGGACTCATCCCTCCTGATAACGTGTCCAAAGTATGTGAGACGTAGTCTCGCCATCCTTGCCTCCAAGGAGCATTCTGGTTGTACTTCTTCCAAGACAGATTTGTTCGTTCTCTTGGCAGTCCACAGTGTACTCAATATTCTTTGCCCACACCACAATTCAAAGGCGTCAGTTCTTCTTCGGTCTTCCTTATTCATCGTCCAGCTTTTGCATGCATATGAGGCAACTGAAAACACGATGGCTTGGGTCAGGTGCACCTTAATCCTCAAGGTGACATCTTTGCTTTTCAACACTTTAAAGAGATCTTTGCAGCTGATTTGCCCAATGCAATGCATCTTTTGATTTCTTAACTGCTGCTTCTATGGGGGTTGATTGTGGATTTGTGGATCCAAGTAAAATGAAATCCTTGACAACCTCAAACGTTTCTCCGTTTATCATGATGTTGCTCATTGGTCAAGTTGTGAGGATTTTTATTTTCTTTATGTTGAGGTGTAATCCATACTGAAGGCTGTGGTCTTTGATCTTTATCAGTAAGTGCTTCAAGTCCTCTTCACTTTTAGCAGGCAAGTTTGTGTCATCTGCATAACGCAGGTTGTTAATGAATCTTCCTCCAATCCTGGCGCCCCATTCTTCATATAGTCCAGCTTCTCAGATTATTTGCTCAGCATACAGGTTGAATAGGTATGGTGAAAGGATACAACCCTGACGCACAGCTTTCCTGACTTTAAACCATGCAGTATCCCATTATTGTGTTTGAACCATGTACAGATTCCTCATGAGCACAATTAAGTGTTCCGGAATTCCTATTCTTTACAATGTTATCCATAATTTGTTATGATCCACACAGTTAAATGCCTTAGCATAGTCAATAAAACAGAGGTAAATATCTTTCTGGTATTCTCTGCTTTCAGCCAGGATCCATCTGACATAAGCAATGATATCCCTGGTTCCACGTTCTCTTCTAAATCTGGCTTGAATTTCTGGCGGTTCCTACTGCGGCAGCCGCTTTTGAATGATCTTCAGCAAAATTTTGCTTGCATGTGATATTAATGATATTGTTTGACAATTTCCACGTTCGACTGGATCACCTTTCTTGGGAATAGGCATAAATATGGATCTCTTCCAGTCCGTTGGCCAGGTAGCTGTCTTCCAAATTTTTTGGCATAGACAAGTGAGCACTCCCAGTGCCGCATCTATTTGTTGAAGCATCTCAATTGGTACTCTGTCAATTCCTGGAGCCTTGTTTTTCACCAATGCCTTCAGTGCAGCTTCGACTTCTTTCTTCAGTACTATCAGTTCCTGATCATATGTCAACTACTGAAATGACTGAACGTCCACCAATTTCTTTTGGTATATTGACTCTGTGTATTCCTTCCATCTTCTTTTGATGCTTCCTGTGTCGTTTAGTATTTTCCCTGTAGAATCCTTCAGTATTGCAACTGAAGGCTTGAATTTTTTCTTCAGTTCTTTCAGCTTGAGAAATGCTAAGTGTGTTCCTTTTGGTTTTCTGTCTCCAGGTTTTGCACATGTCATCATAATACTTTACTTTGTCTTCTCGAGCTGCCCTTTGAATTCTTGTGTTCAGCTTTTTGACTTCATTTTTTCCTTTTGCTTTAGCTACTCGATGTTCAAGAGCAACTTTCAGTCTCTTCTGACATCCATTTTGGTGTTTTCTTTCTCTCCTTTCTTTTTAATGACCTCTTTCTTTCCTCATGTATGATGTCCTTGGTGTCATTCCACAACTCGTCTGGTCTTCAGTTATTAGTGTTCAATGTGTCAAATCTGTTCTTGAGATGGTCTCTAAATTCAGGTGGGATATACTCAGGGTCATACTTTGGCTCTTGTGGACTTGTTCTAATTTTCTTCTGTTTGAACTTGAACTTGCATTGAAGCAATTGATGGTCTGTTCCACAGTTGGCCCCTGGCCTTGTTCTGACTGATGATATTGAGCTTTTCCATCATCTCTTCCCACAAATGTAGTTGATTTGATTCCTGTGTATTCCATCTGGCGAGCTCCACGTGTATAGTCGCCATTTATGCTGGTGAAAAAAAGGTATTTGCAATGAAGAAGTCATTGGTCTTGCAAAATTCGGTCACGCGATCTTCAGTATCGTGTCTATCACCAGGACTGTATTTTCCGACTATTGATCCTTCTTCTGTTTCCAACTTTCTCATTCCAGTCACCAGTAATTATCAGCGCATCCTAATTGCATGTTCGATCAATTTCAGACTGCAGAAGTTGGTAAAAATCTTCAGTTTCTTAATCTTTGGCCTTAGAGGTTGGTGGGTAAATTTGGATAACAGTGGTATTGACTGGTCTTCCTTGTAGGCGTATGGATATTATCCTATCACTGACAGTGCTGTAATTCAGGATAGATCTTGAAATGTTCTTTTTGCTGATGAATGTAATGCCATTCCTCTTCAAGTTGTCATTCCCGGCATAGTAGACCATATGACTGTCCAATTCAAAATGGCCAATACCAGTCCATTTCAGCTCACTAATGTCTAGGATATTGATCTTTATGTGTTCCATTTCATTTTGGACGATTTCCAGTTTTCCTAGATTCATACTTCTTACGTTCCAGGTTCTGATTATTAATGGATGTATACAGCTGTTTCTTCTCATTTTGAGTTGTGCCACATCA
Source organism: Trichechus manatus latirostris (assembly GCF_000243295.1). Lineage (NCBI taxonomy): Eukaryota > Metazoa > Chordata > Mammalia > Sirenia > Trichechidae > Trichechus > Trichechus manatus. The sequence goes on along the minus strand of NW_004444047.1, from coordinate 4,427,471 downwards.
GCAAATGAAGGTCCCGAAAGCTTGACTCCATCCACGTCATTAAGGTTGACTCTGCTTTGAGGAGGCAGCTCTTCCCCAGTCGTCTTTTGCGTGCCTTCCAACCTGGGGGGCTCATCTTCTTGCGCTATATCAGACAGTGTTCTGCTGCTAGTCATAAGGTTTTTGCTGGCTAATTCCTTTCAGAAGTAGACCGCTGGGTCCTTCTTCTTAGTCCGCCTTTATCTGGAAGCTCAGCTGAAACCTGTCCACCATGGGTGACCCTGCTGATATTTGAATACCGGTGGCATAGCTTCCAGCATCACAGCAACACACAAGCCCCCGCAGTATGACAAACTGACAGACATGTGGAGGGTGTCTTCTTTGTAAGCATATGGATATTATCCTATCACTGACAGGGTTGTACTTCAGGATAGATCTTGAAATGTGCTTTTTGACAATGAACATGACATCATTCCTCTTCAAATTGTCGTTCCCTGCGTAATAGACCATATGATTATCTGATTTAAAATGGCTAATACCAGTCCGTTTCAGCTCACTGATGCCTAGGATATTGATCTTTATGTGTTCCATTTCATTCCTGATGACTTCCAATTTTCCTAGATTCATACTTTGTACATTCCATGTTCATGTTATTAATGAATGTTTGCAGCTGTTTCTTATCATTTTGAATCGTGCCACCTCAACAAATGAAAGTCTCGAAAGTTTGACTCTATCCATGTCATTAAGGTCGACTGTAATTTGAGGAGGCAGCTCTTCCTCAGTCATATTTTGAATGACTTCCAACCTGGGGGGTCATCTTCTGACACTGTATCAGACAATGTTCCACTGCTATTCATAAGATTTTCACTTGCCACTTTTTAAGAAGTAGACCTCCATGTCCTTCTTCCTTATCTGTCTTAGTCGGAAGCTCCACTGAAAGCTGCGCACCATGGTGACCCTGCTGGTATTTGAAATACCAGCATCACAGCCACACGTAAGCCGCCACAGTATGACCAATGCATGGTGGAAGGTACTTATAGGGAAACCTTACTGTGTCCTCCTTCTCCTGCCTCCCTTTAAATTATTTCTGTTTTGTGAAATTCAGAACCCTGGGACTCATATTATGGGATGAGAAAGGACTGAGGGGCCAGTGACTTTTTTCCTGCCTACTTTACTGCGGTTGTGTTTAGTTAAATGTTACACTAGGTCCAATAAGGGAAGAAAAATGGCCATGGAATCTATTAACTGAGCAAGCTGCGAGCCTGGGTGTGAATCTTCAGTGAAATGACTCTGCTTACGTGACCGCTGCGTGTGGTGAGGGTTCCCTCCAGAGTGAGTCCTTAAATGGAGCCCTTGTTGGACTTGTGTGTTTACATATACATTTTCATTCCTGGAGGAATATAAAGTGAGAATGTGGGCCATATCTCTTCAGTACTTAAACAACAAATGACTTCATGTTGTTTGACTAGATTGTTCTTGACAATAAAATACTTTCTTTCATGTTTATAGCTAGAACTCATAGTCCACTAAGTTTTATAGAAAGTCCTAAGAGTCAATTGCTGTATTAGTTTATCCCAAAGGTCTATATTGGGTGGGAAGGAAAGAGAGGAAATCTCCAACCTTTAACCTTTGCATAGAAACTTCTTGGTTCTTTCATTCAAATACTATGTTTAGCAATTTTTCCGTGCTTATAACACACTGTTGTTAGTTGCCGTCGATTCTGACTCATGGTGACCCACGTGTGCAGAGCAGAACTGCTCCACAGGGTTTTCAAGGCTTTGACTTTCCGGAAGCATATTGCCAGGCCTGTCTTCTAAGGTGCCTCAGGGTGGGTTCCAACTGCCAACCTTTTGGTCAGCGCTTAACTGTTTGAGTCACCCAGGGGCTCCTAACTTCTTGGTTCTCCATGTTTAGTCTCAGAGATTGTGGCTTCTTCACCTATTAAGCTAATTGATGATATGCTGAGTTTTAATTTCTTTTTTTTTAACTTGGACTGATTGGACTCTATAATTTAGTTAACTGACTCTGTATTGACTTATTTTTGGAGGAGCATGATCAACCTGGAAATTTTGTCACAGTTTCAAACCGGTTCATTCCACTTGGACCACTTGATGACAATTTTCATTTCCATCCCAGATATACTGAATCATAATCTACATTTTAACAAGATGTCTAGGTAATTCTTATAAGAAAACTAAGATAGTTATAAGATAACGAAGACACTTGTCTTAGCTGTTTCAGTTTGTCAAAACCTGTTGGTCTATATGTTGTTCACAAAATAAAATTAGAGGAAAAACTTGTTCAACATAAAGTTAATTATTTGGTTAGATAATAAAAGAAAATGAATTTTTGTTACATTATTGAGAAGCATTTCGAGAAGGGGAAGGTATTATAAGGAAATATGCAAAGACCTGGAGTTAGAAAAATCAAAAGGGAAGAACAAGCTCGGTGTTTCTCAAACTGAAAGAATGGAAGAAAAAATTCAAGCCTCGAGTTGCAATTTTGAAGGACTCTATGGGCAAAATATTGAACGACTCAGGAAGAATCAAAACAAGATGGAAGGAATACACACAGTCACTGTATGAAAAAGAGTTGGTTGACGTTCAACCATTTCAGGAGGTGGCATATGATCAAGAACTGATGGTATTGAAGGAAGAAGTCCAAGTTGTACTGAAGGCACTGGCGAGAAACGAAGGCTCCAGGAGTTGACGGAATACCAGATGAGATGTTTCAACAAATGGATGCAACGTTGGAAGGACCCACTCATCTGTGCCAAGGAATTTGGAAGACAGCTTCCTGGCCAACTGACTGGAAGAGATCCATATTTGTGCCCATTCCAAAAAAAGGTGATCCAACAGAATGTGGAAATTATCAAACAATATCTTTAATATCACACACAAGCAGAATTTTGCTGAAGATCATTCAAAAGCAGTTGCATCAGTACATCTACAGGGAGCTTCCAGAAGTTCAAGCTGGATTCAGAAGAGGACGTGGAACCAGGGATATCATTGCTGATGTCAGATGGATCTAGGCTGAGAGCAGAGAATACCAGAAAGATGTTTACCTGTGTTTTACTGACTATGCAAAGGCATTCAACTGTGTGGATCATAAAAAATTATGGATAACATTGCGAAGAATGGGAATTCCAGAACACTTAATTGTGCTCATGTGGAACCTGTACTTAGACCAAGAGGCAGTCGTTCGAACAGAACAAGGGGATACTGCGTGGTTTAAAATCAGGAAAGGTGTGAGTCAGGATGCTTTCACCATACTTATTTAATCTGTTTTCTGAGCAGATATTCTGAGAAGTTGGACGATATGAAGAAGAACATGGCATCAGGATTGGAGAAAGACTCGTTAACAATGTGCGATATGCAAATGACACAACCTTGCTTGTGGAAAGAGATTCAGACTTGAAGCACTTACTGATAAAAATCAAAGACCACAGCCTTTGGTATGGATTACACATCAACACAAAGAAAACAAAAATCCTCCCAACTGGAGAAAATATTGAAGTTGTCAAGGATTTCATTTTACTTGGATACACAATCAAGGCCTATGGAAGCCGCAGTCAAGAACTGAAACAACGTATTGCATTGGGCAAATCTGATCCAGAAGACTTCTTTAAAGAGTGAAAAAGCAAAGATGTCACTTGGAGAACTGAGGTGCGCCTGACCCAAGCCATGTTGTATTTTCATTCACCTCATATGCATGCGAAAGCTGGACAATGAATAAGGAAGACCAAAGAAGAATTGATGCCTTTGAATTATGGTGTTGGCAGAGAATATTGAATATACCGTGAACTACCAAAAGAATGACCAAATCTGCCTTGGAAGAAGTACAGTCAGAACGCTGCTTGGAAGCGAGGGTGATGAGACTGTGTCACGTCCTTTGGACACGTTATTAGGAGGGACCAGTCCTAGAGAAGGATATCATGTTTGGTAGATAGTCAGCGATAGAGAGGAAGACTTTCAGCGAGATGGATTGACACAGTGGCTGCAACGATAGGCTGAAGCATAGCATTGATTGTGAGGATGGCATAGGACTGGGCAGTGTTTTGTTCTGTTGTACACAGGGTCGCTATGAGTCAGAACCAACTCGACAGCACCTAACAACAACAACAAACATATAAGTAACAATATGTTTGCCATTTCAACAGTCTTCGCATGCGCAGTTCAGTGACATTAAATATGTTCTTCATGCTTCTCAACCATCATCATTAACCATTCTGAAGACATTCTTTTACTTTGTTCTGGAAGAAAGGAGAGATGGCATGAGGATTTAATAATGACAGAAATAACTAGAAATGCCATATTCATGCCTTGGAGGCTCACCATTATGAAGTGTTTTGAGCTTCAGCTCTTTTTTACTGAAGCCAAACCTAATAATTTTCTAATAAATCTGTGTATTAAAAAAGTTGAATGTAGGTCTGTCAATTTCTGCTTGTGTAACTTGGCTCTTGGGCATGTGGGAGTCCTGTCCCTGGGTTCTGTGCAGAACTGAACACTGGTTATCAGTGTTCCCAAAGGACGTAGAAATCTCCCTTAAATAACTTTTTAAAATTTTTTATCTAAGAAACAGACATTTATTTCATGAAATACATCAAAACCATTGCTATCTGAAGCTAGAGAATAAGTTATTCTGTACTTTAAACTGTCTGGGTCATTTAGGCTTTACTTCTTCGATCACTGATAATTTAAAAATGTTTGCCATTTTTTAAATTTACTGTTTCTGTCTTTACTAAATCTCCCAGTGAAACACAGCTATCCTGTTGATTTTCTTCTTCTTCCAATAGGACTGGAGTCTTTTAGCCACCCAGCCTAAACTGGGAAATTTACTCTTTGGTAAAATTTCTTCTCCCCAGAATGCTTGTGACTGAAGGCTCTGACTTAATTTTTCTTTTTTAATTTGGTGCTTAAAAAAAAAATCTTTCTGATATCTATTAGTATAATTTTCCCACCATCCTTCTTTCTCTGTGGGATACTCTTCCGCCACAACTCCCCAAGACTTCCTCACATCCTTCAGGTCTAACCCTCACAGAGAGGCCTTCTCTGATCCCGCCTTAGCCAACATAACACCCCCCTGCCTCTACCCTGCTTGATTTTGTTTCCATCATTTATCACTTTTGCTTGGTTTAATTTTTTTCTTATTACTTATTGTCTGATTTATTTGTTTCTGTCTCTCCCTCACTGGAAGCTAGAGAAGGGACTTGGTCTTTTTTCACCGTTGTGTTCCCAGTGCTTTGAAGGTGTCTGGTACGTAGTAGGTGCTCAGTAAGTCAGTATTTGTAAGCAGCCCCGTATGCTATGTGATGTTAGATGTGCTTTACAAATTTGGGAGGCTCAGAAGAACTGCTTGGAGAAGGTCAAGGTTACATGGTTTCTAAGTGACAGCGCCAGCAACTGATTGTATTACGTGGGATTGTTATTCTTCACTCAGCTGTCTTCCAGATAAGACAAATTGTTATAAATTTGTATTTTCACTCATTGTAGGTGTTCAAACTACTAAAACAGAAATTTGAAGAGACATTAGTGGAAGTGGTTGTTATTGTTGGGTACTTCTGATCTTTTTTAAAAAATGCCTATTTATTTTTTTAAATCCAGGAGTATATGGAAAAAGAAGCGGTCGTAGTAAAAAATGGAAGGAGATGCTGAAGCTACCCCCTGTCAGCAAGTGCAGCGAGCTTAGACATTCCATTGGTGAGTGATGATACCTGCTTACTGTCTGGCGGGGGCGTTTGCACTGCACCGTTTACTAGTTGTTATTCTTTCTCGATTTGTATAATTGTTTCAAAAATTATATGTCAGAGTCTCTTTATGTCTTCATGATTCTTTCCAGGAAAAAAAATCCTTTAGGTTTTCTAACCTGCAGTTATAAAGTATGTGGCTGTTGAGTTTTTCATTAAAAAAAAAAAAAAATTTTTAAATAATATTTTATTGTGTTTTTGGTGAAGGTTTACACAGCAGTTTAGGTTCCCCTTCAACAATTCTACACAAATTGTTCAGTGACGTTGGTTATAGTCTTCACAATGCGTAAACATTCTCGTTATTTCCGTTCTGGTTGTTCTGTTTCACCAATTTTTTTTTTATTGTACTGTAGATGAAAGTTTACAGAGCGAATACATTAAACAATTAATACACATATTGTTTTGTGACATTAGTTGCCAACCCCACAACGTGTCAACACTCTCCCCTCCTGCCTTCTAGTCCTTGCCCCTGGGCTGGTGCGGCCCTTTAGTCTCGTTTTGTCTTATGGGCCTGTCTAATCTTTGGCTGAAGGGTGAACCTCAGGAGTGACTTCAGTACTGAGTTAAAAGGGTGTCCGGGTGCCATACTCTCGGGGTTTCTCCAGTCTCTGTGAGACCAGTAAGTCTGGTCTTTTTTTGTGAGTTTGAATTTTGTTCTACATTTTTCTCCAACTGTGTCTGGGACCCTCTATTGTGATTCCTGTCAGAGCAGTCAGTGGTGGTAGCCAGGCACCATCTACTTGTGCTGGACTCAGTCTGGTAGAGGCTGTGGTACTTGTGGTCCGTTAGTCCTTTGGACTAATCTTTCCCTTGAGTCTTTGGTTTTCTTCATTCTCTCTTGCTCCAGACGGTGTAGGACCAGTGGAGTATCTTAGATGGCCACTCACAAGCTTTTAAGACCCCAGACGTTGCTCACCAAAGTAGACATTAAAAATATTTTTAAAGAAGTGATACATATTTATTGTTGTATACAGAACAGAATGATAAAATAGAATTTGTCTCTCCATGACTCAATCACTCTCCCTAAAGTAAACACTGTGAAGTGGTTCTTAGTATCCTTCCAGACAGTTTTCTATGCATCTTAATAAGGATTACTGACACTAACTTCAGGAAAAGACTAGTCACATAGAAACACGGCGTATCAGTGTGATGGGATACTCTACAGCTATTAAAAAGGATGAGCGGTCGCTACGGGTCTTGACATGGGCACGAGAAGTCAGATGGAGAACCATGTCTTCAGTACAATCATAACTGTATCTTTTTTTAAAGGTGGATTTCCAGTTCAAAGCATATGTAATTTGAAAAATGGTGTCTTATTTTAATTATGGATGAAACTGCATTTCTATTGGGTTAATTTTCCTTTTTCTGATTCATTTATAGAAGCTCTTTATATATAAAGGGAGTTATCCCTTTTATTTCTAATGTGAATATATTTTATAATTCTGATTTTTGCCATTTGTCTTATACTATTTTTTTTCCATACAGAGTTTTAAATTTGTATGTAGACAAATATGTCAGTCTTTTTCTTCTTACAATCTGAACTTTGTGTTGTGCTTGGGAAGGATGCCTTTACTCCAAGATTATTTTTCAAAGTGCATCTGATTCCCGGTATTGTGTGATTGTTCACCGTTTTGTCATCTGATATGATTTGCTCTGTGTTGTAAATCCTACCTCTATGATGTTAATGAGGTGGGATTAGCGGCAATTATGTTAATGAGGCGGGACTCAATCAACTAGATTAGGTTGTGTTTCAAGTCAATCCCTTTTGAGATATAAAAGAGAGAAGCAAGCAGAGAGACATAGGGATCTCATACCACCAAGAAACAAGAGCCAGGAGAATAGTGCGTTCTTTGTACCTGGGGTCCCTGTGCTGAGAAGCTCCTAGATCAGGGGAAAATTGATGACAAGGACCTTCCCCAGAGCCCACAGAGAGAGAAAGCCTTCCCATGGAGCTGGCACCCTGAATTTGGACTTCTAGCCTCCTAAACTGTGAGAGAATAAATTTCTCTTTGTTAAAGTCATCCACTTGTGGTATTTCTGTTTTAGCAGCACTAGATGACTAAGACACCATCTTTCTTTTAGTATTTATAAAGTTCCTTTTTAAGAAATTTTAACCTCATAAAAATTAAAAATTTTTGTTCACTGAAAAAAGACTGTCCAAAAAGTGAAGAGACAAGCTATGGTCTGGAAGAATATTTTTGGAAACCATGTATCTGACAAGATTCTAATAACCAAAATATGTATAAAACTTCAACAACTTGACAACAAAAAGACAAGTAACACTATCATAAAATGGGCAAAGGACTTGAATAGACATTTCACCAGAGAGGACATTCAGATTGTCACCAAACACAAGAAGAGCTGTGCAGTGTCATTAGCCATCAGAGAGATGCAAATCAAAACCACAATGAAATACCATTTCACTCCCACTAGAATGGAGCCCTGGTGGTGCAGTGGTTAAGAGCTAAGGCTGCTAACCAAAAGATTGGCAGTTGGAATCCACTAGCTGTGCCTTGGAAGCCCTATGGGGCAGTTCTACTCTGCCCTGTAGGGTTGCAATGAGTCAGAGTCAACTCGACAGTAACAGGTTTTGGTAGAATGGCTAAGATAAAAAACAAAACAAAAGAGAAAATAACAAATGTTAGTGAGGATGTGGAGAAATTGGAATGCTTATCCATCGCTGGTGGGAATGCAGAATGGTACAGTGTTGTGCAAAACAGTGTGGCAGTTCCTCAAAAAACTAAAAATAAAACTACCGTATGACCCAGCTATTCCACTCCTAGGTATATACCCAAAGACTTGAAAGAAAAGACTCAAACAGAGACTTGTACGCCAACCCTCACTGCAACACTATTCACAATAGCCGAAAGATGGAAACAGCCTGAGTGCCCATCAGGAGATGAATGGATACACAACACGTGGCACGTACATACAATGGAACACTACTCAGCCAGTAGGAGAAATGAAGTCGTCATATGTGCTACAATATGGATGGAGCTTGAAGACATTATGCTGAGTGAAGTAAGTCAATCACAAAGGACAAATACTGTATGACCTCACTTACATTAAGACAAGAAAAGTCAAATGTATACAGAACAAAGTTTATCAGAGGTTACCAGGGGCGGAAGGGAGGGGGAAAGGAGGGGTTAACGGTGACGAAATATTGCATTGATTAAGGATAGGCTTCCACAGCCGATTATTATAATTATTATATGTAATTATTATTGTAATTTCTGTAAGTTGTACACTTAGACCTCGGCTGCTAACCAAAAAGTCAGCGGTTCAAATCTACCAGCCATTCCTTGGAAACTTTATGGGACAGTTCTACTCTGTCCTGTAGGGTCACTATGAGTTGGAATCGACTTGACGACAATGGTTTTTTTTTTTTTTTAATTTTTTTTAAGTTGTACACCTGTAAAAAGTTGCATTGGCAAAAGCTGTGTGATAGAGATATTTAAAACAGCAGCAACAACAAAAAAGAGTAGCTACCGAGGCTGCTTATGTACAACTAAAATCTTCATGGGATTTGGTTTCTTGGTTTAGGTCATGGAACATTCCAGGTAATTGACCTAATAGCTTATTTAGTGCTTTTGTTCTACCTCCTAGTTGGATGCTTAGTGCCTGGGGTCTTAAAAGGTTGCAAGCAGCCATCCAAGGCCCAAGAATTGGTCTCAATTTGCCTGGAGCAACAGAGGAAGAAGGAATGTCAGGAATAGGAGAAGGCTATGGAATGTGCGGCTAACTGCCTCTGTGAACAACTGCTTCCTTTGCCAGGAGACCGGAAGAACTGGATGGTGCCCAGCTACCATCACTGAACGTTTTGATCGACGAGTCTATAGAGGAATCCTTATTAAATAGGGGAAATACAGAAAAATATTCAAATTCTCATGGACTTGACTTCCTGGAGCCATGAAGGTTGAATGAACCCCTGAAACTATTGCCCTGAGATCATCTTTAAACCTTAAACCAAAAAAATCTCCTGAAGTATTCTTAAAACCAAACAGTGGTTTAGCTTAAATAGTAAAAAAAGTCTGCCTTGAGCATTGTGCTCTTTTAAGAACTATGTATATGGGATCAAATTGACAACAGCAACTCCAAAGATAGGAAACTTAGGGGACAGTAAATTTATGTTAATGCGGGAGGAACAACTGAGAAAAGGAGGGTGAGAATGGTTATACACCTTGAAGAATGTAATCGGTGTCACGAAATTGTACGGGCAGAAACTGTCAAAATGGTGTATATTTCGCTGTGTATATAAATAAAGTAAAAAGAAATTTTAATTTTTAACTGTGAAAATTAGCGTCAGATGGTATAAAGAGGGAGATAGTTCCCCCTCATTGGACTACCCAGTTGTTTTAATTTTTAACTTCATTAAGATTTTTTAATAACAGATTATTGAGATATAATTCACATACCATACAATTCACCTTCTTAAAGTGTACTATTTAATGGTTTTTAGCATATTCACAGAGTTGTGCAACCATCACCACAATCAATTGTAGAAAGTTTTTATAATTTCCAAAAGAAACCCCTCATCTCTTGGCAGTCCTTCCACACCTGTCCCTCCTGCTCCCCTAGCCCCAGGCAACCACTGATCTCCTTTCTTCTCTATAGATTTCCCTGTTCTGGGCAGCTCATAAAAATGAGAATCATATAATCGTGACCTTTTGTGACTGGCACCTTTCACTTAGCGTGGTGTTTTCCAGGTTCATCCACGTTGTGTCATGAGTCATTACTTTGTTCCTCTTTCTTGATAAATGATATTCCATTGTGTGTGTATATGTGTGTGTGAGTGAGTGTGTGTGTGTGTGTAACACGTATGTTGTTGTTAGGTGCCGTCCAGTTGGTTTCGACTCATAGTGACCCCATGCACAACAGAACGAAACACTGCCCGGTCCTGCGCCATCCTTACAGTTGTTGCTGTGCTTGAGCCCATTGTTGCAGCCACTGTGTCAGTCCGTCTTGTTGAGGGTCTTCCTCTTTTTCGCTGACCCTCTGCTTTACCAAGCATGATGTCCTTCTCCAGGGACTCATCCCTCCTAATAACACGTCCAAAGTACGTGAGATACAGTCTCGCCACCCTTGCTTCTAAGGAGCATTCTGGTTGTATTTCTCCCAAGACAGATTTGTTCGTTCTTTTGGCAGTCCATGGTATATTCAATATTCTTCACCAACAGCACAGTTCAAAGGTGTCAATTCTTCTTCGATCTTCTTTATTCATTGTCCAGCTTTCACATGCATGTGAGGCAATTGAAAACGCCATGGCTTGGGTCAGGTGCACCTTAGTCCTCAAGGTGACATCTTTGCTTTTCAACACTTTAAAGAGGTCTTTTGCAGCAGATTGGCCCAATGCAACGTGTAGTTTGATTTCTTAACTCCCGCTTCCATGGGCGTTGATTGTGGGTTCAAGTAAAATGAAATCCTTGACAACTTCAGTCTTTTCTCGGTTTATCATGATGTTGCTTATTGGTCCAGTTGTGAGGGTTTTTGTTTTCTGTATGTTGAGTTGTGATCCATACTGCAGGCTGTAGTTTTTGATCTTCATCGGTAAGTGCTTCAAGTCCTCTTCACTTTCAGCAAGCAAGGTTGTGTCATCTGCATAGTGCAGGTTGTTAATGAGTCTTCCTTCAATCCTGATGCTGCATTCTTCTTCATGTAGTCCAGCTTCTCAGATTATTTGCTTAGCATACAATTTGAATCAGTATAGTGAAAGGATACAACCCTGATGCATACCTTTCCTGACGTTAAACCACTCAGTATCCCCTTGTTCTGTTTGAACAACTGCCTCTTGATCTATGTACGGGTTCCTCATGAGCACAATTAAGTGCTCTGGAATTCCCATTTTCTGCAATATTATCCATAATTTGTTATGATCCACACAGTTGAATGCCTTTGCATAGTCAATAAAACACAGGTAAACATCTTTCTGGTATTCTCTGCTTTCA
>NW_004444047.1:4410687-4415673 GCF_000243295.1 Trichechus manatus latirostris | reverse complement strand
TGAGTCTTCCTCCAATCCTGATGCCCTATTCTTCATATAGTCCAGCTTCTCGGATTGTTTGCTCAGCATACAGGTTGAATAAGTATGGTGAAAGGGTACAACCCTGATGCATACCTTTCCTGACTTTCAACCACACAGCATCCCCTTGTTCTGTTTGACCAACTGCCTCTTGGTCTGTGTACAGGTTCCTCATGAGCACAATTAAGTATTCTGGAGTTCCCATTCTTCACAATGTTGTCCGTAATTTGTTACGATCCACAAAGTAGAATGCCTTTGCATAGTCAATAAAACACAAGTAAACATCTTTCTGATATTCTGCTTTCAGCCAAGATCTATCTGACATCAGCAGTGATATCCCTCATTCCACATCCTCTTCTGAATCCAGCTTGAATTTCTGGCAGTTCCCTGTGGATGTACTGCCACGACCGCTTTTGAATGATCTTAGCAAAATTTTACTTGTATGTGATACCAATGATACTGTTCAATAATTTCTGCATTCTGTTGGATCACCTTTCTTTGGAATGGCACAATACTGATCTCTTCCAGTTGTTTGGCCAGGTAGCTATCTTCCGTATTTCTTGGCATAGACAAGTGAGCACCTCCAGCACTGCATCAGTTTGTTGAAACATCTCAATTGGTATTCTGTCAATTCCTGGAGACTTGTTTTTTGCCAGTGCCTTCAGTGCAGTTTGGACCTCTTCCTTCAATACCATCTGTCTTAGTCATCTAGTGCTGCTATAACAGAAATACCACAAGTGGATGGCTTTAACAAAGAGAAGTGTATTTCCTCACAGTAAAACAGGCTGAAAGTCCAAATTCTGGGCATTAGCTCCAGGGGAAGGCTTTCTCTCTCTGTCTGCCTTCTCGTCAATCTTCTCCCACACTAGGAGCTTCTCCACACAGGGACCCTGGATCCAAAGGACGTACTCTGCTCCTGGCACTGCTTTCTTGGTGGTATGAGGTTCCCCAGCTCTCTGCTTGCTTCCCTTTCAGTTTATCTCTTGTAAGATAAAAGGTGGTGCAGGCCACACCCTTTACATTAGATAGGGGATGTGACCTTAGTAAGGGTGTTACAATCCTACCCTCATCCTCTACATAAAATTACAGTCACAAAATGGAGGACAGCCACACAATACTGGGAATCATGGCCCAGCCAAATTGATACACACATTTTTTGGGGGACATAATTCAATCCATGACACCATCCCTTTTGGTTTTCTATCTCCAGGTCTTTGCGCATTTCATTATAACATTTCACTTTGTCTTCTCAAACCGCACTTTGAAATCTTCTGTTCAGCTCTTTGACTTCATCATTTCTTCCTTTCTCTTTAGCTACTCTATGTTCAAGAGCAACTTTCAGAGTCTCTTCTGACATCCATTTTTGTCTTTCTTTCTTTCCTGTCTTTTTAATGACCTCTTGCTTTCTTCATGTGTGATGTCTTTGATGTCATTCCACAACTCGTCTGGTCTTTGGTCATTAGTGTTCAGTGCATCAAATCTGTTCTTAAGATGGTCTCTAAATTCAGGTGGGATATACTCAAGGTCATACTTTGGCTCTTGTGGACTTATTCTAATTTTCTTCAGCTTCATCTTGAACTTGCATCTGAAAAATTGATAGTCTATTCCACCGTCAGCCCCTGGCCTTGTTCTGACTGATGACATTGAGCTTTTCCATCGTCCCTTTCCATGTATGTAGTTGATTTCATGCCTGTGTTTTCCATCTGGTGAGGTCCATATGTATAGTTGCTGTTTATGTTGTTGAAAAAAGGTACTTGCAATGAAGAAGTCACTAGTCTTGCAAAAGTCTGTCATGAGATCTCTGGCGTCGTTTCTGTCACCAAGGCAGTATTTTCCAACTACCGATCCTTCTTCTTTGTTTCCAACTTCCGCATTCCAACCACCAGTAATTATCAGTGCATCCTAGTAGGCATATGGGTCTTATCCTATCACTGACAGCGCTGTATTTCAGGATATTTCTTGAAATTTTCTTTTTGACAATGAACGCGATGCCATTTCTTTTCAATCTGTCATTCCCAGCATAGTAGACCATATGATTGTCTTATAGAAATGGCCAAAACCAGTCCATTTCAGCTCACTAATGCCTAGGATATCGAAGGTTATATGTTCCATTTCATTTTTGATGATTTCCAATTTTCCTAGATTCATACTTTGTACCCTCCGGGTTCCAATTATTAATGGATGTCTGCAGCTGTTTCTTCTCATTTTGAGTTGTGCCGCATCAGCAAATGAAGGTTCCGAAACCTTGACTCCATCCATGTCATTCAGTTCGACTCTTCTTTGAGGAGACATTAATAAACCCTTTAATTGAGGAATTTAAATTAGTTATGGCTTGCTTACCTCTCAGGAGTTGTATTTTATTTCTTCAGCTTTAGATTTACTCTCTAGATGCCTGAAAATTGTTACCTTCGTTTCGCGTTGAGAGCCCCTGCTAAGAGAGCAGTAGATTTTCTTGCTGAAGTTTAAATTAACCACTCTGGGCATAGGATTTATGTTTTCTATCCTTCCTGACACATTCACCAAATATGAGTGCCTTGTTTGTGCTTGACTACTAACTGAAGGGTTGTCGGTTCAAATCCGTCCAGCAGCAGTGCCAAAGAAAGCCCCGGCAATCTGCATCTGTAAGATCATTGTTGTTAGTTGGTGTGAAGTCTATTCTGACTCATGTTGTCCCCGTGCGTTACAGCATAGAACTGCTCCATGGGGTTTTCTTAGCTGTAATCTGAATGAAGGCAGACCACCAGGGCTATCTTCTGCATTACCACCGGGTGGGTTTGAACTGCAAACTTTAGGGTAGAAGTTGAGCATAAACTGTTTGTGCCACCTACAGAGCTTGCCATAAGAGTACCAAACCTGTTGGCATTGAGTTGATTCCAACTCACAGTGACCCCACAGGACAGAGTAGAACTGCCCCATAGAGTTTCCAAGGAGCACCTGGAGGATTGGAACTGCTCACCTTTTGGTTAGCAGCCATTGCACTTAACCACTGCTCCACCAGGATTTCCCATAAGATTACAGCCGTTGAAGTGTAGCCTACGGAGTGCAGTTCTACTCCGACGTACACGATCACCATGAGTCAGAATCGACTCGGTGGCCCTGGGACTGATTGGTTAGTTGGTTCTCAGGACAATATTAGTGTTTGGGGTAAGGCATATGACAACATATTATCCCACTGAAAAGAGAAAAAAACAAGAATGAGCAGTTCAAAAATCATTAAGTATAACAATATCTGTTACTTTTCTAAAGTATAGAAAGGTAGCTAAATGGAAAAGAGTTTAAAATCAGATTTAGTGTATTTCTGCAGTATGTCTCACATACATGCAGTTTGTGCCAAGCGCATAGGGTGGGTGGTATAGTTAACTGGAAGGACAGACCCAGATCTGTTTTCTGCCCCTCTCTCTGTTCCCTTGTGATCTGGACTGCTCAGTTTATTAAGGAATACTGGTCCCCTGTGTATTTCCTTCCAGAGACGAGCAGGGCCATTTCTAGTCAGGCTTCACACATATTTATCAGTTATTTCAGCTATCTTTGGCTCTGGCCAGAGATAAACGTATTTTTAAATGTTCACAATAACCCAGTCTAAATTAGTAAGCAAAATAGTAGTTAAAAAAAAAAACTGCATATACTGTTCGTGACTTGTATTGTATCAAGTGAAAACAGTAAGGTTCAGAAAAGCACTTTGTGGATTGTAACGATTATATTTATTTGCTTCTTATCCCTTTCTTCATTCAGGAAAGGATTATAACAGTCTTTGTGACAAGCAGCCGATAGGAAGACTTCTCTTCAGGCAATTCTGTGAAACAAAATCTGATCTAAAGAGATGCATTGAGTTCTTGGATGCAGTGGTAAGTGATTTATCTCTGTGTTGAACTGCCCAATCTTGTGCTTTAAAAAAGTTAAACACCAAGAAGAGATCTCCGTCAGTTAATACATTAGACCTTAACAATGAAGCAAGATCGGATAAAGTAGTTGACTTGGTGTTATATTATCTTCTTGGTACAGAAGTGTCTTTAGTACAGAGTGGTAGTTCATACAGAGTCACATCCCAGGTATTGGAGAATCACATGCACTTAGAAGCATGCTTGCCTTAATTTGTAAGAGGATTGAAAAGCTATTTAAGACAATGTGCTTGTTCAGGCTCCTGAAAAGTATCCTTCCTGCCCTCAACTGGCAGATACTATATACTTAAAACACTTTAACCCAGAAGCATATGGAAGGAATAAAGTTAGTGGAAGAAGTATGAATGGAATTTACTGTGCTTCTAAAATTTCCAGCATTCTCATGTATCCTGTTTGAGATTTAATGTGATTTCCTTGTAGGTAAAGCAATTTTGTTTTTCTAACCCTTTGTGGATAACCTGGCAAGCTTAGATGTTTTACCGCTGTGAAATTCACAGACAGCTAAACAGTAAAACATTGGTGGGATTTGACAGAAGGGCTCTTTGACTTTTCGTTATTTGTACTAGGTTATGGAGCTTCTCTGCTTTGGCCCTGGCTAGTTATAGCAAGAAATATGTATTATATGCAAAGTACGGTCATACCATTGAGCCGTATATTTTTTCTCTGGCATAACTTTATAAAGTCTTTTAAAAATCATCACCTAATCTTTCAGAAAAACATGTTGAGGCTCTTGCCTGTGTTATTGTTTGCTTCCTGCCCCCAGGAATC
This sequence comes from Trichechus manatus latirostris, assembly GCF_000243295.1. Classification (NCBI taxonomy): domain Eukaryota; kingdom Metazoa; phylum Chordata; class Mammalia; order Sirenia; family Trichechidae; genus Trichechus; species Trichechus manatus. The sequence continues at coordinate 4,410,988 of NW_004444047.1, read as the reverse complement.
CTCATCTCCTTTCTGGTGCTATTACTAGAATAGAGCAAGGCTTCGAAAAAACCAACCAAACCCACTGCCGTCGAGTCAGTTCTGACTCATAGCAAACCTATAGGACAGAGTGGAAATGCCCCATACGGTTTCCAGTGCTGTAATCTGTCTTGGAAGAAGCACAGCCAGAATTCTCCTGAGATGCAAGGATGGCGAGACTACGTCTCGCGTAGTTTGGACATGTTGTCAGGAGGGATCAGTCCCCGGAGAAGGGCATCATGATTGGTAAAGTAGAGGGTCAGTGAAAAAGAGGAAGACCCTC
>NW_004444047.1:4408829-4410587 GCF_000243295.1 Trichechus manatus latirostris | reverse complement strand
CAATAAAACACAGGTAAACATCTTTCTGGTATTCTCTGCTTTCAGCCAGGACTCATCTGACATCAGCAATGATATCCCTGCTTCCACGTCCTCTTCTGAATCCGGCTTGAATTTCTGGTAGTCCCCTGCCCATATACCACTGCAGCCACTTTTGAGTGATCTTCAACAAAGTTTTACTTGTGTGTGATATTAATGATATTGTTCGATTCTTGGGAATAAGCATAAACATGGATCTCTTTCAGTCAGTCGGCCAGGCAGCTGTCTTCCACATTTCTTGGCATAGACGAGTGAGCACTTCCAGCACTGCATCCATTTGTTGAAACATCTCCATTGGTATTCTGTCAGTTCCTGGAGCCTTGTTTTTCGCCAATGCCTTCAGTGAAGCTTGGACTTATTTCTTTACTACCTCGGTTCCTGATCATATGCTACCTCTTGAAATGTTGGATGTTGACTAATTCCTTTTGGTACAGTGACTCTGTATCCTTACATCTTCTTTTGATGCTTCCTGCGTCATTTAATGTTTTCCCCTTGGAATCCTTCAGTACTGCAACTCGAGGCTTGAATTTTTTCTCCAGTTCTTTCAGCTTGAGAAATGCCGAGCGTGTTCTTCGCTTTTGGTTTTCTATCTCCAGGTCTTTGCACATGTCATTATAATTCTTTACTTTGTCTTCTCAAGCCGCCCTTTGAAATCTTATGTTCAGCTCTTTGACTTCATCATTTCTTCCTTTCTGTTTAGCTACTCAATGTTCAAGGGCAACTTTCAGAGTCTCTTCTCACATCCATTTTGGTCTTTTCTTTCTTTCCTGTCTTTCTAATGACCTCTGGCCTTCTTCATGTATGATGTCCTTGATGTCATTCCCAACTTGTCTGGTCTTCAGTCATTGGTGTTCAACACGTCAAATCTGTTCTTGAGATGGTCTTAAATTCAGGTAGAATATACTCAAGGTCGTACTTTGGCTGTCATGGACATGTTCTAATTTTCTTCAGTTTCAGTTTGAACTTGCATATGAGCAATTGATGGACTGTTCCAGTCCACCTCTGGCCTTGTTCTGATTGATGATAGAGCTTTTTCCATTGTGTAGATATATATATGTATGTGTATATATATGTATATATGTGTGTCTATATACATGTATACCACGTTTTTTAAATCTAATCTTCAGTTGGTGGATATTTGGATTGTGTCCACTTTTTGGGTATTATGCATAATGCTATTATAAACATTCATGTACAAGTTTTTGTGTGGGCGTATGTTTTCAGTTCCCTTGGTGATTAAAACAACAGAAACTTAACACTCTCATAGTACTGGAGAGAGTCCATGAGTCCGGAATCCGTATCACTGAGCTGAAATCAAGGTGTTGGCAGGGCTCTGCTCCTTCCAGAGGCTCTAGGAGAGAATCTTCCTTATTCGTTGTCCAGCTTTCACATGCGTATGAGGCGACTGAAAACACCACGGTTTGGGTCAAGTGCACTTTAGTCTTCAGAGTGACATCTTTGCTTTTTTTTAACACTTTAAAGAGATCTTTTGCAGCCTATTTGCCCGGTGCAATGCGTCTTTTGATTTCTTGACAGCTGCTTCCATGAGCTTTGATTGTGGATCCAAGTAAAATGAAATCCATAACAACTTCAGTCTTTTCTCCCCTTATCATGATATTGCTTATTGGTCCACTTGTGAGGATTTTTGTTTTCTTTATGTTGAGGTGTAATCCATACTGAAGGCTGTGGTCTTTGATCTTCATCAGTAAGTGCTTCAAGTCC
>NW_004444047.1:4332547-4406726 GCF_000243295.1 Trichechus manatus latirostris | reverse complement strand
GGACCGGGCAGGGTTTCATTTTGTGGTACATTGTATCGCTGTGTTGGAATTGACTCGATGGCACTTAACAACAACAGTCCTTATGGAAGCAGACTGCTACATCTTTCTCCCACAGAGTGGCTGGTGGGTGTGAACGATAGACCTTTCGGTTAGCAGCTGGGCACCTAACACTGCGCTGTCAGGGCTCCTGAGCAAGGCTTAGAAAGGGGCAAGTATTCCTCTTAAAGGTAGATTTCTGGCCGAGTGGGGCATGCCTCAGAGTTCCAGGGGGTAGAATATAGATACAAATTTTAATTTAGTGAGTTATATTTGCTAAGCTGCTGTATTTTAAGAATTTAGGGCCCTACAATTCTTCTTTATTTTAAAAATGACTTAACTGCATTGTTGAAAGTCTGTTTTGGGTTTAGAACTTCTGATATAATCATGATACTCACTAGTTATTAGTGACAGTCACGTTTATTGAGGTGGCAATTTTGGTTTTTGGGGTTTTTTTTGACAGTAGTTATATGCGTTCATAAATAATACCTGATCATTACCCCTCTGATTGTACTTTGATAAGTTATTACAAGTTCTTTGAGCTTCTTGAGTGGAGAGCCTGCATCTAATCCGTTTCCCCTTCGTGGCAGCTGGCGTGGTTATTTGTTCTGTTTCCTGCTCAGTGTTTCTTGACTAAATTAATGGCGTCTATGTCAGTCAGGGTTCAACTAGAGAAGCAGAACCAGTAGGAGGTATATATGGTGTATATATATGTGTATATATATATGGGGCCCTGGTGGCATAGTGATTAAGAGCTCGGCTGCTAACCAAAAGGTTGGCAGTTCGAATCCACCAGCCACTCCTTGGAAACCCTATGGGGCAGTTCTCCTCTGTCCTGTAGTTAGAATCGACTCGACAGCAAAGGGTTTGGTTTTATGTGTGTGTGTGTGTGTATATATATATATCCTTATTATATATATGATAAGGCATTGGCTTACGTGATTGTGGGGGCTGGCTGGGCAAGTTCGGAATCCACAGGGTAGGCCGTCAGGAAGGTCAGGTTGGAACTCGCGGGCATGGGCTGAAGCTGCTCCACAGGTGGAATTTCTTCTTCTTCAGGGAAGCCTCAGCTCTACTTTTAAGGCCTTTCAACTCATTGAATCAGGCCCACCTAGATCATCTAGGATAATCTCCCTCTTAAAAATAGCTGATTATGGACTCTGATCACATCTACCAAGTACCTTCACAGCAACACCTAGAAGAGTGTTTGACTGAGCATCTGGGAAGTATAGCCTGCCAAGTTGACACGTCAGAAAACCATAACATGCTGGAAAACTTGGCAACAGGCAGGCAGAAACTGGTGATGGTTGCACAACGTGATTAATGTGATTGGTTACAGAGCTGTACGTGTACAAAACGTTGAGTTGACAAGTGTTGTTTTTTGTACATATATACTTTGCAACAATTAAAGAAAAGACCATAACAACATCAGACTGCCTTCATTCCCATCAGTTGTATGCTATGCTGTATCCAGAAATCCCAGAACCTCAGTTTGAAGGTTCTTTTAGCTACTAGTCATTGTAAGCACAATGCCTTTGAACGTAGCATGGGAAATTGTTCTGACCAGCTCGTCAGCCTGGTGGTTGTCAGCCTGTGTTGGGCGTGTGAAGGACCTGGAGTGAAATGTGAGGCTGGACTTTATCTCTGAGCCCTTTTCATGTGGTCAGTATATCAGCCTCCTTCAGCCTCCGGCCTGTGGCTTCACTGCTCTTCCAATGCCCTCTAATTGCAGAATCCAGTGGCTTCAGTTGAGGCATCATGCTTGAATCTCCTTGTCTGTTGACTCGCCCCTTCTTGAAATTCTCTTGTCCAGACTTTTGTGATCACCCCTCTGGTTGTCTTTTTCTCTTACCAGTTCTTTTCCAGTTCTTCCTTGCCTACCCTCTCTGTTTGGATATTGATCAGGTTTGCTCTTGACGCCTCCCTCCTTTCAGCTGTGTATCATCATCCCCTCTTCGATCTCTCACCAGACACGTGTGTGGATGGCTGCTAATCTGGTATCTCAACGTGAGTTTCCTTGTAAGCTCTGCTGTCCAGTTCCATGTGCCTCTTGTCCATTTCCACGTAGATGTTTCATAGCAGCTCTTTCTCAGTATGGCCAAGTCTCTCTTTCCAAAGCAGTCCTAACCGTAGTGTTTCCCATCTCACTTAGTAGGTCATATTCTGCCTGGACACCTAAGCTAAGAACCTGGAGGTTGACTGCCACCCACCCCTCACCTGGCACTTTCTGTTTGCCTGGCCGATTCATGCCGATCCTGCAGGGCTTAGCTTTCAAAGAAGTGTTGGCATGAGCATCTTGACTTCTGTGCAGCCCTCTCTGCCCCTGCTTCCCACCATCACCCCAAGGATGATCCCAGGCACCTCCCTGTGGTTTCTCGTAACAGGCTGTAGACCGCTACTGTGGCATTTCTCTTTTAGCCCTATGTATGACCGTATGCCCAGCACCAATCACTGTGCCTGGTACGTAGTTGGCCCGCAGTACGTGTTGATTTTACAAACTCTTCAAGGCTCAGCCATCACCTAGTCTTCTTTTCATCACCGTGCCACCTCATACAGTGCACCAGATAACACCCTGGATATGGGGAGACTGAGCACACGTCCATCCTCAGGTGGAAGTGCAAGAACGGATGGTTCTACTGGCCAGATTCAGGCAGCATCTGGTAGTGGTATGGCTGTAAAGAGTGATGGAGGCTAGGACTCGTGGGCTGAGCAGGGTTTCCTTATGGAGGGCTGTGGCATAGCAGTGACCGTAAGAGCTTTACCTGAGAATAGCCAAAGCCTCATAACAGGTATGCATTCACGCTGTTAGGACTCATAAAGAGTTCAACAAAGTGGCAGGGTACAAAGACAACACACAAACATCAGTCAGGTTTCTATATATCAGCAACGAGTGAGCAGAAAAGGAAATTAAGGAAACATTACGATTTACAAAAGCATCTAAAAGAATAAAGTATCTAAGAATGAGTTTAACCAGGAAGGCAACAGACTTGTCCACAGTAAACTACAAAACATTATTAAAAGAAGTCAGAGGAGACCTGAACAAAGGGAAGGCCACTCCAGGTTCGCGGGTTGGAAGGCTTGAGATGATTAGTCAATACTACAGTTAGTTTTTAGTGGGATTATTTTCCTGTAAAAATACTCGCAAAGAGGGTTTTTTTTACAGTTGTTAAGAAAGATTTCTCTTTTCTTACGTCTTACTGCAGGGAGTGTACCTCTAAATTGTCATGCCGGCCGCTGGGTACGATCTTGTTCATTGAGGTTCATTGTACTCAGCAGGAAGCCTGTAGTAGAGAGAGCCCTGGGGGGCTTCTGTCTAAGAGGCTGAGTCTGTAACTTCAGTGGCCAAGGACTGTTGTGTAGTCTCCCTAAGAATACGTCCCCTGCTGCCTCATGCGGACTTCTGCATTTTGAAAGTAGTGGCAGTAGGGGATTTGATCAAGTCTCCACCCAGACTAAAGGTCTGTAGCATCATTTGTTTTTCTCACCTAAAACCTCAGTGAAATGTAGGTGGGATCTGCCACCGTTAGCTTGACGGAGATTTTCACCTTTCACAAGCAGGTGGAAGCGATGGAACTGAATACCATGATGGGGCGAGGTGAATAAGTAGGAGGAGAGGAAGTGTAGACAGCGACTATAGACAACTCCTCTGAGAACTGTGCATCCATCGGGCTTCCGGGAAATAGTGCGGTGGCTAGAATAGAATGTAGGGTCAAGGTAGGCTTTGTTTTTTTCCAAACTAGGAGTGGCTCATTTTAAATGAAATCAAGTGTGAAGTAAGAAACATGAAAGGTATGTTGGTGATCATTTAAGCTCCAAGGATAAGTGACATAAAGGTTAGAGTACGGTAGATTAAATTAAACAGCCACCTAATGATCGGTGTGCGGGTATTCCCTTGATTCTGTCCTAAGGTCCATTTTCTAAGCGTGCCCAACCTGTGGAGTGGAGTAGCCCTGGTTTGGTATCTTCCCATCCGGTACACTGAGAATTGTCATCATTATTAGATCAAGTTTTGGTTTATTTGACAAATACAGTGGACTAGATTAAGATACCAAAAAAGCCAAACCAGTTGTTGTTGATTCCGACTCCTGGCGACCCCATGGGATCCACAGCAGAACTGCACTGCACAGGGTTTCCGGTGGCTGACTATTCAGTAGTAGATCGCCAGACCTTTCCTTCGAGGTGCCTCTGGGTGGGTATGAACCACCAACCTTTTGGTTAGTAGCCAAGCGCTTAACCAACCACCACCCAGGGACTCCAGATTAAGATACAAGAATTATTAAATAGGTAACTGTGCCATGTCTTACACTGTCACTAGCTAATATGTGTGTGTGTGTGTGTAATTTTTTTTTTCTCCTTTGATATCAGGTCAAGCAGGTTTGAGATTTGTAGCGTTCCCAAAGTCTCATTGCTTTGCATTTTTCTGGAACATTCTGATAGGGTTTTGGTCTTCCACTGTTAGCTGTCAATCATTTGTTAACCGAGCAGTTAGGATGGGTGAGACGTCTTTTCCTTGAGGCATTAAAAGCCACGCTTGTTTGAGGTGTTTCCTGTGCCAGATGTACTTTTGGGTTAACAGACTAAAACGCTCAGTGCAGCAGGAACAGGCAGATAACAAAGCAGGTTCAGTGGGTTGTTGGGGAGAAAAGACCTCTTTCTATTTTTACTTGGCTTCTCAGGACGAGTGCTGGTTCACAAAGTATTCATTGGAAAATACTGGCCTAATCTCACCTGTAAGCTCTCACGATATTTCCCACTAATAAAATGAGTCTTAAAAAGTAAAAGTAAGCACAACGGAACTCTTAGCTGTGTCTCTCTGAAATGTTAATGCCTAAGAACAGCCCAGTGTGTTTATTTTGTTCCATTTTATAGCCACGTTTATTGGCTGAGAATATAACCTGGCATAGAGAGGATTGTGGAAAGCATTGTCTACTACTGTATTAACCTTCAAGAGCTGTAGATACTTGAGTAAATAGTTAAATGCTCCCTGGTCCTGAGGGTACCCGGTCAACTCAGCAAGGCAGAGTACTTAAAACATCACATAGTCATCGAAGAAGCTTAACTGACAGTTTTCTTTTCTCCCGTCTCTAATCAGGCAGAATATGAAGTGGCCGCTGATGAGGACCAAAGAGATCGTGGACTCAAGGTCTTAGATACATTCTTCAATGAGGAGGTGTGTTTTCTTCTTTGGATGTACAGATCTGTAAACAACTTACTTATAATCCGGTACCAGAGCTGTTTTTATGTACTGGATAAGCCATAACCAATATGTTAAAAGCTTTAATTTCATATAAATGCTTCTCTTCTGCATTTTCCTTTGATTCAGTGGGGAAATCAGCAAGTACATCTCTTAGACAATTGATTCTGCGAATTTAAAAGTTTCTGTGTTCCCTCTTAACAGAATGTAGAATTAGAGAATTTTATTTGCTTCTCTTAGACTAAAACTAGCCCTTTTTTTCCCTAAAATCTTAAACTGGTCTTAGTTTTCATGTTTTTTGATTCTCCAGGCTCCTGGAGCTTGGTTTGTAACTGAGATGAGAGCTGTAGCCGGCTCCCCTTTGCATGACCTCCTTTTGGAGCAAGTTTTGAGTGGCTGGGCGCTCTAATGTAGGGCTGGAAAGCACGGTAACAGCAACGAAGCTGACGCTGTGAATGCCGCTCTGAGCTTGGTGCGTCGAGTACACTATTTAATCTTCTAAAAAAAACCTACGGGATAGATACTATCGTTATGTCTATTTTTATTATCAGACTGTAAAACAGAGTGGTTAAGCGACGTGCCCAAGGTTACACAGCTAGTTGGTGGTGGAGCTGGAATTCAAACATGTAGGGACAGGAGGAAGAGGCCGGCGGTGACACCCAGCAGGCACAGACACACACGGCCAGCCAGCGGATGGCACTGGTGTGATTCAGACCCAAATCAGTTTCCACCCTGATGCCTGTGACCCCTCCCCGACCCCAGCCTCAGTACCATGCCTCAGAGACAGCTCTTTTCACGAGTAGTGATTGTAGGATCTATGTATTGGGAGGACTCCAGTCGGGAGGAGTAGAAGTCTCATCTATCTTGTTCTACCTCTTTTTTTCTTCTTCACCTCTCCTGGAGAAATAACACACAGCAAGGGAGGTCATCAAGAAGAAAGAAAACATTTAAAAAGTAGTCTTGGGGGACGTCATAGCTGTAGAGGAGGAAGGACGGGGCACTCACACGTCTGTGGCTTGGTGATAGTGAGATATGTTTATGGCTGCCTGAAAATGGTGTGACTTCAAAGCCTTTTTTTTTCCCCCATCAATTGGGAACTACCACGTTCTTCTGCTTCTCAACATGACTGTCCTGCCCTTGTGTTCTACGGAGTAACTAACTAACCAATAAATAATTCACATCATCATTGTAATTTTTCTTTCTTCTTTTTTTTCTTTTCTTTAAAAGCGACAACAATAGCAAAAACTCTTTCTTTTGCATACCAAAAAGGGAGCTCCTTGAGGTCACTTACTCAAACTTCAACAATCCAGAATACCTAAAACACTAAAAGTAAGGCAAGATTGTATGTGCTCGTCCTTGCATGTATTTATCCATTCATTCATTCAGTTCATATATTTTGTGCATTTGTTATGTGTCTGGCATAGTGCTAGGTGCTAGGTATAGACTGGCTTACAAAACAGACATGGACCTGGATCTCATGGAACGTTCAGTCTGTAGGGAATGCAAATAAGAAGAAAATGGACAGGGTACACTGTTAAGAGATTAATAGGGAGAACTAGTTAAGGTTTTTTGACACATTGAACACAAATGTTCAAAGACCAGATGAGTTGTGGGATGACATCAAGGACATCATACATGAAGAAAGCAAAATGTCATCAAAAGACAGGACATATAGAAAAGACATAAATAGATGTCAAAAAAGACTCTGAAACTTGCTCTTGAACATAGAGCAGGTAAAGCGAATGGAAGAAATGATGAAGTAAAAGAGCTGAACAGAAGATTTCAAAGGGCAGCTTGAGAAGACAAACTAAAGTATTATAATGAAATGTGCAAAGACCCGGACTTAGAAAACCAAAAGGGAAATGCTCAGCATTTCTCAAGCTGAAAGAACTGAAGAAAAAATTCAAGCCTCAAGTTACGTTATTGAAGGATTCTACAGGGAAAATATTGAATGACACAGGAAGCATCAAAAGAAGATGGAAGGAATACGCAGAGTCACTGTACCAAAAAGATTTGGTTGATATTCAGCCATTTCAGGAGGTAGCATATGATCAAGAACCAATGGTATTGAAGGAAAAAGTCCAAGCTGCACTGAAGGCACTGGCAGAAAACAAGATTCTAGGAATTGACGGAATACCAACTGAGATATTTCAACAAATGGATGCAGAGCTGGAGGGGCTCAGTCATCCATGCCAAAAAATGTGGAAGACAGCTACCTGGCCCACTGACTGGAACAGATCCATGTATGTGCCCATTCGAAAGAAAGGAGATCCAACCAAATGCAGAAATTATTAAACAGTATCATTAATGTCACACACAAGTAAAATTTTGCTAAAGATCATTCAGAAACGGTTGCAGCAATACATTAACAGGGACTTCCAGAAGTTCAAGCCAGATTCAGAAGAGGACGTGGAACAAGGGAATATCACTGCTGATGTCAGATGGATCTAAGCTAAGAGCAGAGAATACCAGAAAGATGTTTACCTGTGTTTTATTGACTATGCAAAGGCATTCAGCTGTGTGGATCATAACAAATTATGGATAACATTGCAAAGAATGGAAATTCTAGAACACTTAATAGTGCTCATGAGGAACCTGTACATAGACCAAGAGGCAGTCGTTCAAACAGAACAAGGGGATATTGTGTGGTTTAAAATCAGGGAAGATGTGCAGCAGGGTTGTATCCTTTCACCATACTTATTCAGTCTGTATGCTGAGCAAATAATCCGAGAAGCTAGAATATATGAAGAAGAATGGAATGGGGCATCAGGATTGGAGAAAGACACATTAACAACCTGTGATATGTAAATGATACAACCTTGCTTGCTGAAAGCAAAGAGAACTTAAAAGCGCTTAAAAAAACCAAACCAAACTTGTTGCCATGAAATTGATTCTGACTCATAGCAACCCTATAGGACAGAGTAGAACTGCCCCGTAGGGTTTCTAAGCAGCAGCTTGTAGATTTGAACTGCCAACCTTTTGGTTAGCAGCTGAACTCTTTTACTTGATGCACTCACTGATGAAGATCAAAGACTGCAGCCTTCAGTATGGATTACACCTCAACATAAAGAAACAAAAATCCCCACAACTGGACCAATAAGCAATATCATGAGAAGTGGAGAAAATACTGAAGTTGTCAATGATTTCATTTTACTTGGATCCACAGTCAATGCCCATGGAAGCAGCTGCCAAGAAATCAAACGATGCATTGCACTGGGCAAATCGGCTGCAAAAGACCTCCTTAAAGCGGTAAAAAGCAAAGATGTCACTTTGAGGACTACAGTGCGCCTGACCCAAGCCATGGTATTTTCAGTCACCTCAAATTCATGCGAATGCTGTACATTGAGTAAGGAAGACGGAAGAAGAAGTGATGTCTTTGAATTATGGTGTTGGCGAAGAATATTGAATATAGCATGGACTGCCAGAAGAATGAACAAATCTGTCTTGGAAGAAGTACAGCCAGAATGCTCATTAGAAGCAAGGATGACAAGACGTCGTCTCACATACTTTGGACATGTTATCAAGAGGGACCAATCTCTGGAGAAGGACATCATGCTTGGTAATGTAGAGGGTCAGCAAAGGAGAGGAAGACCCTCAACGATGGTCTCAAGCATAGCAACGATTGAGAGGATGGCGCAGGACCAGGCAGGGTTTCATTCTGTTGTACACAGGGTCGCGCTCCGCTCTAGGCTCTTCTTTCTTGGTGGTGGTGAGATTCTCTCTTTCCTGTCTCTAGGATGGCTCATTTTAAGCCCAGCAGAATGTCAAAACTGATCAATCCCTTTGGTGGGCCACAGTTAATTCATTTGTTACATCCTGCCCAGTCACTTGGGTGGGAGTTACAAGAGCATGGCGAGAAAGACCATACAAAAGCGATCCATCACACCACAGCCCCCTAGGTTGGAAGGCATTCAGAATACACAGTGGCCGCAACAATGAAATCAAGCGTACCAACAATTGTAAAAATGGCACAGGACCAGGCAGTGTTTCATTCTGTTGTACATGGAGTTGCCATGAGTTGGAGCTGTGCATTGATCAGTATAGATCAGTGGATCAGCAACAATAAGGGTAGATATATAGATCACTGGAATAGAATTGAGAGTCCAGAAATAAACCCATACATTTATGGTCAATTGATTTTTGACAACAGTGCCAGGACAATTCAATGGGGAAAGAATAGTCTTTTCAACAGATGGTGCCGGGACAACTGGATATCCATGAAAGAATGAACGAAGCTGGACCCCTGCTTAAAATGGATCAAAGACCTAAATGTAAGAGCTAAAACTTAGAAGAAAACATTAGTGTAAATCTTGTGACCTTAGATTAGGCAATGGTTTTTTAGATATGACACAAAAAGCACAAGCAACAAAAGGCAAAATAGATAAATTGGACTTCTTTGAAATTAAAAATTTTGTGCTTTAAAGAACACTATCAAAATTAAAAGGCAACTCACAGAATGGGAGAAAATATTTGCAAATCAAATATCTGATAACGGTATAGTATCTACGGTGTATAAAGAACTATCACAACTCAACCATGAAAAGATTAATGGACAAAGGACTCGAATAGCCATTTCCCCAATGAAGATAAATGGCTAATAAATACCTGAAAAGATGCTCGACATCATTAGTCATCAGGGAAGTGCAAATCAAACCACAATGAAGTAACATCTCATACCCACTAGGGTGGTGAGAATAAAAAAGTCCGGTAATACCAAGTGTTGATGAGGACGTAGAGAAATCGGAACCTTCACACACTGCTAGTGAAGATGTAAAATGGTGCAGCCACTTTGGAAAACAGTCTGACAGCTCCTCAAATGATTAAACAGAGTTACCGTATGATCCAGCAATTGCACTCCTAAAGTGTGTACCCAAGAGATAGGAAAATATGTAATAGCCAAAAGGGGGAACCAACCCAAATGCCCATCAGCTGATGAATGGTTAAGCAAAATGTGCAGTGGAGTATTATTCGGCCCTAAAAAGGAATGAAGTACTGATAGAAAAACGTAGATGAACCTTGAAAGCATTACACTAAGTGAAAGAAGCCAGTCAAAAAGGCGACATGTTATGATTCCGTTCATATGAAATGTCCAGTGTAGGGAAATCCATAGAGACAGACAGTAGATTAGTGGTGTGTCGTCTCATTGTTGTATTTTTTTTTCCCATAGTTTTACTTCCTTGGTGAAATACCTGCTTTGATTTTTAGAAAACACACAGTCTTGCTGTGCGGGTGGCTCTACCACATTCAGAAGTCAGTCTGGAGTGCATCCCTGATTTCTGGTGACAAATGATGTGTCACATTGAACACGATCTGGGTGCTTTTTCAGTGAATCTGGGTAACAGTCTGCCACGTGTTTTCTTTTTCCCGAATCCTCTGGATGAGGGTTAGAGAGAATGGGAACTGGTACCTGGAGTGTCAGGTGTAGAGCCTCTTTGGAGGGCGGTTTCACAGTACATGTCGGTGTTTATAACCATGTGTCCTTTGAGCTAGCAATTCTCATTGTAGGAATCTGTCCTGTAGAAACACAAATGTACGTAGATGTTCATGGCAGTAGTGTTTGCAGTGAGGAAAACTGGCAACTAGAATGCTGAATACCCGAAACCAAACCTGTTGCCATCAAGTTGATTCCGACTCATAGCGACCCTATTGGACCAAGTAGAACTGCCCCATGGGGTTTCCAAAGAGTGGCTGGTGGATTTGAACTCCCGACCGTTTGGTCAGCACCACCACTGTGCCACCAGGGCTCCAGAATATTGAGTAGGGGCAGATAAACCCATCCTCTGGAAACTCATGTAGTCATTAAAGAAGATGCAGTAGCTCTAAGGCATCCAGACACACGTATAAAGCTATATGTATGTTTTCACTATGAGTTAGAATCGACTCAGTGTCAACGGGTTTGGTGTTTTGGTTGGTATGAGGAAAAGAAACTGTATTTCTAAGGGTTTGTTTGTATTTTTACATGTGTAGAACGAGGTTTACAAAGACAGACAGCAGGCCGTGACTCCTGGAGAGTGGGCTGGGGGAGGGTGAAGGTGGCGCTTTGACTCGTTACTTCATGCACTGTGTTTTGGTTTTTTCACAGTAAGCATTAGGTGCTGTAAGTGACTGCCAAATTATACAATCACTAATTGTTATTTTATTTGGTTTGTGCTGGATTAAGACGCCTGAAGCCCATTTACCAGAAATACCTCAGGATGTTATGATAAAATGTAAAGAGAGACTAGAAGAAGATCCTTCCAAAGAACTCTTCGAGGAATGCACTAGGTGAGTGGTTTGTGCCCAGCCCTGCACCTGGTGTCTGCGGCTGAACTCAAGACGGAGGGCTCGCAGGAGGTTGTCTCCAGTAGACAAGCTTATCAGAGAGCTTTCCAAATTAGGAGCGTCCCCTTCACTAGAAAAGGTAAGTGAAGTGTAGTCCTCACACGCTGTCCCTAAAATCCCTTTGCTGGCTCCAGGCCCTCTCTGCTCAGCCTTCCAGAATGCTCGTGTCTAGGATGAAAAGATTCCCGTAAGATGATTTTTTAGACCTAGGCACTCACTGAAAATATCTTTCTCTGGATCTTTGCAACATGGACAGGAAAATTCTAAGCCAGAGCACTTTAACTAAAGTTAGCTTCTTATGGACACAGGAAGAAAAACTGGTTTCTGAGGTGCCCTAGGCCATGTACATGTATGCCAACAGTCAGGGGTCACTCATTCCTCACTCTGCACGTATTTGTTGTGGGCCCCTTCTATGTCAGGCACGCTTCTGACAGCACAGAGCAAAACAATAAATCCTGCTGACTTGAGTTTACATTCTTACACACCTCAAACAAAAATAAACCTGTTGCCGTGGAGTCAACTCTGACTCATGGTGACCCTCTGTGTTACAGAGTAGATCTGCTCCATAAGGTTTTCTTGGTTGTAATCTTGACAGAAGCAGATCACCACGTCTTTCTTCTGCATACACACACACACACACACACACACAGACACACAGACACACACACACACACACACACACACACACACACACCCCTTGGATGCATTTTAAACTGTGGTCTTTCTACTGATAGGTTATTTTAATCAAGTAGGTATTTCGCTGACGTCCACATACGTCAAATAGAACCCTCTGACTTTGGGAGGGTGAGTGATTTCTTTGGAATTTTGCCTCCTGTTTTCACTGATACCATTAGAAAACTAGTGTGGAATTCTCTTTATATATCAGATTGCTGTGTAATGATTCAGTCTCCCATATCCAGTGGTAATTAATGCACTCAAACACAGTTTTCATATTGTAATGCAATACTTGTATAATTGCATAAAATCTCTTTTCTAGGATTGTCCATAACTATTTAAGTGGAAAACCATTTGAAGAATACCAGGAAAGCTCATATTTTTCTCGATTTTTACAGTGGAAGTGGCGGGAAAGGTATGGTCTAATTTAAAATGCAACGAAACAAGTAATAACGTCTCATAATGCATACTAATTGATTTATACTTTTCCATCTGTCAAAAATGCTGTTGGAAATCTTGGGTTGTGTGTGATATTTTTGTACAGAAATTATTAATAGTACAGGTAGTCTCCAACTTACGACGGAGTTCCGTTCTGATGACTCCATTGTAAGTCAGTTCTGATGTAAATTGAATACCTTTTTTTTTTTTTAGTTTTCATTATTACTGCCTTTTATTATCAGTATCTTTATAAATCTGATCTTTGAACGCCTGCAAGTGAACATCTGAGAATGCTAACATCAGCAAATTGCATGCTTCAACATTGCCTGTAGTACCTATTGCTAACGATAAGATGTACAAAAAAACACAGATGGTCCTAAATGTGATCCTTTGTAACTTGAATATGTCATAAATCAGGGACTACGTGAATAAAATTTTTTCTGATTCAGTTGATTCTTTTAAATGGCAGCTGGCCCTGTTGGTGTGATAGACAATAACATACATCTGAGATTTGCAGTAACATCATACAACGCAGTGGGTGAGACCTTGCAGCCTCAGCCCTAGCTCTGCCTCTTACTAGCTGTGTGGCCTCAGGCAACTTACTTCACTTACTTGAGCTGAAGCTCCTTGCTCTGTGAAATAGGGGTATTATAGAATCTACCCTATCGAACTGTTAATGGGATCACCTGAGAAATGTGTGTAAAGTGCTTAGCACAGTGCCTGCTGGACAAAATAAGTGCTGAAAAATGTTAGCTGCCACTGTTTTTAGTGTTATCATCATCATACAATTATGGCAATCATTACAATTATTATTGATGGATGAAATTTCCAGTTCAAGTTCATACATTTATTTTGAGACGTTGGGGTTAGGTGTAAACATCTTCTTTGAGGTTCCTTTTTCCAAGGACAGCGTGCTGTCTGTATGTCACTTTGCTCCACAGCATTCTGACAGGTTCAGGAAGGTAGAGCTGTTAGCATAGTTGAGAATATGCATGTGTCACATACAGAAACATCTCATAGTGTGGGCTGGTTGAAGGCCTGTGTTTGGTTAGTAAGGAGAATTGGACCAGGCTTTCCACTTTTAACCTAACAATGCAATGTGAGGCCTGAAACCTTTTCTTTCTTTTTTTTTTTTTTTTTAACTGATTAGGCAACCAGTAACAAGGAACACATTTAGACATTACAGAGTTCTAGGAAAAGGCGGATTTGGAGAGGTGAGTAATATGTGACCAGTTCTGCACAGTGCTTCTAAGTAACTAGACAGCCAGGTAATTAAAAGATACTATCTTCAGATAAGGTGTCAACTTGACCAATACATTCATTTCCTTGCTCTGCATCTTGGGAATAATGTTTTAGTCAGTCATGAGAATTAAGATTGAATGTTGAGCAAAAAGTCCTTTGCTACAAACTTTAAAAAACTTCATTATTTTTTGTGACTTATCTTTTGCTGCATATTTCATTCAGAAGCTGTTTTCCCTTGTCCAGTGTTGAAACTCCAAGGATTAACAGTTTGTCCTGATTCAGAAGATTATCCTGATTCCATGTGGTGGAGTTGCTATTATTCCGTTTCTATAACTTGATGAACTTTGAGGAATAGCCTAAAATTTTATGTAATGCAGAGTATATAATTAAATATGCTTACTTAACTTTGTGTATATGTGTGTGTATATAAATATACACACACACATCACACCTACATGAAAAGGTGTTAGAAAATATGTAAATTCGGGGAAATCCTACATAAACTACGCACAAATTCATGAGAGATACTCTTTAAATGTGGCTGTCCTAGGCCACTGTAGCAGGTGGACAGAGAGCAGCATGTGATTTTGTTTTAAGTGATTTAAAGAAGTGTTAATTACCTCATTAACTATCTGGAGTGACCATATTTGGTTCAAGAGCCAGGAGAGTCATTGAGGGGGCCGACACTGTATGTCTAAGTCAGAAACAGGTTACACTGCCTGGGTGTGATTTCAGTCATACCTGCTCCCAAATTCCAATTCAAAGCCAAAGCTACCAGCATTCCGTTAGAAATTAGTTAGAAAATGGCCCAAGAGATACCTCACTATAGGTGGGATCTGTGATACATTTGTAGTTTGACATGGTAAGAAACTGGCCAGTATAGTCGTTATTTCAGGAAAGTTAGCAGTGTTGTGCCTTTTACAAAGTTCTGGGGACGTTTCAGAATATTCCACCCCTCTTTGTGTTCTTTAAGAAGTCCATCCCCTGTAGAATACTTCCCGGAGTAGGAAAGTCATTTTCTCCCTTCAAATCATGCTGTTTTGCCTTTCACGGTTTCCAAGTACAGACTCCGATTTTGTCAGATAATAGAGGAAAAAAAGTTTCGGGGATATGAGCCTCCTATTTATGAAAGAATGAAGTTCTAATTATAGCCGTATATAATGTTTACAAATGTGCTTAGTAGGAGCATGCTAACAAATTTTAACTGGAAGTCTTGTGAAAGACTTGGTGTATTTGTGATTTTATAGTTTACTTCTAACACATTTACTTGTGTTTCCAAACAAACAATTGGATGGAGGCGTAGGAACGGTGGTTTTCCACAGACTTGTTCTGCACGTGCTGTAACTCTCTCTTAAGACCTAGAGAGGGACGTGCATTCCATTCTCTCTCCTGAGCGCCTGTCAGGAGGAGCCCTGCCGGCCCTACCGCAGAGGCATTTTCAGTGCCCTTTACGTCAGAATTCCAATCTTGTGTTTACTTTTCCACAAATACTAGCACCAGAATCTTCTAGTGGGTTTGAAAGGACAAGCATGCTAGTCTTACGTTGTTAAAGATAATTCTTTTGCCTATGCTTTAAGTTTTGCAAAATAGATTTGTAAGGCACTGAGGCAAGAGCAGTGGAGGGGAACTGGGTAGGCCTCTCTGTTTTCATGGCTTTAGAGGCAGTATCCTACAGTGGAAAGAGCATAAACTTTGGAGTAGAGTGGACCGGAGTTCAAATCCCAGTGTGTCACTTCCTAGCTGTGTAATCTCGGGTGACCAGTCTTGACCTCTCAGGGCCCGAGTTTCCTCATGCTCATTCAGGGTAATATACACCTTCACTGTGTTGTAGTGAGGATTAAAAGAGAATTTGTATCTAGCTGTGTGCACAGTGCCTGGCGCCCTCACTGCCTCTCTCTTTCCTCTCCAGAAGGATGGGATTCTCCTTGTCTTGGCAGTTCCACTTGTAAGAATTTATCCTAATGGTAGAGAGAGATGCGAGGATTTATGTGAGACTTAATGGTATGAAAATGAGTAAATCCATCTTAGAATAGTCATATGATCGAATACTATGCTATAAAATCATTTAAAAAATCATTTTAGAAGAACATTTAATGATCGGAAAATAGCCACTATAAAATTAAAAAAGGAAGTTATAAAGTAGTAGCTATTCTATGAAATAAGCCCAGTTTTGCTGGGGAGAGGGCAAGGTATATGTTCCTATACAAAGGTAGACGTAGAAGCATATACAGCAAAAGGTTCATGATGGTTATCTTGGGGTTATAGGTGAGTTGTTTTCATCTTTGTCTTTATTATTAATACTTGCAGCGTTTTCCACAATGAACTCTGTAGTTTACTTTTACCATCAAAATTATTTTATTGTTTGAATTAAATTATATTATGTCTTGCATTTACTTTTAAAGTTATCTGGTGTGTGTGTGTGTGTGTGTGTGTGTGTGTGTGTGTGTGGTGTGTGGAGTAGGTGGGAGTCAGATGAGACAAGACTGGTCCTATCTTGGTAACTATGGAAACTGGTTGATGCATACATGGAAGCTCATTATACTATTCTCTCCACTTTTGTATGTTTACAATTTTTCATAATGTAAAATTAAATAATATATAAATTTTACTTGAAGAACTAACTAAATACAATAAAGGTAAAAAGTCTGTGAGTTCTGTGAAATATATTTCCTCATATTCTTGAACTCTTCTCTTTAAAAAAATGAAGAATCTCTTAGGTTTCATGTTTTAAAACTTTTGCTGTTTCACAAAAACTAAAATAGACATAGGAGACGTATTTGAGTTAAGCAGATGCACCATGACCCCATGTGAGCAACAAGTGATGTTTGTAGACTGTCTCAGAGTTTCTCAAGTGCAGCATCGTACTCACTCGTTCTCACGGCAACCCTCTGCATGTCGTCATCCTTTTAGGGAGACGGAAGAGCCGACTCACGCACCCCAGTCCTCCACACTGACACCATCTTAGCCCGTCAGGAGCTGTTGCTGGTCTTTACCGTAGAGAAAACTCGTTTCTGTTTTTAGCCTAAGGAACGTGAGGTGTATATGAACCTCCCCCCCGCCTTTATTTTAAATTAGGTGTGTGCCTGTCAAGTGCGAGCTACAGGAAAAATGTACGCCTGTAAGAAACTGGAGAAAAAGAGGATAAAGAAGAGGAAGTGCGAAGCTATGGCTCTGAATGAGAAGACGATCTTAGAGAAAGTGCACAGTAGATTTGTAGTGAGTATCTGCGTTGCGTCTGCACCGTATATTGCCTGGTAAGTAGCGCTTGTGTCTGAAGACCCCCTGCTCAGCTGCCTTGCTCCCTTCCCTGGGCCCTCGAACCTGTGTGGGCCGTCACTTAGTTGCTGTGGGGTTTTGGTGTCTGCTAATGTCAACAGGTGCTGGTTTTGTCTTTAGCCCCAGCCCTCTTCTTTCCTTCCTACGTCTTACTGGAGACCCAACACCGCGGCGTGCCCCTGCTTCCACGTTCTCATTTAAGTCTGTCGTTGTCCACCATTGTCAGTGCCAGCCCGTGACTCGTCACACCTTCAAGCTTACACAGTGCCGTCCAGTCCCCACAGTCCCGTTGGTGTTGACTGTTGAGGTTCCTGGCCCTGGGACAGCCCAGACCCTCCCCATGTGTTCATCCTTCAGTTGGCCACCAGCCTCATCCTGAGCCCGTCCCCCCGCCCATGGCCACCTGCTGCTCAGACCCGTGGGGGGCACCCTGACTTTGATATGCTTAATGACACTTTTCTCACCCTCTCACTTGGGCCTCCTCTCTTTGGCCCCGACACTTTTCTGTCTTTCTCCTCTTCTGTCACTTGGCAGGCTTTCCGCTCTGCTCTCAGAGTCTCCCAGGTGTACGGAGCCTCCAGCCCACCTTCAAAGTTTCAGGTTTGGATTCAGCATCGAGCGGACCGCTAAGAATCTGAAGAGCTGGTCCAGGCTTCAGGCTGTCCGTTCTGTAGTGGGAGTTCCGTCTCCAAACCTAGCTTCTCCCCATCTAATTTCATAGTGCCTGCAGTATCTACTGGAATATGAAGGTCTGCTTGGACAGAGCATGAAAGATAGTTTTGAAATGACTTGTAGTGTTCCCGTCATCACTTATTTCTCGGTACTTAGGCCAGCTGCTTTGTTCTGGGGGACTGAAGTTCTAAAATGATGTGCTTTCACAGCCGTCACCTGACTCCTCCAGCAAAGGTTTACGTCTCGGTCCTCGGCACAATTACGTGAAAATCTTTCATCTTCGGAGTTGCTTTGAGCATTTTTGTGTAACAGCTCCGAAGCACGGGGATCCGTGATCTAGCTTGATGAAAGGCACAGAAATAGGAGTTTTTTGGTTTCTGTATTCTTGGCCTCTTCTAAGGAACCTAGAAAAGTTTGCCTTCGTCTTGATTCTGTTTCTTCTCCCGCTTACAGCCAACCGGCAGGCCCTAGGACACATTCACCCTCTCTTCTCTGTCGCTGTCGCCTCTCCCCTGAGCTGACACACTTCAGACTGAGCTCCCCAGTTCTTCTGGGCCCCTGCCAGTCTGCTGTCCACACAGCACTAAAAGGGATCTCTTGAAGATTTCAGGGATGTCATTCCACTTTCCCCATGACAATCTTCCATGGCTTTCCATCGCTCTAAGAGTAAACCACACCCTCTGCTTGGGCCTCCCAGACGCTGGGTGACCGGGCTTCTGCACTCGCTGCCACCGTCGCATGCCAAACACTTCCACTGCAGGGCCTGCGGGCGGCTTACTGGTCTGCCTGGAGCAGATCACTCTGTCTTCAGTCATCATGCTCAGACATTTTCTTTGTATTCATTCGTTTATCATCTGTCACCTGCCCTGACCACCCCACCACTGCACTAGGGCGGAGGTCCTGAGGGTCTTGTTTTCTGCTGTATCCCCAGCGCCTAGGACAGCTCCTGGCACAGTAGAAGGTTCTCAGTATTAATTTAATATTTGTTGAATGAGTGAATGAATTTTCACTAGAGGGAGAAAGTAAGGGATCCTTGTTAATTGATAATCCGGGGCTGGGGAAGGACTAGCCACAGATTCCTTGCTGTTTAATTGTCTGTTACATGCCCAGCCAATAGGCATGGTTTGCAGTGGGCGACCTTCGTAGAGGCTGCATTTCTTGGAAACTTCACTCTTTCCTCCGTTTTCATTCCCATCAGTGTCTACTCGCAGCTCGCAGCCCTTCTCTCTTGCTGTTTAACACGTCGTGACCAAATTGGGGTTATTCCAGGAATGAAAATCAGTGAGTGTAATTTCACAGTAGCAGAATCAAGGACAAAAACTATGTGATCATCTCAGTAGCTGGAGAAAAGCATTGGGTAAAATCCAGTGCCCATCTGTGATTAAAACCACTAAGCAAGGTAGGAATTGAAGGGAGCCTCCTTCAGAAGCATCTAGCCCACCTCAGGCTTTGTGGGGACACGCTGGAACCCTCTCTGCAGTCTGGAATGAGGCCAGGGTGTCTCCTGTCACCATTTCTGTCCACCAGTATTCTGCAGGGTCTAGCCGTGCAGTAGGAAAAGAAAAAAAAGTAAAAAGGGTAAGGAAAAAAGCAAACCAAACAGGTAAAATTGTTGTTTTCAGACGTGATTATGTAGCAGACAGTCCATGACTTTCTAGATAACTTAGAATTTAGCCAAGCCACACACAATTAGAAAATGAAAAATTTAAATGATACCACTTATAATAGCATCAGAAAACATCAAAATCTAGGGGAAAAACTCTAACATAGCGACCCTCTGGGACAGAGTAGAACTGCCCCGTAGGGTTTCCAAGGCTGTCATGTTTATGGAAGCAGACTGCCACATCTTTCTCCCACGAAGTGGCTGATGGGTTCAAACTGCCAACCTTTCAGTTAGCAGCCAAACGCTTAACCACTGCGCCACCAGGGCTCGTTAGTGACGCTGTAAATAGATGTTTATATTAGCCGTTTGGATATCCTCTTTTGTGAAATGCCTGCTCAGGCTTGTTGTCCATAGGGTTGCTGTGAGCCGAAATCGACTTGACAGCACACAACAAGGATAACAATACACATATAATAAGTATGAGAAGCGTCCCCCATACTTGCATATACAGAGAAACGCAGGTTAAAATCACAGCGAGACACCACTGCGCCCCCAGGAGCGTGGCTGAAGACTCGAACCTTGGCAGGGCGTCAGGAGGACATGGAGCAGCAGGAGCGCTCTTGCCTTGCTGGTGGCAGTGTAAGTGTGTGCTGAGCGCGTTTGAGTGGGGGTTACTGGCGGCCCAGTGATGGGAGCGTAGCTTCAGGGTCTTTGTGAAGCTTTCCACCTGCTCACTCGGTGAAGTTTAGACAACAGTCTCTCTCCTTTGGACACACAGCTTCTGGGTACAGACCTTCATACTGGGCCACGTTGCTTGACGCACGGGGCTGGTGTCCTTTGCTGACGGGGTCTGTCGACAGGTACGGGCAGGAGAAGGACCTGCTGTGTATAGTATGTATCCCAGAAGCATCTAGTAGTTGGATGTTGTAATCATGGTCTAACGCAGATTGTTTGAATATTGTCAGCGGCGGAGTCAAGCACAGATGAATGAGCAGGTTTCTGTGTTTTGTTTGTATGCCGCTCCTGTCTTCAGGTTAGTTTATCCTACACGTACGAGACCAGCGATGCCTTGTGCTTGGTGCTGACCATCATGAACGGAGGGGATCTGAAGTTTCACATTTACAACCTGGGCAGTCCTGGCTTTGAGGAGCACAGAGCTGTGTTCTATGCTGCAGAGGTGTGCTGCGGCTTGGACGATTTACAGCGGGAAAGAATTGTGTACAGGTGAGCATGGCGCGAGCTGGCGATGCGTGTGAGCCTTGAAGCCTGGGCCTGCGGTGCCCTCAGCTCCCAGACGGCCCACACGGCTGCTCAGGGGCCTGGGCGGGAGGCAGCGGGAGAGGCCCCGCTTCAGCCAGTCCTGAGGGCGTGGTCACTCACGCTATTGGAAATACGGCCCATTGGAGGTCAGCCTTAGTCTTTTTAGTTTCTCTTCCAAGGTTAATTTTTATTCACTCTCTAGTAAATAGTCTTCTTAAAGCGGGAGTTTAGTTTTCACTTGTTCATTTGACCGAATAAAGGGACATGGTACTGTTCACGTAAGCATGAGAAGAACCTGCTTCCGGGATTCTTAGATATTCTGGCAGTTCTTCTAAGGATAGCTGTTAGGTCCCAACAAAATAATAACATGCCAATTAATTGACTTAAGTCTATAATATTTATTTTGCGTCTTAGAATTCAGTAAAGAAAATAAACTTAATAGTTCTCAGGATTACTTTAGCGCGATCAGTGATTTAGTTTTAGGAAGAAGCCATCCCCCGCGCCCCCATCCCTGGAGCCCCCGGGTTCCGACCGTCTTCCCAGCCGCCCTCCCCGGGCCATGTCACCCTCCTGTGGTTCATCTGCCAGCCACATGCAAGTCTTTCCCTCGCTGGTGTTTCTTTCCTGTTGCCATCGAGGTGATTCCAACTCATGGTGGCCCCACGTGTTTCAGAGTAAAACTGCTCTCTGGGATTTTCTTGGCTGTAATCTTTATGAAGCGGATCGCCAGGCCTTTCTTTTGCAGTGGCGCAGAGTGGGTTTGAACTGCCAACCTTTAGGTTAACAGACGTGTGTAAACCAATTGGTGTTTCTAGCCTCACCCTTTCGCCTAAACTCCTGACGGAGAGGCGTCTGTGTGCCCTCTGTTTGGGTCCTCTGCTCTCACTTGGTCATCAGCTCTTACTTTATTTTCTAGGGCTGCTGACTTAGTTCCATGTCTTCATTAGGCCCCTGGCAGGCAGAATCTTCTGACCTGCCTCCCTACCGCCAGTCTCAGCCCACTCCCCCCTCCATGCACCGTGGCATGCCTTTCTGACATGCGGATCTGATCCTGTGGCCCTGTGTGTCTCCCTGTCACCTTCTAAGCCAGCCTCTCCTGACTTCTCATGATGCAGAGCCTGTTTCTCCAGCCCGTGTCCTGCTGCCCCCAGGTGGGGACCCGCGCTCCTGTACCCGTGTCCTGCTGCCCCCAGGTGGGGACCCGCGCTCCTGTACCCGTGTCCTGCTGCCCCCAGGTGGGGACCCGCGCTCCTGTACCCGTGTCCTGCTGCCCCCAGGTGGGGACCCGTGCTCCTGTACCCGTGTCCTTATAGCCCCCAGGTGGGGACCCGCGCTCCTGTACCCGTGTCCTTGCAGCCCCCAGGTGGGGACCCATGTTCTTGTTGTACCCATGTCCTTGCAGCCGCCAGGTGGGGACCTGCGCTCGTGTACCCCTGTCCTTAACAGCCCCCAGGTGGGGACCCGCGCTCCTGTACCCGTGTCCTTGCAGCCCCCAGGTGGGGACCTGTGCTCTTATACCCATGTCCCTGCAGCCCCAGCCTCTCACACTCCCTCATGTCTTTCTGCTCAGCACGCACTCTTTTCCTCTGCAGGACACCTTTCTTCACTGCAGCCCTTCTCTGTCATCTTGAGAATCTGCGGCTCATCCTTGACCACGTGCACAATGAAGGGCCCCTGGCCCAGACTGGAAGAGTATGGGG
Source organism: Trichechus manatus latirostris (assembly GCF_000243295.1). NCBI lineage: Eukaryota > Metazoa > Chordata > Mammalia > Sirenia > Trichechidae > Trichechus > Trichechus manatus. The sequence continues at coordinate 4,384,309 of NW_004444047.1, read as the reverse complement.
CTCCCTCCTCACAGCTTCAGAGTCCTTTGAACTTTGTCCCACTCTTGGGCTGATCAAGCTAGATGGACGACTTCTTAGAAGTCCTTTATCTTATTCATCCTTATTCTGATGAACTTTGACTTGTATTTATCTTCCATATCCCAGAGCCAAGGTCAGTATCTCTCAAGGACCAAGATACCAGGTTGGTCAATGGGGCTTAACCTTGAAAACTTGAGCAAGGATTGCTTCTTTGAGAACGATGCCCCTAGAAACAGTTCCATGTGGATAGAGACTGGTGGGACCGAGCATGGAACGGGCCTGTCTTCCTCCTGCAGACTGGTGCCAGAGATTTGTCACAGGTTCTCACAGCCACGCCCTCTCTTCTTGCTTCCAGTCTCAGGACGCGTTGCTGGATTGGCAGGACCATTTCCTGTTTGCCTCCTTTAGCCTCTGGCTCCTGCTGGCACTCAGGCTGCAGCGGGGATTGGCAGGAAGCTATCCTTTTTGCTGACTGTGATGGTTAAGAGTGTGTGTCAGCTTGGCTGGGCCATGATTCTCAGTGTTTATATGTGATCACTCCCATGATGGAATCTGCTGTGAGTAGCCAATCAGTGGAAAGGAAGTTTCCCTGGGGGTGTGGCCTGCGTCTGAATATAAGCAGACATTCTGGCTTTTTGCTTGCTCTGGATCCTGCAGCTGGCTCCTGTTCATCTGACCCCCGGTTCTTGGGACTTGGGCTGTCAGCTTATCTGCCAAACTTGGCATTCGTTGATCTTCACAGCCTGTGAACCCAGCCCTGAACTCTGACCTGCCGATCTTGGGTTCGCCAGCCCCTGCAGCTACGTGAATCAGGAGAAACCTTGCAGTCTTGCCTGCCAATCTTGGAATTCATCGACCTTCACAGGTTGTGAGCAGAAGTCCTGCTCTCCGACCTGCCGATCTTGGGCTAGCCAGCTTCTTCGGCTGCGTGAACTGCGAGAGGCCTCTACCCTGATCCACGGACTTGGGATGTTCTGGCCTCTACAATCGTGTGAGCTGTTTCCTTGATGTGAATCTCTCTTTGTATATATTTATACACTTTACTGGTTTTGCTTCTCTAGAGAACCCAGTCTAAGACAGAATTTGGTATCAGGAGTGGGGTGCTGCTCTATCAGATACCTAAAATGTGGAAGTGGTTTTGAAACTGTGAATGGATAGAAGTGCAGCAGCAGCAGAGGGCCAGCAGCAACAGAGGACCAGCAGCAGCAGAACCAGGAGACCAGTGCCAGACAGCGTTGGAGCTGACCCACAGGGTGAGAGAGCTGATTGCCTGTGTGCAGGAGGCTTCCTGGCGGAGTGGTAGTACTACTCATTGGTAGAGCTACTGAGCTTTGGAACAGTTGCCCCAACAAGGCAGATGCGGACGTGAAGCCCGAGGGCTGAGAGGCCACAGGAAACAGAAGCTGAAGAGACTAGGAGCACAGGAAGCTGAGCTGCCTCAGTCTCAGAAGGTATGGCCAGGATCTCTGGGGTTTCAGAGAGTGGAGCCATGGCCTCTGGTGTTTCTAAAGGTGGAGTTGTGGAGTCACCACTCAGACGGACCAGGAGAATGGTGCACCTAAAGCCAAGGGAGCAGAGTTGCTGTCCCAGTGGGCCTGGAAGGCAGAGCTGATGCCCAGGGCTGAGGGGCCTCCACTCAGAATCTGGAGAGTATGGCCAATACCTGGAGTTTGGAGGGCAGGGCCATCGTATAAATGGTCTCAGAGAACAGAGGATTATTTTCAAGCCTTGAGGGCTAATGTAATGTGTTCTGCTGACTTGCTTGGTGCCTGTTATGCTTTCTTTCCCTCCAGTTTCTCCCATTTATAATGGAAATGTCTACCTTGTGCCTGTTCTACCATTGTACTTTGGAAGCAGATAACTTTGCATTCTAGATTTCACAGATGAAGAGGAATTTTTGGATTTTGGACTTGGAGTTGATTTGAGACTTTTGCTATGATATGATGAGATGAATATGTTTTGCGTGTTGCAAGAATATGATTTTTGGGGGGCTAAAGGGTGGAATGTCATGGATTGAATTATGTCCCCCCAAAAATATATCAATTTGGCTGGGTCATGATTCCCAGTATTGTATGATTGTGTGCCATTTTGTAATCTGATGTGATTTCCTTATGTGTTGTAAACTCTATCACTTTGATGTAATAAGATGGATTAGATATACAAGACTGGATAGTGTCTTAAGCCAATCTCCTTTGAGATATAAAAGAGAGAAGTGAACAGAGACACACGGGAACCTCATACCACCAAGAAAGTAGTGCTGGGAGCAGAGTGTGTCCTTTGGACCTGCGGTTCCTGCGCAGAGAAGCTCCCAGACCAAGGGAAGATTGATGACAAAGACCTTCCTCCAGAGCCAACAGAGAAAACGTTCCCTGGAGCTGATGCCCTGAATTTGGACTTGCAGCCTACTAGACTGTGAGAGAATAAATTTCTCTTTGTTAAAGCCATTCACTTGTGGTCTTTCTGCAGCACTAGATGACTAAGACAGCATCCTTTAGCCTCTGGCTCCCGCTGGCACTCAGGCTGCAGTGGTGAGAGATGTGGGCTGGACCCACACTGCTGAAGCTGGGGCCATGCCCGCCTTGCCCATTGCTGTGGCTACAGCACCTGGCATACCTCGGTGCCCACTGAATATTTATCAAATGACCGATGGCCTCCAGCTTCTGATGGTGCTTTGCCCTTTTGTTTAAGGACCTCCAAAAGGACCACTCGGGTGCCTCCGAGGAATGTGCCTTGTGTCCTCTTACCTGTGTTCCTAGATTGCCACCTGACTGTTGGTACTGAACTGATGCCAGAAAGAGGAGCTTCCTTTTTGCAGAGAGACAATGCAGGTGCTCATGTAGATCAGCAACCGAAAGAGAAAGAAGAGAAGCTTCTCTCTGAGGCACTGGGCAGAGCTTTCAGCAGTCCTTAGTAAGCAGAATGTCACCGATGAAAACTGAGAGTCCGTGGGCCACCTGGCTCTTCTCCACCCAGTGACCTGACAACCTTTACTCATGGGCCTCTGTCCTAGAATCACCGACTTAGATGTTACGACACCCTTTGGAAGCTTTCTAAGAGATTCCCAGATTTCAGGGGCAGTCACACATAACAAACTCCTGAAATTCTTTCTATGATTGGTTCTTTACATTAGATCCAGGCCTGATCAGAGAAGGCTTCCTGGAGGAGCTGGAACTCCTGCACCCTGAAGATCACTAGGGTGGAGTAGGAGAGGGGAGGAGGGCACCGTGTGTGTCCTGGAGGAGCTGGAATTCATCTGAAGATCACTAGGGTGGAGTAGGAGAGGGGAGGAGGGCACCGTGTGTGTCCTGGAGGGGAGAGAACTGCCCAGGAAGACAAGGGCAGGCAAGTGTTGGCGTCCTAGCGCCTGCCAGGCCCTAAGACATGCCTCTGGCATCTGTTATATATTTGGAGAAAAGGTTAGGAAGTAAATAAAAAGCCATAGAGTCATTAAAAAAAAAAAATTGCCCTTGAGTTGATTCTGACTCACGGTAACCCCATGTGTCACAGACTAGAACTGCTCCATAAGGTTTTCTTGGCTGTAATCTTTACGAAAGCAGATCACCAGGCCTTTCTTCCCCACTGCTGGGTGGGTTCCAATATCAAACTTTTGGTTAGTAGTCCAGTGCAAACCGTTTGCGCCACCCAGGGACCTCATGGGGTCATAGAGGGCCTTTTATTCCAGATATAGTGTCACTGGAGTAGTTCATCTTTTATCTCCATAGTTCTCTGCTGTTTGTTCAGATAAAATGCCTAAGACAAGATAACAACAGCTACTCACAAAAGGGGGGTAGCTCAGGATGGTCCAGGAAGCCCCCAAAGGGGTCGGACATTATGGTCAGGTGCTGCAGGCAGTGGGCAGTATGGAGCCCTGGCCACGGCCCACAGCCCACAGACCAGACTCTCATCTGATAGAGACGCAAAGGTTGTGTTAGTTCCATGGGTTGTGTGATTTTAAGGTTGTAATATTTGTGTCCGACCCTCAGATACCTCTGTGTAACTGGGCTTTGTCTGAAATATCCAGTGACAAAAGCAAGTGAATGGACAATAGGTTAGCTTAACCAGTAAAGAAAGGCTGCCTTGAGCATTATGCTCTTTTAAGAACTGTCTATATGGGATCGGATTGACAACAGCAACTCGGAAGATTAGATAGGAACCTTAGGGGGCAGTGAATTTATTATGTTAGTGGGGGAGGAACAACTCAGAAAAGAAGGATGAGAATGGTTACATAACTTGAAGAATATAATTGGTGTCACTAAATGGTACGTGTAGAAACTGTTGGATTGGTGTATGTTTTGCTGTGTGTATTCTCAGCAACAGCAACAAAATAAGTAAAATTATTTTTAAAAAAGCAAGTGAATGGAATAAAATGTACGTGTTGAAGGAGAGTCTTGAGAGAAAAAGTACTGTACTTCTTAGGGCAAAACCACTTTTTTCCTCTAAGAAGTCATATAAAACAAAACAATAACAAAACAAACATATATATTCATTATACATATGTATTTATATACATTGTGTGTATCTATTGGAGGCCTGGTGGCACAGTGGTTAAGAGCTTGGCTGCTAACCCAAAGGTCGGCAGTTCTAATCCTCCAGCTGCTCCTTGGAAACCTACGGGGCAGTTCTGCTCTGTCCTCCAGGGTTGCTATGAGTCAGAATCAATTGATGGCAATGGGTTTGGTTTGTGTGTGTATCTATATATGTCTGTTATATATATTTAATATATATTTATGTATGCATATGTTTTTAAGTCCAGCTAAGTGCTTTCGCCCTGAAACCCTTAGGTCCCATTTCTATATTTTGTTGATTATGAAAAGTCTAAAAGGGATTTCAGACGTCTTTTAGGAATTAACTTAGGAATGTAGTTTCTGTGCAATCAGATTAATTAAAATGCTTTAGCTAGGAACAGACTCTGTGTGTGCCCTAACACCATCTGAGTATTATCATACAGGAATAACCACTTCCTTATTAAATAGCACTCGGGTTTCTGGGTTGTGTTTTCTTTTCCTGCAAAAGCTTTTCCCCAGACCTACCTATGTCCTCAAGCCAGTTCGGGGAAGTCCGTGGCCTGTCAGCACTGATGGGGAGAATATTTATGCACGTGGATATGGCAAAAAGACTATGAACAGGCACATGGAAATGTGTTCAACATCATTAGTCATTGTTATTAAGTACCATTGAATCGGTTCTGCCTCATAGCGACCCGAGCCCATTGTTGCAACCACTGTGTCAATCCATCTCGTTGAGGGTCTTACTCTTTTTCACTGACCCTCTACTTTAGGAAGCATGATGTCCTTCTCCAGGGATTGATCCCTCCTGATAACATGTCCATCCTGATATTCCAAAACACGTGAGACAAAGCCTTGCCATCCTTGCTTCTGAGAAGCATTATGGCTGCACTTCTTCCAAGACAGATTTGTTTGTTCTTCTGGCAGTCTATGGTATACACGGTGAGATAACACTTCACCCCACTAGGATGGCTATGACAAAAAAAAGAGAAAACAACAGGTATTGGTGAGGATATGGAGAAACTGGAACCCTCTTCCATTGCTGGTGGGATTGTAAAATGGTGCAGCTCCTGTGGAAAACAATTTGGCATTTCCTTAAAAAGTTAAAAGTACCGTATGACCCAACATTTCCACTCCTAGGCATATAGCAAAAGAATTGAAAGCAGAAACACAGATACTTTTATACTAATGTTGATTGCAGCACTATTCACAATAGCCAAGAGGTAGAAACAACTGAAATTTCCATCAACAGATAAATCTATAAACAAAATGTAGTATATACACCCAATAGAATACTACTCAGCCATAAAGAGAAATGAAGTCCTGATTCATTCTACAACCTGGATGAGCCTTGAAAACATTTTGCTGAGTGTAATAACAGTCAAAGAAGGACAAATATTGTAGGATCCCACTTATGTGAAATATCTAGAAGAGGCAAATGCATCGAGATCAAAGTTCATGAGTGGTTATCAGGGCTGAGAGGGAGGGGAAGCGAGGAGTCATCGCTCAGGGGCACTGAGTTTCTGTTAAGAGTGATGGAGAGAATTTGGAAAGGGATAGTGGTGATGGTTGTCACTGAATTTTACACATAAAAATGTTGAAATGGCAGTTGTTTTGTTATATATGTATTTACCACAATAAAAAAAAGGCCACGAACATTTTAGAATTGATTTTTTTTAATGTTTTCTATTTCGTTACATTTTTTAGTAATTATAGAAACAATAGAAAAATCAAAACAGATAAAAGCTGGGAGAGGGATTGGACATGCCTACATGGGTGTTTCCCAATGGCACGTGTCTGTCATGTCCCAAAAGGAACAGTGTCCACATCTGTTCCAACACTCCGTCTGCATTGCCTGCAGTCACGCTTTCCCTTCAAGATGGCGCTCACACTGGGGAATGGGCCACACACAATCTTTGTCCTCCTTCCCAGCCCACCCAAGGCTAACAAAGCACATCTCTACTATAGCTTTCCATGGAGTGATAGTCCATTTCTTTTTACTTAAATGCTAAAAACGCATCTGCTGGCATTTAAAAGAAAATGCCGTTTCAAAGAGTCATGGTCACTGAACCACTCTGAGGAACGTTAGGTCTTTCCGTCACTGCCCCGCTTATGTAATCTCTGAACTCCCTCTTCAGTCCCCCTCGGTACGGAGTAGGTGTTGTCCAAGAGGTCAGAGCACCTGGTCAGGGGGTGTGTTGCTAGTAAGTTCCAGAACTGGGTTTGGAGGTGTGTCTGACTCAGAGAGCTTTTTGCTGTACCTTGCTGCTTCTGCAGGATGAGGCCTGGAGTGGTGGAGCAGACGCTTACTGTGCAGGTACTGGGGGCCTAGCGCCACGCAGCATGCTTCGCGTGCGTCACGGCGTCTGCCCTCATAGCTGTTCTAGAAGGAGATGCTGTTACTGTTCTGTCCTGTAGATAAGGAGAGCAAGGCTCAGAGGGGCTGTTACTATCCTGTAGGTAAGGAGAGCGAGGCTCCGAGGGGCCGTTACTGTCCTGTAGGTAAGGAAAACGAGGCTCTGAGGTGACGGCACCTACCCAAAGTACCCCATAGTGAGTGGCAGGGATGGCCTCAGATCTCGGCAGGTGAGAGCCTGGGCTAAGCCTCTGTGACATACAACCTCATGTTAATATGGAAGAGTTTTAGGGGAAGTATATGCCCTCAAGATTTTTTAAAATCCTGATTCTTAGTATTTTAGCCAAGGGGCTCTACACACATACATAGAAATTAAAATCTTGGACCACCATTTATTTAATTTAATTTCTCTGAGCCTCTGTTCTCTCTCAACCCCATTTAATAAAGAGGGTTGCACCTTACTAGGAAATCTCTGTGGGTCTTCTTAGCTTGAGGACACCATAGCCACCACATTTCTCACGTTGTCACAAATGCAGAGAGAGGGTTGTATCTGCCCAAGATGAGCAGCACCTTTGTTGTGCCTGAGTGGGTGTGCAAGGCCAGATGGACACACTTTTCTTCATTCCCCAGGGATGGGTATTATAACCTTAGCTCACAGCTGCTCTCAGCCCATATGTGAAGGGAGAGAATTACCTCCCGAATCCCGGCTTTACTAACGGAAGACAAACCCCTTCTCGCGTTAGGAAACCGAGGATAAGATAGGACTGCCTGTTGATAGGCAGTGCCCGTCAGACCAGCTCTTGTTCTGTGTGAACCAGAAAGTTCCAGAGGGTTACGATGGAGTTACGTGGTCACACATACTACTATCAAATCAATTCCTATGAAACTTTTCAATTAAATAGAAAAGGGGCTTGTAGTCAGAACAGTCTTCAGAGCCTAGAGGCACCCCAGGCTTTCAGGTTCTCACAGAGAGCCAAGCACCCACTCACCTCTTCTCTTAGCATAACGGAGCACATCTTCTGTGCTTGGCAGGGTGGTATGCCCACTGAAGCCAGGAAGGGCTAAGGAACCCACCCAGGGTCCCCCTCCCTCAGTGGCAGAGCTGGGGTTCAAAGCCTGGCCTACAGGCTCCTTTTGCACGAGTGGGTGGTAGGGATGGGGATTTTTTTAAATCGACAGTTTTACTGAGATAATTTACATACCAGAAAACTTTCTCATTTTAAGTGTACAATTCAGTTACTTTTTGTAAGTTTACAGGGTAATGCAACCATCACCACAGTCCAAGTTTAGACCATTTCCATCACCCCAAAAAGCCCCCTGTGCCCATTTGCAGCCACTTCCCATTCCCACACCTAGCAACTAATCTGTTTTCTCTCTATAGATGTACCGTTTCTGAACATTCCACAGAAATGGGGTCTTACAGCCTGTGGTCTTTTGTGCCGGCTTCTTTGCAGGCAGCGTAATGTTGAGGTTCGTCCATGCTGTAGCACATCAATAGTTCGTTCCTTTTTTCGCTGAATATTATCCTGTTGTATGAACGTACCACATTTTGTTTATCCTTTCACCAGGTGATGGACGTTTGGGTTGTTTCCACTTTTTGACTATTAAGAATAATGCTGCTGAGAACGTTCGTGTACATCTTTTTGTGTGAACATGTGGTTTCACGTCTTGGGTGAATACCTAGAAGTTGAACTTCTTGGTTGTATCGAAGACTGATGTTTACCTTTTTAAGAAAGTGCCAAACTGTTTTCCAAAGTAGCTGTACTATCTTACATTCCAGTTCCGCACATCTTCATCCCTTGTTATTGTCTGTCTTTTGAATAATAGCCTTCCTGTTGGGGGGGTAGTACATCTTTTCACGTGCTTATTGGTCATTCTTAGATCTTCTTTGGTGAAATGTCTATTCAGATATTTTGACCATTTTTAAATTGAGTTATTTGTCTTCTTAGTGAGTTGTAAGAATTCTTTATTTATTCTGGATACAAGCCCTTGACCAGATATATAATTTGCAAATATTTTCTCCTGATTTGTGACTTGTCTTTTCATTTTCTTTCCCTTCCTTCTTCCCTCCCTCCCTCCCTCCCTCTTTCCCTTCCTTCCTTCCTGCAGAAGTTTTTTAATTTTAATGAAGTCCAGTTTATCACTTTTTTCTTTTATCAGTTATACATTTGGTGTCATGTCTAAGAAATCTTTGTCTAACCCGAGGTCACGAAGATTCTTTCCTGTGCTATCTTCTGATCATTTTAACTCTTACATGGAGGTTCATGATTCATCGTGAGTTAATAATTGAGTATGGTGTAGAGTGAGGGTCTATACCCCAGCACCATTTTGTTGAAATACTGTCATTTCCCCCACTGAATTTCCTTGACACCTTTGTCAAAAGTCAGTTTACTGTATATGTGCAACTTTCTTCTGGGCTACCAGCTTTGTTCCACTGATCAGTACATCTGTTCTCATGCCAGTACCACACTGTCTTGTAGCTTTGGAGTAACTTTTGAAATTGGGACTTTAGAAGTCCTCCAACTTTGTCCTTCTTTTTAAATATTGTTTTGGCTATTCTGAGTCCTTTGCATTTCCACATACATTTTAGGATCAGTTTGTCAGTTTCTGCACAAAACAAAAAATAGAAAATAATAGACTGCTAAGGATTGGGTTGAATCTATAGATCAGTTTGGGGATAATGGACATCTTAAACATTTTGAGTCTCATGAACGTGGGAGTCTTTCTGTTTATTTAGATCTTCTTTGATTTATTTCAACAATGTTTGTCTTTTTTTGCATATAAATCTTGCACTTCTTTTGTTAAATTTACCCCCAAAGTGTTTCATCCTTTTTCATGGTATTTTGAATGAGATTGTTTTCTTAATTCAGTCTCTGAATTGTTCACAGCAATGATTGTGAGAATGGTACAGGACTAGGCAGTGTTTTGTTCTGTTGTACATAGGGTCACTGTGAGTTGGCACCAACTTGATGGCACCTAACAACAATAGTACATAGAAATGCCGTTGATTTTTGTGTAACGATCTTGTGTCCTTGCTGAGCTCTTTTATTCATTTTAGTAGTTTTGTGGTGGATTCCTTAGGATTTTCTACGTATGGAATCATGTCACCTGCAAATAAACCTAGTAGGCTCATTTTTGTTTTGTTATCCCAAATAGAATCCTGCTGCTTCTGATAGTACTTCATGAGGGGGAAATTTTGGATGAATGTACAGAAGTTGTAGTCAGTCTTCTGAAACAGAACTAGAAAAATCAGCAGTTAAACATCAGCCTGATAAATATCAGTGGTGGATAAATACAGTATGAATATAGAGAAACAGCAATTTGAGATTGAAGTTATGGAAGACAGTTCTGCCCCCACCCCCGTTGGTTGTCCTTGATGTCATTATCAGAGACAAAGTCTAGAGTTTGTCTAATAGAGTGTCATGCTGTTATTGTGATTCTTCTATCCTTAAAAATGTGGAGGTCATAATTTCTCATGTATACCAAATTCAGCTACGTAGTAGACAAGAAGGCCACCAGTCATCTTCACTTATTACCATTTGGCATTGTTTTGTGATTTCTCCTTTTGAAGATTCTTTAGGTTACAAGGCCATTTCCCAGCATGAGAGTTACATTTTGTTGCTTACCTGAACCATTAAGTGAATTACTTCGCTTTGTCTTGGTGGAAAATAAAATTTCAGAGTCAAAATCTTATCAAGACGTGTCTCTGCAGTGTCAACTTTATTTGTTCGTTATTTTGCAAATATAAATCCACAAACCTAAAGTGACTGTGGGGTCTAGGCTACTTCGTTCTGGACTTGTTAAATGCTGAAAGATCTTTTACTTGTCCTGAGGTGACTCTCCACAGCCTGTTGCCTGGGCCAGGAGTTTTCTGATGCTGGACTTGACAGTCAAGGCCTCCCGCATCGGTTGTAGGTGATCTGGCCACTCAGCACTCCTCATGGAAGGGAGGAACGAGCTGGCGGAGAGCTGTTTGAAGGATCAAGGCACAACTTTTTGTTCTGAAAGAGCGCTGTTGTGCAGTGAGTCAGAGATGTGTGATTCAGAGTGGTCAGGCTGAGTCCTGGAGGAGTTTGGGGTGTTCACTGTACCATAGATAATTACTTAAATCCACAGGCACCCGCCTCCTGCTCTCTTGGAGGAGGAAGAACATGACCCGTTGCTTCAGGAGTGGCGGAGACGCTCAGTATAGTGTCGGCGACACCAGCTTTCTGCACGTAGCCTGTAGAGAGACACTGCTGAGGCTGGGGGCTGCCCGTGAGCGATCCCCAGGAGCTGGACTGTGAGCAGAGCCGGCCTGCCCACTATGGATTAGACAACCTTGGCAGACGTTAACAACTAAAGAGTAATTGTTCAACACAGGATGATGTCTACAGAGCCTGAGTTCAGAGAGATGAACGAATTACACCCGTGGCTCCTGCCCTCTAGCTTTGTCTCCTTGCCTCCCTGTATTCAAACAGAACCACCCGTGACGATGTGCGTAACAGAAAGTGCCGCTAGATATGGCTAAAATACATGCCAGGAATATTTAAAAACATGGAACATTTCCCGAACACTTCGCCACGTGTTAAGCCATTTCACCTTCACAACAGTCCACTATCCAGAGAGAAGCGCTGGGGCTGGGTGGGTGGTGGCTGCGGGACCCCCCGCGTCCAGCGAGCTAGCCTTCACACCAGCTGCTTTTCCGTAGCGGACAGAGAAGCCGGCGCTCTTTGTTGGCAGTTTTGCTGGGTCATTACATTTCCCTGGAAACTTGACTTTTCCTGTGTTAGGTAAGGTAGAAATCATGACATTTTCACCCGTCTGGAATGTGATAGTTGGAAATAATTAAACATTATTAGACCTTTTGCTAAGGGAGACGGGTCTCTTTCTAGTGAATGAATTGTGCATTGACAAGCAGATGACATCCTCCCTCTGTACGGAGCGGGGAGGGGTGTTGGTGTGCAGAAGAGTAATGGTGGGAAGGGGACAGTTTGGAACTATCGTTCGTTTCAGTAGTGAGTGGGCTTGTACAGGCCATTGGATGGTCCTGATGATGCTCTCACATCAGGTGTATCAATAGCTGAGAGGCTCATTCATTCATTTGTTCATTCAAAGATAGATATTGAGCCCAGATGTACACCAGTGTTAGGGATTGAATTGTGTCCCCCCAAATTAATGTGTTGTAAATCCTAACCTCTGTGCCTGTGGTTATAATCCCACTTGGGAATGGGTTGTCTTTTCTATGTTAGTGAGCCAGGATCAGTGTACAGCGTGTCTTGAGTCAATCCCTTCTGGGATATGAAAGAGATTAAACAAGCAAGCAAAGGAAGCAGAGATGGGGGAAGACAGATGCCAAGCCACCTGGAGATCGCCAAGGCACCAGGAAACAAGCTGTAGAGACAAGGGCTTCCCGTAGAACCAGCAGAGAGAGAACACGTTCCCCTAGAGCCGGCGCCGAGTTAGGACTTCTAGCCTCCTCAACTGTGAGAAAATAAACTTCCGTTTGTTAAAGCCACCCACTTGCGGTGTTTCTGTTATAACAGCACTGCATAGTAAAGACAACCAGGTCGTGAGCTATGTGGTAGGAATACACAGGGGAGCAGCACAGCCGTGGCCCATGCGCTCAGGAGCTTGTGATCCAGTGGGGAGGAGGGCAGTACGCACAGGAAGATACAATCTGTGACAAGAGCTTTGAGGGATAACCTCTCATTTCTCCCATTTGAGGAACACGGAGGCTAACGTGTTTTAAAGGAAGAATGGCAGATTTTAACGTTTACAGGAACTGCTCCTCTGTCCAGGAGCCCCATTCTTCCAGATGGGCAGTTTCTGCCTCTTACTGTCTGGTTCTCTGAAAACGAAAGCAGCCGTTAAACCCATTTCCGGGCAGCTCTCTGCAGCTGGCCAGGGATATGGGGACAGGGCCACTGACTGACTGGGACCCTAGGGTTTTGGCCCAGAGGCCAAAAATGTTTATGGGAAACTTGGGAATGAGCCAAAGTTATTATCTTCGCCGCTGCTTCTCTTGTGCCCCTCCCCCGTCACACACTTGCACCTGGTGTCTTTTGACTGGAGCAGAGCTGTTTGTCCAGACCGTCTTCCGAATACACAGGCCAGATTAGAGTCCCCACCAGACCAGAGTGCCACCACCTTCTGCTGCGCCGTGCCGGCCACAGGCCACTCTTCCCTTGGCTCCAGTGTGCAGCCGGCAGACAGTCCCTTCCGTGGCACCAGGACACCCCCTGGGCTGTGCGGCAGTCTCTCAGGGAGGGGCCCCAAGAAGGCAGGCTCCGGGAGAGCAGCGTGGACTGGGAAGGGGGAGGAGCAGGGCCGAGCAGCTACGCACCATGCAGCAGTCCAAAGCCTCCACTTCCCGAATTCGCCTTCTGTGCTGCCCTCTCATAATTCAAGACATCGTAGCAGGTTGGGAAATGGCATCAAGACAGGAGAGTACTTTTTTTAACAAGAAGAGAAAGAGTGTGGAGCCAGCAAAACAAGCTTCCAGCAGACCCAGAACGATGGAGGTGCAGGGGGAACTTCACGTGGGCTGAGAGCACAAGAGAGGAAGTGCGGGCCGTGCCCAGGTCAGCAGTACAGCACCGAGGGGTTTTCAGCTGTAGAAAAGTAAGGGGCTGACATTATTTCTCTTTATCCTCAGCACTGATCAGACCCTGAGAACATGCTATGCTCAGTTTGTCCAGCTTATGATTGTGATTAGATAATCACGTTTCATGCCGAAAGGAACCTAAGAGATCATCCACATGACAGCTTAGGAAACCAAGTCCCAAGGAGTTGAATGACTTGACCAGGGACCAGCTGAGGTCCTTGTTTCCTGGTTGGATGTGTGGGTCTCTCTGCTACAGCACCCTCCACCCAAACGTGGGGATGGTTCCACAGAACTAGCTGTTCTCTAGTATTAACAGCCAGAGACGTAAAGGTTTTGAAAGCACGTTCAAGAAGCGACTATACCTTGTAACCTGAAGGCTATGGCGCTCATTTACGAACATGCACCCAGTGTGCAGGGTCCAGTGTGTGAGTAGTGTAAGGGTGTGGGTGCAGTGTAAGCGTGTGGGTGCAGTGTAAGGACATGCAGTGTAAGGGTGTGTGAGCAGTGTAAGGGTATGCGTTCAAGGTACAGGTGTGCGTGCACTGTAAGGTGTGTGCAGTGTAAGGGTGTGCATGCAGGGTAAGGGTGTGGGTGCAGTGTAAGGGTGTGTGTGCAGGGTATGGGTGTGCATGCAGGATACGCGTGTGCGTGCAGTGTAAACGTGTGTGTACATTGTATCAGTGTGCAAGCAGTGTATGGGTGTGTGTGCCGTGTAAGGGTGAGTTTGGAATTTGTCCCTGCTTGTTATGGAATCGACTCAGTGGCAACGGGTTTTGTTTTTTTTTAATTTTATTGTTGTACTTTAAGTGAAAGTTTACAATTCAAGTTAGTCTGTCATACAAAAATTTTTACATACATTGTTATGTGACCCTGATTGCTCTCCCTATACTGTGACAGCACACTCCTCCTTTCCACCTCTGATTTCCCGTGTCCGTTCAACCAGCTCCTGACCCTCTCTGCCTTCTCATCTCACCTCCAGATGGGAGCTGCCCATTTAGTCTCATCTATCTGCTTGAGCTAAGAAGCACACTCATCATGAGTATCATTTTATGTCCCATAGTCCAGTCTCATCTTTGAAGAGTTGGCCTTGGAATGGTTTTAGTTCTCGGTTGACAGAGAGTCCGGAGGCTGTGCTTTCTGGGGTTCTTCCAGTCTCAGTCAGACCATTAGGTCTGGTCTTTTTACTAGAATTTGAGTTCTGTGCCCCACCTTTCTCCTGCTCCATCAGGTACTCTCTGTTGTGTTCCTTGTCAGGGTGGTCTCTGGTGGTAGCCAGGCACCATCTAGTTCTTCTGGTCTCAGGCTGATGAAGTCTCTGGTTCATGTGGCCCTTTCTGTCTCTTGGGCTAATACTTTCCTTGTGTCCATGGTGTTCTTCATTCTCCTTTACTCCAGCTGGGTTGGGACCAATCGATGCATGTTAGATGGCAGCTTGTTAGCTTTTAAGACCCCAGGTGCCACTCAGCAAAGTAGGATTCAACAGCAATGGGTTTTGTTTTGTTGTTGTTATGTAATGTCCACCTGACCTGCCTCTCTCTGCTCCATCTCACGAGTAGTGCCTTCTCTACCTAGACTCCAGTAAAGTTTTGTGATTGTAACAGGAGCCAGTACATGTAAAGGGCTTAGGCACAAGTCTCTGCCTTTAGCAAGCATTCAGTAAGACTTAGCTGAGATTATTACTGTTTTAGTTATCTAGTGCTTCTGTAACAGAAATACTGGAAGTGGATGGCTTTAACACACAGAAATTTATTCTCTCACAGTCTAGGAGGCTTAAAGTCTGAGTTCAGGGTGCCAACTCCAGGGGAAGGCTTTCTCTCTCTGTTGGCTCTGGGAGAAGGTCCTTGTCATCAATCTTCCCCTGGTCTAGGAGTTTCTTGACACAGGGACCCTCGGTCCAAAGGGCATGGTCCACTCTCGGCTCTTCTTGGTTGGTGGTATGAGGTCCCTCTCCTCTCTGCTTGCTTCTCTCTTTTATATCTCAAGAGAGATTGACTCAAGATACAACCTAATCCTATAGATTGTGTCCTGCCTCATTAACATAACTGCCTCTAATCCTGCCTCATTAACATAGAGGTTAGGATTTACAACACATAGGAAAATCACATCAGATGACAAAATGGTGGACAAGCACACAGTACTGGGAATCATGGCCTAGCCAAGTTGACACACATTTTGGGGGACAAAATTCAATCTATAACAATTCTGTTATTATTTTGCAAAATATATACAAAACGCTTTCTTTCCAAGTGAGAGTCTGCAGCCGATTCTGAGCAGCTGAGCCTAGAACTGGAGGAAATGGTTTGGAGCAGGGCTTCTCACCCTTCATGTGGCTGAAAACCACCAAGCAACGCTTGGAATACAGGTTCTGAGTCATCTGGTCTCGGGTTGGGCCCACAGGTTGCATTCTGAAAAGCCCCCCGGTGAGCTAGTGCTGCCGCCCTGGGTCATATTTTGAGTGGCCAGGTTTTGGACGGTCCTACAAGACACAAAGTAAGGTAGGCTGGTAAGTGTTCTGTGGACTTTGTTGTGTACAAGATTGGATAATCACGGAAGCTTGTGGGAGTCCCATGTCAAAGAGGATTGCTTAGTTTTTAATAACAATTTTTTAGGATCTCTTTTAATACAGAGGAAACCCTGGTGGCGTAGTAATTAAGTGCTATGGCTGCTAACCAGAAGGTCGGCAGTTCAGATCCACAGGCGCTCCTTGGAAATTCTATGGGGCAGTTCTACTCTGTCCTATGGGGTCACCGTGAGTCAGAATCAACTCCATGGCAGCGGGTTTTAATACAGAAAAGAATAAAGGGGAAAAAATGCTCACCATCCTACCGCCCAGATAATGCAGGAGCAGGTGCCATAGCTAGAAAATGCAAACAACACAGAGGGCTCAAAGATGCGGGGCCCTGCCACCTCCTCCTCGGTCCTCCCCAGAGGAGTCCACCGTTAACATGGCCGGTATCAGCGCACACTCCCACACATCTGCCTGAGATTTCCAACGGGATCATCCTCACCTCTCTCTGGGCTGTGCTTTCTGACCTGACGATGTTTGCAGTAACTGCAGTCTGGAGTCTGCGGTGAGTGCTCACTGTAGGGCACATGAGGTCTGCGAGACAGCTGTTTCTTATGGAGCTTTCCAGAACCTCCCCTTCCTGTGCCGTTGTTGCTCTCGCACTATTTCAGTGGCTCTGCTCCACATTGCTGGCTTCAGGCCTCTCTGTACGTTTTGGAGATGTGTGCACAGACAGAAGGGGGGTGCTTGGTGAAGAGAGACTGTTGGGATAGGACCACACTTGGAATCAGAGTTCAGTATAAAGCCTTTGAAAAATAACTGTTCTCTCCCTAAGAGAAAAAAAGAGTAGGTAGTTTGAGATATTAAATCTGAAATATTTTAGTCTTTAATAACTTCACTTGATTAGAAGTCCATGGCATCCGTACGCGTGCCGATAACTTCTGTTTGTACTGTCTTCCTGCTGTGAGACATGAGCTCCCAAACCCCGCAGTGACCCAGGACGAGGGGTGGGCGGTGACCACCCTGTTCCACAGGTGACGACACTGAGGCCACACAGCTGACAAGTGGCGGAGCTGGGATTGGAATCCAGGTCTGTCTGATCCCCAAAATCGAGTCCTTCTCCTATGGGACATTTCTAGTTGTTGAAATTTTGGAAAAATATATTAGTGACAAGAGAAAGTATTCCAATTTCATTAAAGATTAAGTCCTCTCCTTGCTTCTGGGCTGCACACCTAATCAATGGAGTGATCAGATCTGCACAACCACAGGAAGCAGCTCGTTTTGCACTGTCATGGTAGGTACGCTGTTCACCGAAACCATCAGGCAGTCCTCGGATCCCGCTGCGTTTAAGACGCGTGTTTTCTGCCGCTCTTGCTATTGCTCATAGACATGGAGACCTCTGTGGTGATTTGGGGTGGGTGCTGAGGGGTCCCTGTTGGCTTCTGAATAACTGAGCTTTTATTGTTGTTCCTTTCCTCGTAGAGACTTGAAGCCTGAGAACATTCTCCTGGATGACCATGGTAAGTGAGAACGTACCTGCCGCATCTAAAGCAGACTGTTTTCTAGAGGGACTTGGACACACAAGGCTAGTGAGAGAGAGTGTATCTTCCACGTCTAAAGCAGACTCTTTGCTAGAGGGACTTGGAGACAGAAAGCTAATGTGGCTGTTGCCAGTTAATGCAAAATAGAAACAAAAAACACAGAAACTCTGGTGCGTGTTCTTTAAAAAACAAGCAATAGAGAGCATTGCCATTCCCATGTACTTAGGCGGAGGAGCCCTGGTGGTACAGTGGTTAAAGTGCTTGGCTGCTAACCAGAAGGTTGGGGTTCGAAGCCACCCGCTACTCCATGAGAGAAACGTGTGACAGTCTGCTCCTGTAAAGATTTACAGCCTTGGAAACCCTATGGGGCAGTTGTACTCTGGCCTGTAGGTTTGCTGTGAGTCAGAATTGACTCGCCGGCAGTGGGTTTGGTTTATGGGTTTTGTATTTAGGCAAGGATCAAGGATAGTCATGGTTTCCCGTTACTAATGGAGTTTCAGAAGGACATGAAACTCAAAGTGAGAGCAGTTTCTCTTCGGTTTCTTGTTAACCCACATCTCGCTTTCTACTCACGGCTTTGATCCAGCGCCCGACTGAACATCAGCCTGCTGCCTGCCTCTGGTGCCCTCCCCTTCCCACAGAACACATGTCACAGAGCCGGAGCGAAGACGGCACGTGGGCTGTGTGCGACTGGCATCTGGGGACCATGTGAGAACGGACGGGGCATGGCCCTTTGGGGCTGGTTCTTTGCCAGCACATGAGTGCCCACCCAGACCTTGATTTCTCTAGGGTGATAATTGCTCCAGAGAAACACGAGAACTGTTGTCAGGACTGCTGTAGCCAATTGTATTAACAAGAAATCACACGAGCAATAGTGGAAGGAAGTGATTTCTCTTGGCAGGCTAAGAAGGGTCTCACAGTCTAGTAAAGAGCCTAAGACAAGGCTAAAATGACTCAGAGGAGAAGAGGGTGGGGGTGATAAGGCAAAGAGAACTTTCCATCAATTGGTGAGAATCTCGATGGCAAACACAGGATACCTGTAATTTGTAGACTCCTTTCTACTTTTGTCAACTGCTTTCATGCTTGTTGTCTAGTTTGTGCATGAAAAACCTACCCTGTGAGGAAGGAAGATTCTGGAATTCTCATTTTATGGAAGTTTTAAAATCTGGGGAGTGACTTGCCCAAGGTTGTGTCCAGAGCTTCTAGCTGGTTCATCTGTGTGGAGCTGCTGATTAGAGGTGGCGCTCGAGGAGCCTACAGAGCGGGGAGGCACTGTGCGTAGAAGCACAGACTGATCTCCACGATGTCTTGTTAGCTGGAAAAAAGTGAGGTGCAGAACGGTGTGGATAGCATGTGAGCTTTTATGTAAAGTAAGAGGCAAAATAAGAAAGCATATGTGTATTTGCTTGTTTATACATAAACATAGAGGAGGAGTCATAAACTCAAGAGTGGAAGGGGGTGGAGGAGGCAGACTTTACATGGATAGCGATACCTGTTTATATATTTTTGATTTTTGAATCATGTGAATATATTACTTATTTTTAAAAAATTATTTATTTTTAAATGGACTCAGAGAACCCAGATATTTGTAGATCTTTCTCTGCATAGCTCCCTCTAGAAGTTTACCCTGCAGATTCCAGATGACTAATCTTCCCCACATTTTAACCTCTGTCTCCGCAATTTAGCAAGACCACCTTGCTCTGGCTAGGCTCCCTCCTTCCGGCCGCCATCTGCAAATCGCATCTAAGTAGGACGCCAGGGTGACTGGAGGGCTTGGCCTCATGTGTTTCCCTTCTCGGGAAGAATAGCCCTCGCTGCCTGTTGAACCACGTCAACAGTTGTGTTTTTAAATGCTTATGGTGGAAGGGCCAGTTTCGCGTCAGCTACTCCTCCTTGGCTAGAAGCAGAAGTCCTGGACGTTCTAAACGTTAGTGCCGTCGCATTGAAGAGCTGTGTTTCCATTGTTGTGTTTTTTGTGCTTTGCCTAAGAAATCTGTGCCTGCTCCTGTGTTACAACAGTGTTGTGTTTTCTTCTAAAAATGTTATTGTCTCATCTTCCCATTCATTCCTTGTCTTAGTCATCTAGTGCTGCTCTAACAGAAATACCACAAGTGGATGCTTTCACAAGGAGAAATTTATTTTCTCACAGTCTAGTAGGCTAGAAGTCCAAATTCAGGGTGTCAGCTCCAGGGGAAGGCTTTATCCCTCTGTCGGCTCTGGAGGAAGGTCCTCATCATCATCAGTCTTCCCCCAGACTAGCAGCTTCTCTGAGTAGGGATCTTGGGTCCAAAGGACGCGCTCTGCTCCCAGTGCTTCTTTCTTGATGGTATGAGGTCCCCCACTCTCCACTTGTTTCCCTTTCCTTTTATCTCTTACAAGAGATAAAAGGTGGTGCAGACCACACCCCAGGGAAACTCCCTTTACATTGGATCAGGGACGTGACCTGGGTTAGGGTGGTGTTACAATCCCATCCTAATCCTCTTTAATGTAAAATTACAATCACAAAATGGAGGACAACCACACAACACTGGGAATCATGGCCTAGCCAAACTGATACACACATGTTTGGGGGGGACACAATTCAATCCACGACACTCCTGTAATCCCATCTGGGATTTATCTTTATGTATGGTGTGAGGTTGAGGTTAAGGTACATTTTTTTTTAGTATATATAGCCAGTTGACCCAGCATCATTCATTGAAAAGACCTTCCGTCCTAATTTCCACCAGTCAGCCATTGCCTATGTTAAAAATAAAATTTCCACAAGATTAAATTTATGTATGAAACTCATAAGCTTTGTTTGCAATTCCTGAACTGGGGAACATCTGGTCTGGAAGTCAGACAAGAGCTCCGAAGAGCGGTATGAAGCAGAAGGGTTTTTCTGGGCACACAGAGGAATAAGGAAACTATACTGGGCAAATTTCAGATTGGCTAGTGGGCATTTTCTTTCCTTATTTGGAATCAAGGGGGAATTTTGAGCTAGGTGAAACTGAGCAGGCAAGTCCTGGTGGGCTAGCTTAGGTTTCCATTTCCGGGAGAGACAATTGATTGACTTAGGTTTCCACTCCTGGGAAGGTCAGGCACTTACAGGGAATAGAAACTAGCTAGGTTTCAGTTTGCTGACTTGGGGCTTAGCATAAGTGACTCCATCTTGAGCCCAGTATGGTCAGGTTAACAAATATAGTAAGTGTGACATGACTGCCTGTATAAATACTTCCTAATTTCCCTTCTAGAAAGGTAGATCTTGGCATTTGTGGTGGCAGTAGGTAAAAAAGCAGATTATCTAGGTCGTGAGGTGCATGTTATGACTTGTCCATCCTAAATATGCTAGCACTCATTTTGCAAAGTTATATATTAAGGGGGATTTGGTTCATAGATTCAGCTGGTGGTTGAGATAACAAAGAAAACTACATCATGCTTGTCTTTTCTGTAGAGGAGGCCTTGCTTTTCTGGAATAGATACATCCCTGAAAATAGGGATAAATAGTGAGTTTTTGTAAAAACCAGTAGTATGTTATTATTGACAGTTATTTTAAAGCAAAGTCTATATACATCACTTCATTTCATCCATGAAGTATCTCTCTGAAAGATAACGACACTCTTTTCTTTTAAACATAAAACAACTATAATTGCTTCCAAAAATATTTAATTTTTTAAAAATTTCTTAATATGGCCTAGTATCCTATCAGCTTTAAATTTTTCCCGATTATTTCATAAGTGTTTTTATAATTGTGTGTTGAATCAGGATTCAAAGAAGTCCACATTGCCTTTGGTTGGCATCTTGTCGAGTCTGTTTTCACTGTATGGGTCCCGTCTCCCCTCTTCTTTTTGTCATTTGTTTGGGAAGCCAGCTTCTTTGTCCTGTAGAGTTTCCCATATTCTGGACTTGCCTGGATTTCAGGTGTTCCCTATCCGCTGTTTTCTGTAAGCCAGTAGTTAGATCTAGAAGCTAGATAGGTCCCGATTTGATTTTTGGTAAGCTTCCTTCATATGAACTTCCTATTAAGTTACATCAGGAGGTACATGATGGCTGAGCGTCTCTCTCTTCATGGTGTTGAGATTGATCTGTGGTTTCAGATGTTGTCAGCTTGGGCCATTGTTATTCCCCTCATGTCGATGTTTCACTTAATGGTCAGTTATGGCCCTGGGGGTCATAAAATGAGGGTGTTCTAATGCCTTCCCTCCTTTTGCACTCATTTGTTGTTCCCTCCTCAACTATTCACTCAGGAAAATCAGGTGAAATGTTTGCATACTTTCCTTTATTTCTACTTTTCAGAATATTGTGTTGATTATTATCCTCTAAAGATGACCAAAACAACGTTTACCTGTGTTTTACTGACTATGCAAAGGCATTAGACTGTGTGGATCCTAACAAATTATGGATAACATTGCAGAGAATGGGAATTCCAGAACACTTAATAGTGCTCAGGAGGAACCTGTACACAGACCAAGAAGCAGTTGTTTGAACAGAACAAGGGGATATACTGCATGGTTTAAAGAGGAAGACCCTCAACGAGATGGATTGACACGGTGGCTGCAACAGTGGGCCCAAGCGTAACAATTGTGAGGATGGCACAGAACCGGGCAGTGTTTCGTTCTGTTGTATATAGGGTTGCCATGAATCGAAACTGATTCACGAGCACCTAACAACAACAACAGCTCACAGCTGCATCAGTGAAGGAGCCTCTGTAGGAAAGCTGAGGAAACTGAGACCGTTAATAAATGGCAGAGCTGGGACTCAGACCCAGGCCGGCTGCTCCAGAGGCTGTGCTCCTAAGCCCTCCCCTTGCCCGCCTCTCCCAGAGGGGATATGCAGCCAGGGAAGAGTGCTGTTTGTCGCTCTGAGTAAGGTAGTCAGAGGCCAGTGTCCCTGCCTAAAGCATGTTGTAAACTATTTTAAAACTATTTCAGTGCCTCGATGGGCATGTTGCGTATTGTTAGTATTCAGCAAACATTCTTGGTCGAATAGTTTCAGGGGATATCTAGGTCAATTGGCATATCAAAGTTTATTAAGAAAATGTTCTATATCCCACTTTGACTTGTGGTATCTGAGGTCTTAAAAGCTTGCGAGCAGCCATCTAAGATACATCAGTTGGTCCCATACCTCTTGGAGCAAAGGAGAATGAAGAAAACTAAAGACACAAGGAAAATACTAGCCCAAAGGACTAAAGGACCACATGAACCAGAGACTCCACCAGCCTGAGACCAGAAGAACTAGATGGTGCCCGGCTACCACCACTGACAGCCCTGACAGGGAACGCAACCGACAGTCTTTAACAGAGCCGGAGAAATATGTAGAACAGAACTCAAATTCATGTAAAAAGACCAGACTTCATGGTCTGACAGAGACTGGAGGAACCCCTGAAACTGTGGCCCCTGGATGCACTGTTAACCCAGAACCGAAACCATTCCCGAAGCCCAGTCATCAGACAAAGATTAGACAGGACGATAAAACAAAAAATAACACACGTGAGGAGCGTGCTTCTTAGCTCAGTCAGATTCACAAGACCAAATGGGCGGCTCCTGCCCAAAAGCAGGATAAGGAGGCAGGAAGGGACAGGAACTCATTGAATGGATGTAGAGAACCCGAGGTGGAAAGAGGGAGTGTGCTCTCACATTGTGGGGATTGCAACCAATGTCACAAAACAATATGTGTATAAAATTTTGTTTGAGAAATTAACTGAGCTGTAACTTTCACCTAAAGCACAATTTTAAAAAATTATTTATCTAGTCATTCATTTCTTTGATAGGTATTTATTAAGCATCTGCTGTGTGCTAAGAGCCCCTGGGTGGCACAAATGGCTAAGTGCCTGAAGTACTAACCAAAAGGTTGGCGGTTCAAACCCACCTAGAGGTGCCTCAGAAGAAAGGCCTGGCGACCTGCTTCTGAAAGATCACAGCCATGAAAACTCTATGGAGCAGTTCTACTGTGCACACACGGGGTCGCCGCGAATTGACTCAATGGCAACTGGTTACGTGCCAGGCATTTTAACGGAATCTTGGGGATACAGTGGCGAAGAAGTTGAACAGGGTGTCTGCCCTCAAGACTGGTTGAGCTTTCTATGCTCTCCAAAGAAGTTTCCTGTAATTTGTTATTCTCATAAATAAAGCATTGAACAAATATTTAAATCCTGTGATACGGAGGACGTCACACGCAACGTGTTTCTGCAGGTGGAATACATTGTGTGTATAATTCCATTTTGTTCTTTCCCTGAACTCTGTGGCCATTTGTTGTGTCATCTGCATAACGCAGGTTGTTAGTGAGTCTTCCTCCAATCCTGACACCCCGTTCTCCTTCATACGGTCCAGCTTCTCGGATTATTTGCTCAGGGTCCAGATTGAGTAAGTATGGTGAAAGGATACAACCCTGACGCACACCTTTCCTGACTTTAAACCATGTAGTATCCCCTTGTTCTGTTCGAACCACTGCCTTTTGGTCTAAGTACAGATTCCTCATGAGCACAGTAAAGGGTTCTGGAATTCCCATTCTTCACAATGTTATCCATAATTTGTTAATGATCCACACAGCTGAATGCCTTTGCATAGTCAATGGCCAGGCATAAATCTAATTTACTGCTCTTAGTGAAACAATGCACTGTATAGTATTTTGCTAAAGGTGGAAAAGTTCACTGAAATTTTCCCTTTAAATGTTTCAGAGTATGAAATGGTGTTATTTCCATCCGTGGTTTTTAAGACGATTTTTTGTCCCGTTTTTTATTGTTGGTAAAGTTTCAGTACTTCCCACTCTGATTTGTGCTAATGTGTTTGAACATACACAGGACATATCCGGATTTCAGATCTTGGTTTAGCTGTGGAGATCCCAGAAGGGCAGATGATCCGAGGAAGAGTTGGAACGGTCGGTTACATGGGTACGTGAGAGGTCACGTCAGCCATCTTTATACTTTCTGTCTGCCTGAGTGCTCAGCATAGCAAGACGTTAAAACGCACGTACCTGCCGGCTCTGACACACGCGTCTGCTACGAGACAGTACAAATGGTGTTTGGAAGCCTTCGACGCTGCCTCATCCACCCTCCCGTTTCTACAGAGGGAGGGGAAGGCGGCCCCCAGGTCTCCAGGTGCAGCTCACTGGAGGACAGTCAGAACAGGATGGCAGGTCCCCTCCCTCTGCACGCTGGCCTCTCAGACTCCCGCGTGGACTCGGGATATTATCATACCTGGTTATGGTGGAGCATCTGTGAAGCTGGAGGCTCTGGCTTGGGTCAGCTCCAGAGCAGTCATCTCCCCACTCCTGGGCCCTGCATTGCCTGCTGTGGAGATCGGGCCTCTGTAAGAAGTACCAGGCAGTACCTGCCCGACCCAGGAGTGGCCTCCAACATGGGGAACTGAGGGCCGCTGCAGAGCCCTGCAGTGAGACCCCACGCCTGCTGTCTCTGCTGTCTCCTGCTTTGGGGATTTTTGTCTGACTGGGGAATAGATGGCCAGTGCACTGGGGAGCAGCGTGGAGGGGATACCCTTCTCAGGAGACAGGTCTTACCTCTAGCACCACTTCCGCCATGTTAGCATAACCTGTAGCAAGGAACTTCGTCCTCTCTAAATGAGTGCCCTGAGGGGCAGCACACTGCTTGGGCCACTGCGGCTGAGGGCCTGAGCTGTTCTTCCGTAGTAACAGCTTTACAGAGATAATTCACGTTATAAAATGCTTCCTTTTCAAGTGCCCAACTCAGTAGTTTTTAGTATATTCATACAGCTGTGCCGCCATCAGCACGGTCTAACTGCAGAAGATTCCATCACCCCGGAGAGAAACCCTGTCCCCATGAACAGTCACTCCCATCCCCTGCCCGCCCCCAGCCCTAGGAGGCCATGAATCTACTTTCTGCTTCTCTGGATTGCCCCAGCGGAACATTTCATATAAATGGAACCACCCCACATGAGGCCATTGGTGTCGGGCTTCTGTCACTCAGTATGCGGTTTCCAAGGGTCATCCATGTTGTCACAGAAACTGAATTGCTAATGTGTTATTTGGAATTAATTACAAGAGAATTTAAAGCCATAATTTAATCTCATTTCCTGTGTTTGTTACGTAGCTCCAGAAGTTATCGATAATGAAAACTATACGTTTAGTCCTGACTGGTGGGGACTTGGCTGCCTGATATATGAAATGATTCAGGGACATTCTCCATTCAGAAAATTCAAAGAGAGAGTCAAACGGGAGGAGGTCGACCGAAGAGTGAAGAAGGACGATGAGGAGTATTCCGAGAAGTTCTCCGAGGACGCCAAATCCATCTGCAAGATGGTGGGTCAGGTTCTACCGCGGTTGGGAAATTCAACCCCTAACTCATACTAGTCGTTTTCACTGGCAAGTTAACGGTTGTGAGCCTGCCGGGCCTTCAGCGCAGCTCTGGAGTAGCTAGTGCATCTGGGGCAGTGAGGAGAACGAGCTCCGTGGGGCTCACCTAGACGCCATGATGAACCCCGCTCTCGCTCCCCGCGCTGATGCTCATCACCTTTATCTCAGGGCAGTAGGAAACCGACTTAATGGGCTTCCTGATCCATTAGAGCAGAGCTGAGTGAAGCTCACTGTTTTCTTCCTCAAGAGATGCTCCGGAAGGGGAAGAGTGCCGTCGAGGTTATTACCTTCTTTCAGAAGACAGCTGAGCCTTGCTTCTTTGGCTCACTTTATATGAAGTTAAACACAAAACAGAACATTTAATGTATTTTTGAAATAGTAACGTTTATCTCTCTCCTCACTTCGATTTTGTTTATTTGTTTGTTTTCTCTGCTTCTTTCTCTTTAACCGACTGCCAGGGATTGTCGTCATGTGTCGTTGCGGTGAGTCGCCGTCAAGTTGGCTCCGACTCACGGCGACTTTATGAACAAAGAGCAGAACGCTGCCCAGTCCCGGGCCATCTTCATGATGGTTGGTATGTGTGGGTCCACTGTTGCGGCTGTTGTACCAGCCCATCTCACGGAGGGTCTCCCTTGTTTTTGTTGACCTTCTCCTTTTCCAAACAGGACGTCATTCTGTAGCAATTGGTCCGTCCTGATGACGTGTCCAAAGCAAGTGAGATGCAGTCTCACCATCCACACTTCTAAGGAGCATTCTGGTTGTAGTTCTGCTCAGACTGATTTGTTCGTTCTTCTTCTCTATATATTCACTGTCGTTCCCCAACGCCGCAATTCAAAGGCATCAATTCTTCAGTCTTCCTTTTTCACTGTCCAGCTTTCGCATGCGTGTGAGACGATTGAAAAGACCATGGCCTGGGTCAGGCGCACCTTAGTCCTCAAAGTGACATCTTTGCTGTTTAGAACTTTGAAGAGGTCTTCTGCAGCAGATTCGCATAATAGACACCTCGAATTGAAGGCCTGTGGTGCGCCAGGCCCTGCGCTAGGAGCTCTACAGACACGTTTCTTCATTTTGTTAAGAGCCCTATGAACTGGACATTATTACCCCGGTGTCACAGTGAGGAGTCGGGGGCCCGAGAGTGAGACGCGTGGCCATGATCGGAGGAGGAGTAAGGAATGGCCACGTTTGCGCCCAGATCCATCTGACCGCAGGCAGCGTTCTTACTACCCCTGGCTGCCCAGACAGTAAATGAATGAGAGAAGCTCTCTTTATCACTTCACTGTCTTAGATCAATAGTGATTATTTTTTGAGCACGTTGATTTATTTATTTTCACTCAACAAAGATTTATTGAGCATCTTCTGTGGGTGGCAGAGACAGTACATGTGGAAGGGGAGGAAATGTGTGGACATCAGGTGGGGCACCTGCTCTGGAGGACTGTAAAGCTTGGGGGGAGGCGTCGGGACTGGGGGTCGCGATTCCGAATAGTGGCAGGATCTGCAGGAAGTGAGGGCGCGAGCCTCCTAGGCGGAGGGTCCCGAGGGGCAGCGCGCCAGGTGGGCCGTGGTGGCTGGGTGGCTGAGTGCGGGGACATGTGCAGGGCAGGGCAGCGGTGGAAGTGTGACGTCCGGAGAAGGGGTGGGGTGGGAGGAGGGAGAGCGGCCGGGGGCCTCGCGCGGACTCAGTCGTGGCTCGTGTGTCGCAGCAGCAGAGGATCTGGTGAGCCGTGCTCGGATCCTGGTGTCTCCTGAGGCAGAGTCCTCGGTGTTTGCTGCTGTGGCGGATGTGGTAGGAGAGGATCCCAGGGGGACGCCAAGCCTGAGCTCGGGAGCAGACCCCTGGCTGCAAAGGGGAGCGCTGCTGGAGAGAAGTTGTGTGTCGGGTGAGAGGATGGCACCCAGAGCACGAGGGGAGGGTGTGGACGGGAGAAACCAGGGCCTCCAGGCCAGCTAGCGAGATGTGGAGCCGGAGCGGTGGGCGTTCCCCTGGGGCCCCGTGTGCGCAGTCGGCAGCTGGCCAGGAGGGAAGGAGGGCTGGGGGGAGAGGCGGTGGGAGGGGGAGGCTGAGGGGAGGCCGAGGGCCCGGGGGAGGAGGGGATCCCTCAGCAGCACTGGGCCCCTGAGGACAGAGGACATGGATCTCCAGCTAGTCCAGTGGGGCTTGGCGCTCACAGGGAGCTGCCTGCGCCCGTGCTGTGGTTTAGTTGGGCACGCATGATGAAGTGGGAGACAGGCAAGGGGGTGGGTGCATGCAAAGGGGGGATTAAGACATGGACCCTGGGATCTCGTCTGGCTCCCGAGGAAAGTAGGAGCGCCAAAGGGCGGTCATAGACAGGGTGACCCTAGATCTCCTGGCCCAGAGTCCCTTGGCCGGAGCTGCCGAGACTGGAGGCGGGCACAGAGCTGATGGAGGGGTGCATCACTGGTCACGAAGCGTCTAAGGTGCAAGTGAGGGAGAGGGTGTCTGATGGGGCAGAGGACAAGGACGCTGGAGGAGAGGAGGCCACGAACCCAGAGGCCGGGCCTGGGTCAGCTCTGTGGATCTGGAAACCACCAGGAATCACACCCGTTAGTAAGTGTATCGGTAACTGGTGTGAGTTGCAGGTGGCCGGAGAAGAATTATTTGGGTCTTTCCCTTTGACTGGTTTCAGTAGAAGAAGGAGTGTGTGTTACAGGCTTGTCACCGAGCATTAGCTCAGCTGTCCTTCCAGCGTCTGCTCTGAGTTGACCGTCTTTAGTCAGCTACTCCGTAGTAAATGACATTCTGGCAAAGCTACTATTTATTTCTGTTTGATAAACATGTACTGAGTTCTTGCCACACGCTAGCCTGGCAGGAATGTAAGGATATAAATTAGGAACCACCCCGCCCCTAAGGAGCCTGCAGGTGGACGGGAGGCCGACAGCAGACATGAACTGCGGTGAAGAGGCAAGCGTGGCAGGTGCCACATGCAGGAGAGACACAGATCACCAGGGTTTTCATGACAAAGAAATCCTGGCCCGTTGGGGGCGCTGGGAAGGGAGGCGGCGTCTGAGTGACAGGCCTCATGTAGTTGGGATTGGAGCAGCGGCCTTGAAGTCAAGGCCGGGCTGAGTCTCAGCTCCCGGTCATAGCTGCTCTGGCCTCAGGTTTCCCACCTGTGAAATGCAGGTGATAGTAATTCCTTCCTTACAGCGTTGTTGGGAGGAGACAGTGAGCTCAAGCACGCGCAGTAACACAGTAAATCCTCAATGATTGTTGAGAGGGGAAACAACGAGCTCTTAAAGAATAGGCTAAATTCCGGCAAACAGGGATTGGAAGGGTGGGCATTCAACACGCAGCGTTGTCTGCACAAGAGAGGAGAGACTGTGGAGCGGCTGCAGGCGGGGATGGGGTTCAGCTGAGGTGCCGAAATTTAGGGAAGTGATTCTCTGTGCCTGGCTTACCTGCCTGGGCCTGGGCCTGCAGCGCACCTGTCCTGGTCCTCCATGCACGTCCTCTGACGGGAGGCGCGCAGCTGGCCATGAGGCTGGAGGGTCACCACCTGTCCTGGTCCTCCGTGCACATCCCTGGCCGGGAGGCGGGCAGCCTGACGTGGGGATGGAGGGTCACCACCTGTCCTGGTCCTCCATGCACATCCCTGGCCGGGAGGGGAGCAGCCTGATGTGGGCCTGGAGGGTTAGACTCATGTAGAATGGAGAGGAGAGTGAGGGAAAGGGGACACTTAGTCTGCCTGTTAGAGTAGTGCAGGCGGGAGGGGGCAGCAACACCTGACGTGTGAACGGATACCTTTTTATAATCTTCAAAGCTCCATGACGTGTTATCTGATGTCCTCCAGTGGGTTCCTAGTGTGGTTTCCATGACGTCGTGGCGGCCAGGGAAGCTGAGCCCAGGCTCGTTACCACAGGTCCTGGGCTCCTTCCGCTGCCATTCAGGGCCTTCTGCAGGTGAGCGAGCGAGTGTTGGCAGCGGGCTTGATAACTGAGTCGTGGCATCCTCTGTGACCTAGGAACTGTGTTTGATGTCAGGCTTATTTTCGGATCTGTTTGAATTAGCAAAGCGTGCAGAGAACACACCCATTGGAACAGCACCGTTGAGCACCAGCTGGCGGGGGCGGGCACACTGCAGTGAGAGAGGCACACTGGCCCCGCCATCGGGAGCCGAGCAGGAGACTGGCAGTCAGCTGTTCCCCGCTGGGCCTGTCCACGCGGGTGGTGACGCAAGTCACAGGGGATGCCCGGCCGCCCTGAGGCTGGAGTCCTGCAGGAGCAGAGCCAGACCCAGGGCAGGCCAGGAAGCTGGCACTTGAACAGTTTAGTGGGACTTGGCTAGACAGAGAGCAAAGTGTGGGTGGAGATGGTGGGCGACACAGCATGGCAGGTTTAAGGGTGCGAAAGAAGGGGGTCTGTGTCTCGGGAGCAGTGAGGGCGGGGGTGGGGCGGGGAGTGTGTGGCTGAGCTGGGACCCGGAGGTGTCTGGGACGTTGATTTATGGTCAGAAAGGGAGTGGGTGCTGGACCTTAGTCAGGGGCCAGACAGTAACTCTTTAAGGCCCAGAGTGTCTCTATCCCTGCAGGGCAAAACCAGCTGTAGGCACCACGCAAGCCAGCAAGCGTGGCGTGTTCTCGTAAAACTTTATCTTGGTAACAACCCAGAAGCTCCCGACCCAGGGTCAGCCACATAGTCAGGACACCAGAGAAGGACTGCTAACCAGCGATGGGGACATACTGTTTATTCAGGGCACTTACGTGCAGGACAGTCCAGGGCGGTGGCTGGACAGAGCAGTGCTTCACTGCCGCCTAGCAGGGGACACAAGCTCATATACAGCTCCGGCCGGGGCTGAGGCTTGTTGTTTTCCCTCCCAGTCCTTGGGCGGCCAGCGCTCCCAAGGCCTACCCATCCAGGCTCAGATGGTTTTCCTTTTGTCGATAAGACGTTCCTCAGCCTTGGCCGCCAGCCCAGTCATGCCACCCCCGGCCTTGTACCTTAGCCCGAGTTCGTCCCCAGCAGGCTTCTGGGGAGAGCGAAGCTGCCAGCGTTAGGAGGGGGCACATATAGCTGAATAGCGTCACCCTACACTCCATTAACCGAACAGGTATCTGGTGGGGTAATGGGCGGGACGCTTTCCCAGCCCCTGGCCTGGGCTGACTTTTCGAGGTCCAGATCTTGAATGACAGGAGCCCTGGTGGCACAGCGGGCTGCTAACCAAAAGGTCGGCAGTTCGAACCCACCAGCCACTCTGCAGGAGAAAGGTGGCAGCCTGCTTCCTTAAAAATTTCCAGCCTTGGAAGCCTTGTGGGCCAGCTCTGCTCTGTCCTATAGGGTCCCTGTGAGTCAGAATCGACTCGACGGCAGTAGGTTTGGGTGTTTGGTTTGGCTCTTTAATGCATTGTCTTTGAGCACAGCCAGACCTTTCCGACTGATAATAATTGTGTAGAAGGACCTACTTAAATTGGTGACAGCTGTAAATAGTATATAAGGAACACTTTTTCTTTTAATTGTGGTGAAAATATACGCACCAAAACATTCACCAACACAACGGCTTACAAGGAATACTTTCGAAACAGACACTTTCTGTTGAAGAGTATATAGTTCCTAGAAGCAGATTTGGTGAACGTTTGCTTCATCTCAGTCCTTAGTGACCTGTTTAATGAAGAGATTAAAACAGTTTCTAATTATAAACATTACAGTGGAAACTCTGACACGCTCAGCAGCTTCTACTTCCTTAAAAAAATTCCCCCAATTTTTGCACGATTAAAATTTTTCCCTTAAGGATTTGCTTAGCAAACTCTTTATTTGTGCAGAAGAAGGGGGTCTGTGTCTCGGGAGCAGTGAGGGCAGGCGGGTGGGGCCGGGAGTGTGTGGCTGAGCTGGGACCAGGAGGTGTCTGGGACGTTGATTTATATTCAGAAAGGGAGTGGGTGCTGGACCTTAGGGGCCAGACAGTAACTCTTTAAGGCCCAGAGTGTCTCTATCCCCGCAGGTCAAAATCAGCTGTAGGCACCACGCAAAGCCAGCTCAAGGGCAAAACTTTAGCCCAGCTCCTATCACATATTCTAAATGAGTAAAATCTGAATGAATGAGGCTTTGCTGAAAATGGAGTGTCCATCTGTTTAGACAAAGGTGCTCTCCGCTGCCTCTAACTCTCCGGTTGGGATTACGAACATTTTCTGAGTCTGTGCTTCTCTCCGTCTGTCTCTTCCACAGTTACTCACCAAGAACCCCAGGGAGCGGTTGGGCTGCACGGGGGGCGGAGCGGCTGACGTCAAGCAGCACCCCGTGTTCAAGGACATTAACTTCAAGAGGCTGGAAGCACATGTGCTGGATCCCCCTTTCTGTCCTGACGTAAGTCGGTAGCCACGTGCACAGCCGGGTGGCCAAACACTGACCCACCGGACAAGTCCGTTGTTTAGAGCAGGTATAGACTCCCCCGGGACAGCCAGCTGTGGCTGCAGCCGCGTGTGGCTTCTGTTCCCTGCTGCCCCACACCTGGTCCTTCCTCCGCCAGCTGCTCCCGCGTCCTCCCCACTCAGCGGACCCATCACAGGCCTTCCTGGAAGGGCTCCCGGCCCGGGACTGCTTGGGTCTGCAGCCCTGCCGGCATTGCTGGGGGACACTGGGGCCGAGCTGCGTCACAGGCCTCCTCAGAAACGCCAGCACCGCCTGACACCCTCCCTGCCAGGCCGTGTCTTCCTCCCTGTTCCCCTTGCCAGTGTCACCTCTCGGCCCTTGGGTCCCAGCCACACCAGGGTGGGGGTTCCCAGAGTAGGCCACCTGCATTCACGTCCTCATCCCCTGGCCCTGCAGCCTGCTGCCGTCTCAGATGCGCTTCTCCCACCCCACGTTTTATGAGATCAGGGGCTGTTGCTGGCGTCACCACCGAGGACCCGGGGGCAGCCACTAGACTTCTCTGAGATGGAACCCCCCTGTCCAGCGGGGGTGCCAGCTCTGCCTCCTTCATGAGCTCACTTTTGGAGTCAACCGGGGCCGTGTCTCTAAGCGCGCATCCCGGAGCCTGGCACTGTGGAGATGCTGGTAGACGGTGGTTTTGTTGATGGAAGGATAAAGGGATGAGAGGAGCAGTTTGGACTCAGCAGTCTGCCACAGAGGGGTTCTAGAAAGCGAAGATCAGAGAGTAACCGCGGTACAATGGAGTTAAGATATGCAATTAAAATAGCTTTAGCTTTCAGACCTTTTTCTGTTTCCTTGGCCGTCATAGGATATGTCCTGGCGGTAACTCTACAGTTGCATTAGTGAATTCATTGCATATTCATGAGTGCCTGCTACCTGCCAGACTCAAGTCTAGGGTTTAGGGTCACAGCAGAGGAGGAGAAGGCAAGCAAGGGCACTGCTCCCCTGGGGCTTGTTGACGTCTGCAGAGAGGGCAGTAAAACAAACAGCCCAACAGACAAGCTGAGGGCAGAGCCGACAGTCAGGGGACGTGCAGTGGGCGGTACGGGGGCAGGTGCGCCAGGCAGAGGCTCGGGCAGTTTCTGTGTGGCCTGCTTAATTTGAGAAACTGTGGAGCGGGTTCGCAGGAGGGTCTAATGGTAACTCATGGGTGGTTTTGTTGGAGGGTGAGGACTGCGCTGGTGTGCGGGGCAGCCGGGGCTTCTGAGCCTGCAGTCACGGGTGGGGGTGGGAGGCCCTGAGGGACTAAGTGCCTCTCGGGGGCGGAGGCTGCAGACCGCTTCCATTTCCCTCCTTCCTGGCGCGGGCGGGCTCCTGTCCACGGTGAGTGAGTGATGGAGCGATGGTGGCTTCTTATGAATAACAATTGCGTGAAGAGAAGTTCAGACTGGTGACCTGCAGGATGTTGTGGCTTCGATGACACCACTCACTGTAGTGGCGTCCTGGTCCAGGCCTGTTGGGGGGACGTGTTCCAGCCAGCCTCACGCTGCAGCGTCCTGGGCGCTGTGGCCCTCAGCCCAGGAGCGTGGCAGCTGCGCTACGGGAGGCGGCCTCACCTGTGCTTTCTGCCTGCCTGCTGGTGACACCTGCAGGGCCAGGCTCCTGTCCCCGAGTCCCTGCATCCAACGCCCGAGGTCATCAGATGAGCCCTGGTGGGGAGCACGGGCAGCAGGCCCTCCTCTCCTCACACAGACTGTCGCAGGTGTGCACGTGAGGGCTGCTGGGGCCGGAGGCGGCAGAGCCGTCTAGGTGGGTCCCACAGCCAGCGGGCTCCATCCTTCCCCCAGTGCTCTGTCCTCGTCCTGCCCTCCTTCACCGCCGCCGCCCCCCCAATCTGTAATTCGGAGAAAGGGTGGCCC
This sequence comes from Trichechus manatus latirostris, assembly GCF_000243295.1. NCBI lineage: Eukaryota > Metazoa > Chordata > Mammalia > Sirenia > Trichechidae > Trichechus > Trichechus manatus. The sequence goes on along the minus strand of NW_004444047.1, from coordinate 4,350,250 downwards.
TCAGGAGTGCTTGTGAGAGGGCGGGATGAGCTGGGCCGATTCTCAGTGCCCTTCACCCCTGGGACTGAGGATGGCCTGACTCTGACCATCTCACGGCGGGTGACTCTCCTTGTGCCCAGCCACACGCCGTGTACTGCAAGGACGTCTTGGATATCCATCCGTTCTCCACGGTGAAGGGAGTGCACCTGGACAGCACAGATGAGGAGTTCTACGCCACCTTCGTCACAGGCTGTGTCTCTATCCCCTGGCAGAACGAGGTACTGCCTTTGCAGCCCGCAGGGTTTACGGTCCTGACAGCGCCAGAAGGACAATTATGTGCCTATCCGGGGGTCTTTCATAGTGTCCTTTTTGAAATGCCTTTTTAGCTGTTCTGTGTGTATGTGTTTATTAAAGTATATGTGTATCTATTTTAACCCGTTGTCGTCGATTCCGACTCAGCGAACCTATAGGACAGAGTAGCACTGCCCCAGAGGATTTCCAAGGAGCGGCTGGTGGATTCAAACTGCCGACCATTTGGTTAGCAGCCAAGCTCTTAACCTCTGCACCACCAGGGCTCTGTATCTATTTTGGGGGTAGAATTATGAAAAATGTCTGGCCACAGGAGTGAACCATACATAGGCCAGGCCCAAGCATGGATGCTGCCTCTGGTCCCGCTTACAGAGAATGGACAGAGATGCCATCTTGGGTCTGATGGGGCTGGCCTGCCACCCCGAGTCTCACTCCCTAGGCAGGGCTGGCTGGCAGTAGTTAACTGCTTTGGGGGTATACTTGGATAGAGGAAGAGGCCACATTAGTTACCCCAAGAAGAAGTCAAGAAGCAGGGAACATAGGAACGTAGGAAGGGGGACCCAGAGTGGGTCCAGTGCCCTTGGCATGATTAGTGTTGAGCAAGGGTGTAGGCGGGGGTCGCGGGGTCCCTGGCTCACATGTGTCTCCCCACACCCCTCTTGTCCGCTCTTCTGTGTGTGCAGATCATCGAATCCAAATGTTTTGAGGACCTCAGTGAAAGTGGAGATGAGGAAGACTTTTCACTTGATCTAGAAGAGACATTATGTCCCCCCATTCAAAAACCAAAGAGGGGCTTCTTGTACCGGCTCCTCAAGAGAATGGTAAACAACTTCTTGTGATTTTTTTTTTTTTTTTTGGTTGTTCTTGAGAAAATACCCAGCAAAACATACACCAAGTCAACAATTTCTACATGTACCGTTTCGTGACACTGATTACATTCTTCAAGATGTGCAGCCATTCTCGCCCTCCTCTTCTGAGTTGTTCCTCCGCCATTAACATAAACTCACTGCCCCCTAAGGTTCCTATCTAATCTTTCGAGTTGCTGTTGTCACTTTGATCCCGTATAAAAAAAACAAAAAAACCAAACCCATTGCCATGGAGTTGCTTCCGACTCATAGCAACCCTGTGAGTCACTGTGAGTATGATCCCATATAGATAGTTCTTAAAAGAGCATAATGCTCAAGCAGACTTGTTTTACTAGTTAAAAACTAAATTATTGTTCCATTTTAAGATGACTTCAAGGGATATTTTTGGTTTAAGGCTTAAAGATTATCTCAGGGCGATAGTTTCAGGAGTTCATCCAACCTTCATGGCTCCACAGAGTCTGGAGTCCATGAAAATTTGAAATTCTGTTCTGCATTTCCCCCCCTTTTGATCAGGAAACCTCTATAGAATCTTTGATCAAAATGTTCAGCAATGGTAGCCAGGCACCATCCAGTTCTTCTGGTCTCATAGCAAAGGAGGCAGTTGTTCACAGAAGCAATTAGCCACACGTTCCATATCCTCCTCCTATTCCTGTTGCTCCTTCTTCCTTTGCTGTTCCTGGTGAATACAGACCAACTGTTGTGCCTTGGCTGGCCACTTGCAAGCTTTGAAGACCCCGGGCACTATACAACGAACTAGGAGGTAGAACAGAGGCACTAAACACATTATTAAGCCAATTAACTGGGATGTCCCATGAAACCAAGACCCTAAACTTCCAAACCAAGAAACCAAATCCTATGAGGCATTTGTTGTACACAAGCAGCCTCAGCAGCTCCTCTTTTTTGTTGTTGTTATAAATATATCACACATCTTCCGCCAATTCAACTTTTTACAGGTGTACAACTTATTGATTGTGATTTTTTTAAATGGAATATGTTAATAGGAAAAAAAAATTGCCAAGGTAAAAACAGTACTTTTCTTTTATCAATGCCTCTTACATAAGAAATGTCACATAGCTGAAGAGCCATGTGGTGCTATTTAGAGCCAACCAAGAGTGTCCTCACAGCTGTGTTTGTTGTTGGCGTGAAGACTCTGTTCTAATCCAAGAAGAAGTTGTGGTTTCCGGCACTGGAAGTGGGACCTGATGTCGGTGACAAAGCATTCGAAGCTAAGACCAGAGATCAGTGTCCTGCAGGACAGTTAGAAAACAGTACACGTTATTTAAAGCTCTCCGGTACATGTGGTTTTGTAGCTCTCATCTCATTAGCCTCCTTCACAAGGCAAGTTGACACCCTTTTGAAAATGGCAGGAGAGTTGGGAGGGGCTTTCTTTAGCAGCATTATATTTAGAAATTATTTTTTCCAAGTGAACCTTGTCTCCTTGGCTGAGTGATTATCCTACTTTCCCTGTCTGCCCTTGAGGAACCCGTGCTGAGGCTGTCTGCTAATACTCGGATCCATCTGTTTTCAGTGTGAAAAGCACACCTGAGACAGTAAAAGTCTCCCAAAGCATGTTCACCGTGATCACCTGAGAACCAGGGCTGTGTGAGCGACCTCATCACCCTCACGAGCAGCCTGCCTCTCAGTGCTCACCGTGTCCGACTCGGGGACTCTCCTCACACGGCCACGGCCCCATGTCCACGCTGTCAGGCGGAGCCCTTCCGGGGAATCCGCAGTAGATCAAATGCCAGTTGCTCGTAGTGAAGCAGTGCTTCCTCCATGAGCCTTGTTGCCGGTTGGCCTGTCCGTGCTCAACTACAGATGGCGCAAATCTGAGGAAGCCCGCAGCGCTAGATGCGAGAGGCAAGACGTAGCTGAGACATTTTGTATGTATGTGAACTAAGTATCCTCCATATCTTAAAGTAAATAAGAACATGTTTAAGACTTTTACTTGACTTAAAATTAGCGTCCCTTAAACGTTTTATAACTGTGTGTACACCTCAAGGAGTTAGCCCGGCTTGCATCAATAATGTAACGTGGCCTCCATTCTGCCGTATGTTGCAGGGCTGTCTCAGCTCCAGCCCCAGCGAGAAGGAAGAGGAGGCGAGGAGACTCTGAGCCATTCACTGTTCGGACCTGGCGGGACCAGACCTCGGCGCCAAGCAGGAGCACGTGTTCGCTACGAGTTGTAATAAACGCATACGGCACATTTAAAACCTGCCTTGTGAGTTTACAGATTTTCCTCCGCTAATACCCGAGTTGTCTTTCCACTACAGCTGTATTGAAAAAAAGCCACCCACATCCCACTGTGCCACCCAGAGGCTCCCAGGCGTGGACCCTGTGCTGGGCTCTACCTCCAGGTGAGCCCGCGGGGAGGGAAGTGGGCTTGGCCTACAGCGTTCCCCAAGGTACGTTTGGAAGGAATGACCAGGCCAGCATCGGCCCAGCAGTGTCTGGCGCAAGTGGCACTGCCCTCACATCCAGCCCTCTCGGAACGTGGCTGCCCTGGCCGGAGGGATGCAGTCCTGCCTCCTTTTCCATGGGGCCATGGTGGTTTCCAAGTCTTTGCTCGCTTACTTTCACACTGTGTCCCCAGAGACAAGCATGATGTCGACCTTGCCTCGCTCACCACCATCTCTACCTTCCTGAGGTCCATGTCCTGGTAGCCAGTTCTAGACTTTCACTCCGGCATACCTACCTGTGCTCTGAGAGAGGGTGACTTTCCGTGACCCTGAATCTCATTCCAAACCCTCAAAAGCCGTGCAGGATAACAGAGAGCACACAAAGCAACCCGCAACCCGCTTACAGCATGAGGAGGAGACAGCGAATACTGCAAACTTCAGCTTACTGTAAGCCAGCCCTGGAGCAGGGGTTGTGGGCAGAGAGGGGCTCGCAGGGGCCTCACAGTGATCGGCTTACTGTAAGGCAGCCCGGGAGCAGAGGGCGTGAGGTGGGGAAGGGGTTCACATGGCTTCACGGTGACACATACAACATCCTCTTGTTATATAACATCCAACCCCTCAGACACAGAGGGTCCAGCCCAGGTGAGGTACACCTGGTGGGTCACCGCCAAGGACAACTGGGGAACTGAAATGGGCTCAGAAGGTATGTGGCAAGAGGTGGCCATCTTGTGAAAGCACCACCTTCAGGGGAGAGGGAGGCAGCTTGGAGGTGAGAAGTGGCTAATGTTAAGGGTCCCCAGAGACAAGACAGCATTACAGAATCAGAAGACACACCACCTCCTTCTTGAAAGATCCTTTCTAGAAGAGCTACACGTTCCTGTGTCAGCAGAAGTGGCTTGTCTTGAACCAAAAAACCAAAAAGCCACCCAAAACCATCACCACCATGGCGCACCATAAAATTACCTCCATTGCCGGTCCAGGAAGGTCCTGCACACGGCTTTACTGTGAACAGAAAAAGGCGCCTGACGTCGTTGCAAAGTGACAGAAAAAGAAAACAAAGCGCAAATAAAACCTTTCAGCCAATGAAAATGCCCCTTGAAAAGCCCAATCGTGAACCTGAGGAAGATTAATCCACCACTTCAGTATGAACTAAACAACATTAAACCTGGACCGTCCACACCCGGGTACCACACTTACAGAGCGCCACTCGGGACTCTGCTGTGCTCCCCTCCCGCACACAAAGTGTGAAGAACATGGGCAGAGCAGATATCCCATCAAGACCTGTTCCCCAGAATTCCCTGTCCAATTGGCCTTGAGTTGCTCCCAGGGCCTCTGATCCAAATCTGTGTTTCCAAGGGAAGACCACACCACTGGGGTCCCCATCCCTAGACCCAAAGGATGATCAGTAGGGTGGGTGTTTGTGGGAAGAATGGATGGAGTTTGGACAGGCAGTCTGGGGCATCCACTTGTGGACATGGGAGTCTCTTTGCAATGCAGGATAGATCTGGGGGCGGGAGGAAGAAGGCTGCAGGCAGTGAATGGGCCAGGAAGCCTTCCCACACCGCCATATTGTGGTGCCGATCTCTGAGGAGTCCAAGAATTCTAAATTCCAACCTGGTCTTCCAGATCATTATGGAGGAATAACTTATCCAGGTACAAGAAATAGGGCTAACCCTACCTGAGGATTAAACCGAGAGCTTCAAGTTCATTGTGCATCAAATATTGAGTTCCTACTGTGTGAGAAGACATTCACTCCTTGTGGAGTGTTCTAGTAGAGGACCAGGGTGCCTCTGAGCAGGCTAGATGGAAAACAAGCAAGGAATAAAAAATTCTCTATTGTGAGGCTGCAAGATGGCCTGGTCCTGGAGATGGATGGAGAGTGTGGGGCGTGGGGGACCCATCAAGGGTGGGTTTCCCAGGGAAGATGACATTTGAGCAGTAATCAGGAGAGGAGCCCATCATGCAAAGAGCTTTGCGCCATTTTAACATGTGATGTTTGTGTCTTCTCCATCTTTACAAATGTTGCCTTTAAAGATGTTGAGAGGACAGGAGTGAAGACAGGATCCCACTAGGCCCCCAACCCACTGACATTGGCCATTCAGTTGGTCCTCACTGGGCACAGCCACTCGATTATTTACCAAATCCAACTCATTAAATACTTTTCTCTTTTTCATCTTTGTGAGACTTTGTCAAAAGGAGTTACTGAAAGAAAATGAGCCATACCAAAAAAAAAGAAACAAAAACGAAAAAAAAACAAACCCGTTGCCGTCAAGTCGATTCCAACTCATAGTGACCCTATAGGGCAGAGTAGAACTGCACCCTAGGGTTTCCAAGGAACAGCTGGTGGATTTCAACTGCCAACCTTTCAGTTAGCAGCCAAGCTCTTAACCACTGCACCATCAGGGCTCCACTAAAAATGAGTCAAAGTGGGGGGAAAGTATGTAGATAATTATAAAATAATTTGACACAACTAAGTCTAAATATGTGATATCAATAAATGTAAATGGTCTTAACTCCCCTATCAAAGGGAAAAGATTTTCAGATTGGGTCACAAGGCAAAACGCAACTCTTTGCTGTATCCGAGAGACATACCTAAAATGAGGTGAGGGAGAAAGGTATACTAGGCAAATGTAAAGCAAATAAAGCAGCAGTCACAATCTTAATAGCAGACAAGATAGAAACGGGGCCACAAACTGTTAAACCGAACAGAGCACCATATAATGTTAATGGTACAATTCTCAAGCAAGATAAAATGGTCATAAATACCTAACTGTACCAAATAACAGCAATTGCTTTCATAAAGCAGAGATTAGGGGATTTCATTGTGTACATAAAGATAAGGCTATTGAAAAATAAGTTAGATCTTATGAATGCGAATATATACAGAACTCTGTATTCTGATAGTAGAGTGTACACCTTTTCCATTGCAACATTCATGAAAACGGATCGTATATTAAGTCACAAAGAAAACTATAAAAAAATTTTAAAAAGATAGTCAAAAGTATCCGATTACAATGTAGTAAACCTACAAATCAGTAACAAAAAGGCCCTATCACCTGGAAATTTAAAACGTAATAAAATTATCTGTCAAAGAGGATAGATAAACCAAAACGGCACAACTTATAAAAAATGATCATTAAAACACCTGTATATTTGGATGTATGAGATAAGGCCAAACTAGTGCTGAAGGAAGAAATGTATAGCTTTTAATTATATCAGTAAAAACAAAGGCCTGGTAACAAGATGGAAAAACTGGTCATTAACTTTATACGGGAAGGAAAGCGGCCCCAGACGAGTCGAGCGTTACTGAAGAACAAGGTCAAAGTAGGAGGCCTTGCGCTCCCTGACCGCAGAACCTACTATACAGCCAGGGTAGTCCAAATAGCCTGGTACTGGGACAACGACAGCCACATTGACCAATGGAACAGAACTGGGAACCTAGACGTAAATCCATCCACCTGTGGTCACCTGATCTTTGACAAAGGCCCAAAGTCCAATAAATGGAGGAAAAGGCAGTCTTTTTAACAAATGGTGCTGCCAAAACGGAATATCCTTAGGTAAAAAAAAGAAACAGGACATATACCTCACACCATAAACAAAAACTAATTCCAAATGGATCAAAGACCTAAATATAAAACAAAAAAATATAAATGTCATGGAAGAAAAAATAGGGTCAACCCTAGGGGCCCTAATATACGGCATAAATAGGATACAAACATGACTAACAACACACAAACCCCAGAAGATAAGCTAGATAACTGGGATCTTCTAAAAATAAACACATTTATGCTCATCAAAAGACTTCACCAAAAGAGTAAAAAAAGAACCTACAGAATGGAAAAAAAATTTTGGCTATGACATATCTGACGAAGGTCTAATTTCTAAAATCTTTAGGAAAATTCCACACCTCTACAACAAAAATACAAATAATCCAATTAAAAAATGGGCAAAGGATATGAACAGACATTTCACCAAAGAAGACATTCAGGTAGCTAACAGACACATGAGGAAATGCTCACGATCACTAGCCATTAGAGAAATGCAAATGGAAACTACAATGAGATACCATCTCACCCTGCCGTTACTGGCACGAATAAAAAATAATAAATGTTGGAGAGGCTGTGGGGAAATTGGAACTCTTATGCAGTGCTGGTGGGAATGCAAAATGGTACAACCATTTTGGAAAACAATATGGTGCTTCCTTAAAAAGTTAGAAATAGAAATAGCATACGATCAGCAATCCCACTCCTAGGAATATATCCTAGAGAAATAAGAGCTGTCACACGAATAGACATATGTACACCTATGTTCATTGCAACATTATTCACAATAGCAAAAAGATGTAAACGACCTAAGTGCCCATCAACAGATGAATGGATAAACTATGGTACATACACACAATGGAATACTATGAAACAATAAAGAACAATGATGAATTTGTGAAACATCTTACAACATAGATGAATCTGGAGGGCATTATGCTGAGTGAAACAAGTCAATCACAAAAGGACAAATACTGTATGAGACCACTATTATAAAAACTCATGAAAAGGTTTACACCCAGAAACAATCTTGGATGGTTATGAGGGAGGGGAGGGGTAAGGAGAGAAAAACACTAAACAATAGGTAAGTGGTAATTTGGTGAAGGGTAAGCTGGGGAAGTCAGGACAACTTGACCAAAGCAAAGTCATAGAAGCTTCACAGACACATCCAAACTCCTTGAGGGACTGAATTACTGGGCTGAGGGCTGGGGACCATGGTCTTGGGGAACACCTAGCCCATTTGACATAACCTAGTTTATAAAGACAATGTTCTACATCCTACTTTGCTGAGTCGCATCTGGAGTCATAAAACCTTGTGAGCAGCCACCTCAGATACGTCTATTGGTCCTGCCCCATCTGCAGCAAGGGAGAATGAAGAAAACCAAAGACACAAGGCAAAGATTCGTCCGAAGGACTAATGGACCACAACTACCACGGCCTCCACCAGACTGAGTCCAGCACAACTAGATGGTGCCTGGATACCACCACCAACTGCTCTGACAGGGATCACAATAGAGGGTCCTGGACAGAGCAGGAGAAAAATGTAGAACAAAATTCAAACTCACAAAAAATGACCAGACTTACTGGTCTGACAGAGACTAGAGAAACCCAGAGAGTATGGCCCCCGGGCACCCTTTTAGCTCAGTACTGAAGTCACTCCTGAAGTTCACCTTTCAGCCAAAGATTAGACAGGCCCATAAAACAAACAGTAACACACATAGTTCAACATGTATGCAAGACTAAATGGGCACACTAGCCCAAAAGCAAAGACAAGAAGGCAGGAAGGGACAGGAAAGCTGGATGAATTGAAAGGGGGAGCCCAACTCAAGAAGGGGAGAATGTGGAGACGTCACGGGGCTTGCAACCAGTGTCACAAAACAATATGTGTACTAATTGTTTAATGAGAAACTAATTAGCTCTGTAAACTTTCACCTAAAGCACAATAAAAATAAAGTAAAAAAAAGCCTGAAAATAAATTAATTGAACCTCAAAATCAAAAGGCTAGAAAAATAGCCAAAAAATTAAAGGAAAGCAGAAGAGGAAATTAGTAAGGACAAAAGCAGAAATTAATGAGCTAGAAAACAGAAAAACTGTAACACAAGTAATAGATAAATAGAAAAAAAATTCTTAAAAAAATCAATACAATAGAACCTCAACAATAAAAAGAAATGAAAAACTACAGAAACACAAAATGAATAACAAAAAAAAAAAAAATCACATGAAGGAATTAAAGAAAGATACAAGAAAACTTTGCCAGCCCCACTCCTAGGTATATACCTTAGAGATCTAATAGCAATGACATGAATAGACACGCACACCTATGTTCGTTGCAGCATTATTCACAACAGCAAAAAGATGGAAACAACCTGAGTGCCCATCAACGGATGAACAGATAAACAAGTTGTGGTACATACATACAATAGAATACTATGCAGCTATAAAGGATAATGAGTTCTCAAAACATAACATGGATGAATCTGGAAGACATTATGCTGAGTGAAATTAGTCAATCACAGAAGGACAAATATTGCATGGTCTCACTTTTATCAAAAGACAAGAAAAGGTATACACACAGAAAGCAACATTCTTTGATGGTCACCAGGGATGGGAGGGAGAGGGAAGGGGAATCACTTTCTAGATAGTAGACACATGTTATTTTTGGTAATAGGAAGGGCAATACCCAACATGGGTGAAGTCTACATAATCTGATCAAGGTAAGTGATGACATTAAGAAGTACACAAGAATAAGGGACAATTTTGGTAAATGCTATAACATACAATTTTGCAACAACAGTAATAACAACCAAAAAAATACATGGTGGCTACATAGGTAGAGATGTATACTTTGGGTTGTACCCCAAGGGGTTGTACCCTAGGAATAAGGGTGGCCTATAAGTGAACAAGCTCCTGAATATGGGTGGCCCAGAGGACCTCACAACTGCAATTTGGATTAAGATATCCCAGGACTTTTAGTGTCCCCAGTAGACTGGCACTGCAAACAAAGATCCTATCTGCAGGAAGATAATTATCTTAAGCTTCAAATTACTTTTACAATAATTTTTCAAATACAATGTCTAGTACACAATCAAAGATAACCAGGCACATGAGATGAGGCAACATGAATGAGAATTAGTAGCAATTTCCAACTTGAGGAACATACCCTCAGAGCTCTAGATAATGAAAGTATGAGATATAGACTATGCTTACTATGCTGAAGAAGAACACTGCAAAGCTTGAAAAATTGAGCAGGGAATTAGAAACTATAAAAAGTGACATAACATATTTTAGAAAGAGTCAAGTATAAATTCTAGTACTGGAAACTATAAAAATCTAGAACTTAATGGTTAAACAAGGGTTTGACAGTAAATCAGAAATAGCTGAGGAGAAAATTAGTAAAATGGAAGATAAGTCAGATGAAACTCTCCAGAACAAAGCACTGAGAGACAAAAGAATGGGAAATATAGAAGATAGGGTCTGGAGAGGATCAAATACACATTTATTTAGAGTACCAGGAAAAGAAGAGCAGGAAGATGGTGCAGAAGCAATATTTAGAGAGATTGTGGCTGAGAAGTTTCCAAAATTGTTGAAAGACATTAATCCACAAATTCAGAAACCCTACTAATTCCATAAGGAGTAATTTAAAAGAAATGCATAATGTTAAACCAAGTCAAAATAATGACAAATACCATAAACAACACGTGGTGCAGGTATAAATAGGATTTAATGGGGACACTTAGAGGCAAAGGGTCACGAGAAGGCCCGTGGTCTTTCCAACCTCTCATCATCTCATGGAGAGATGTGTTAGCACCAGGCCCACCCAGTCACGTCATGGATAGTACACCAGGACAGGGATCCTGCTCCCTACCATTCTGTAGTTGTAGACGGGAATTGGGAGGGAACAGGGAGCACCCAGCCAATCATGTAGCAATGGGAGATTTCAGGCTGTGGGAATGGCTTTGCTGGTGAGAAGAACATCCTGATTTCAGACATCTTTCACCTAGGGGAATCTGCATTCCAGAACTTCTGCAACTGGTATCAGCAAGTCTTTGGTGCCCTTCCTGCTGAGCTAGCCTATTACTAGTTCACTGAAGGGGACCCCCAGGGCTATGCTGCAAACAAGCCGATTTGTCTTCCGTTACACACCAAGACACATCAGAGTGAAAGTACAGACACCAATGACAAAAAGAAAAATCTAAAAATCAGCCAAAAAACCAAACCCATCGCCGTTGAATAGATTCCGACTCTATAAGGACAGCGTAGAACTGCCCCATAGGGTTTCCAAGGAGCTGCTGGTGGATTCAAACTGCTGACCTTTTGGTGAGCAGCCGAGCTCTTAATGAAATCAGCCAGTTGTGTTGTTGTTAGGTGTCATGGAGTCAGTTCTGACTCATAGTGACCCCACGTAAACAGAATGAAAAACCGCCCTGTCCTGCGCCATCGTCACAATCTTTATACTTGAGCCCATTGTTGCAACCACTGTGTCAATCCATCTCATTGAGAGTCTTCCTCTTCTTCACTGACTCTCTACTATACCAAGCATGATGTCCTTCTCCAGGGACTGATGCCTCCTGATAACATGTTCAAATTATGTGAGACATAGTCTCGCCATCCTTGCTTCTAGGGAGCATTCTGGCTGTACTTCTTCCAAGATAGTTTTGTTCGTTCTTTTGGGAGGCCATGATATATACAATATTCTTCGCCAGCACCACAATTCAAAGGCATCAATTCTTTTTTGGTCTTCCTTATTGATCACCCAGCCAGAGGGAAAAAGACACATTCAAAGGAGCAACCATGACATTGACAGCTACTTCCCTAGAACAAAAATGAAAAGAGAAGACAGTGGAATAGAATCTTCAATCTGCTGGAAGAAAATACCTCTCAGCCCTGAATTTTATACTCAATCAAAATTGCATCAAGAATAAAGGCAAAATAAGGACATTTTCATATAAACTGAACTGAGAGATTTCAGCTTAGAAGATCCACTCTAAGATGATCTTTTTTTTTTTTCAGGCAGAAGAAAATAACCTTAGGTGGAAGGTCAGAGAGACAGGAACGAATGAAAAGTAACAAAAACGATAAATGTTATTGTTAGGTGCCATTGAGTTGATGATGACTCATGGCGACCCCGTGTGTTACAGAGTAGAACTGCTCCATCGGGTTTTCTTGGCCGTAATCTTTACAGAAGCAGATCATCCAGTCTTTCTCCTGTGGAGCGGCTGGGTGGGTTTGAGCTATGAGCCTCACGGTTAGCAGCCGAGGGCTTAACTGTGTAACAAACAAAAAAACCGAACCTGTTGTTGTCAAGTCAATTCTGGCTCATCAGGGCTCTTTAAAATTGTTACTATGGGGGTAAATTTAAATAAATGTTAGCTGTTCAAAACAATTATTGCGTCTATGTCTTCTGCAATATATGTGTGTATTTATATAGAATTAAAACGGCATGGCAATAATATCCTCTAAATTGAGAAGAACCATATATGGCTTTTAAGTGTTCTAAGCTCCCTGCATTATCCCAGAGACAAAAAATGTATTGATTAGTGTTACATTTTGATACCTGAAGGATATATGTTGTAATTTCTAGCATTACAACTAAAATAAGAGAAAAACAGTACATAACTTCCAGACTAAAAAAAAAAAAAAAATCAAACCCATTGCTGTCCAGTTGATTCAGACTCATGACAACCCCATGCGTTACAGAGTAGAACTGCTCCATAGGGTTTTCTTGGCTGTAATCTGCACAGAAGGAGATCACCAGGCCTTTCTTCCCTGATGCTAGGTTCGTTCAGACACCAAACTTTTGGTTAGTAGTCCAGTGTACAGCATTCGGGCCACACAGGTACTTTCCAAACTAATTGTTGTTGTTAAGTGCTGTCAAGTCGGTTCCAACTCATAGTGACCCCACGTCCAACAGAACAAAACACTGCTCAGTCCTACATCATCCTCACCGTCGTTGCTAGGTTTGAGCCCATTGTTGCAGCCAGTATGTCAATCCATCTCATTGAGGGTCTTCCTCTTTTTCAGTGACCCTCTACTTTACCAAGCATGATGTCCTAATCCAAGGACTGGTCCCTCCTGATAAGATGTCCAAAGTATGTGAGACGAAGTCTCGCCATCGTTGCTTCTAAAGAGCATTCTGGCTGCACTTCTTCAAGATAGATTTGTTCGTTCTTCCAGCGGTCCACGGCACATTCAACATTCTTCACCAACACCAACACCATAATTTGAAGGCGTCAATTCTTCATTATTCATTGTCCAGCTTTCGCATGCTCATACTAAAAAAGCAAACCAAACCTGTTGCTGTCAAGTCGATTCCAACTCATAGTGACCCTAGAGGACAGAATAGAAGTGCCCCATAGGGTTTCCAAGGAGTAGCTGGTGGATTCAAACTGCTGTCCTTTTGGTTAGCGGCCAAGCTCTTAACCACTGTACCATCAGGGCTCCTTCACATGCTAATAGAAGTTTAAAAATAGAAAAAAAAAAAAAATAAATGGAACTGGTGGGAAAGGCAGAAAGCATATAGTAGATTGAAGAGAAACCCATATATATCAATGATTACAGTCAGTATAAATGAAGGAAGTGCTCCAGTGAAAAAATAAAGATTGTACATTGGGGGGGAAACAGGCCACTATAAGCTGCTTAGCAGAGGCTCATATAAAAGATGAAAGCAAAGGGTGCTGAGAGATAGACCATGCCCGCCGTCCCACTGTGCTGCTGCACTGGCCATTAAATTTAGACAAGGAAGGCTTTTTTCTGCATCTGTGATGTTCACTCTTTGAGGGTCACGGATTCCTTCCAGCATGTTCCACCCTCACACCTGCTGTCCTCTCACCCCCTCAGGGAGGCGGGTGCCCAGCAGAGCAACCCACCGTGCTCCCCTCCTCCCCAACAAGGGCAGAAACCTACTGGAACCGGCGCCAGGGGTGGGCGACCCCCTTGGAAGCCAGCATCTTAATGAGGATACACCCTGGAGGCACTCAGGGATGTTTTCTTTAACGTTCAATTTTTCAGTTAGCAGCCAAGTGCTTAACTGTTTGTGCCACCCAGGACTCCTAAAGCAATTGTCATCAAGTCCATTCTGACTTACAGCGGCCCTGTGTATGTCAGAATAGAACTATGCTCCATAGGGTATTCAGTGACTATGACCTTTCAGAAATAGATCACCAGGCTTTTCTTACAAAGTGCCTCTGAATGGACTCTGCTCATCGTATTTCTCTTCTGGGTCAGCCTCACGTGTCCTTCGCTTTCAGTTGGATTCTTCCCCTTATTTGGCTGTCTGTGGCCCCGTTCCAGACACCACAGGTGATCCCTGTGGCTGGCACCCACCCATGAACATTGAATAAGTACAGTCTCAAGAGAACGCAGCTGATTGGCCCATGGCCAACCAATGGGATAGCAACCGAGAGTCAGGTGTCACCCAGGATCCAATCAGCGGCTGGTACCCACTACGAGGTGCGCTCAGAGCTATGGCCCAGTGTGTTGACTGCGTCTCCCAAGCAGCTGTCCTGGGACTGATGGCTCCTGCCTTCCTCCGTGGAGAAGATGGATGGACGGACCCAAGGCTCAGCCAAGCGGTCCTGCCATCTCTCCTGCATCTTGTGACCTCCATCGATGTCCTCACACAGCCATTCTGTCCTAACACTCTTGCTTTCCCTTCCTGGCCTCGCCACACACTGATGCCCACCTGGCCTTGGAGTCAACGCTGGTGCCAGCTTCCCGGTGGTGTGCACCCTGTTCCGGGGAGGGGTGGGGGTCAGGTCCTTTAAATATCTCCCCTCTCTTCCTCAGCAGGATTAGACATAGTATGTTACTAGGGTTTCATTTTTAACTCCCCAACCAAACCTATTCTATCATTTAACTTTTAATTTCCTTTTCCTGAATAGTATATGTCAACAGCACCAGAAGAAACAGAGAACATGAGCAGGCCCGGGCAGTGGCAGGGACCTCACCCAAAGAGCAGCAGGCCTGTCCGAAGCTCAGGGGGACCCACCTGCAGAGGCTTGGGAGACCCAGTGTAGGGGGTTGTCTTAGTCATCTAGTGCTGCTATTACAGAAATACCACAAAGTGGATGGCTTTAACAAACAACTTTATTCTCTCACAGTTTAGAAGGCCAGAAGTCTGAATTCAGGGTACTAGCTCCAGGGGAAGACCTTCTTTCTCTGTTGGCTCTGGGGGAGGGTCCTTGTCTCCTTTCAACATCTGTGGGTCTGATGTTCCTTGGAAATCTCCATGTATCTTGGCATCAGTTCCCCTGGGCTAGGAGGTTCTTAGTGCAGGGACCTCAGGTCCAAAGGATGTGCTCCGCTCCCAGCCCTTCTTTCTTGATGGTAGTAGGTCCCTCTCTCTCTTCTGTCTTCTTTTATCTCTTGAAAGATAAAAGGTGATGCAGACCACACCCCAGAAAAACTCCCCTTAGGTAGGATCAGGACTGTAACCTGAGTAAGGGTGTTGCATCCTACCCTAATCTTGCCTCATTAACATAACAAACAATTTAATCTTCTTTAACATAACCTAATCCTGCCACAGGAATCAAATTGACTACATCTGTGGAAAGAGATGATGGAAAAGCTCAAAATCATCAGTCAGAACAAAGCCAAGGGCCGACTGCAGAACAGACCATCAACTGCTCATACTGAAGCTGAAGAAAATTAAAATAAATTCATGAAAACCAAAATACAACCTTGAGTATATCCCACCTGAATTTGGAGACCATCTCAAGAATAGATTGGACGTGTTGAACACTAATGGCCAAACACTCGACCAGTTGTGGGATGACATCAAGGACATCATACATGAAGAAAGCAAAAGGTCGTTTAAAAGACAGGAAGAAAGAATAGACCAAAATGGATGTCAGAAGAAACTCTGAAATTTGCTCTTCAACACTGAGTAGTTAAAGTGAACAGAAGAAATAATGAAATAAAAGAGCTGAACAGAAGATTTCAAAGGGCAGCTCTAGAAGACAAAGTAAAGTATTGTAATTACATTTGCAAAGGCCTGGAGTTAGAAAACCAAAAGGGAAGAACATGCTTGGCATTTCTCAAGCTGGAAGAACTGAAGAAAAAAATTCAAGCCTTGGGTTGCAATTCTGAAAGATCCTATGAGCAAAATATCAAACAACACAGGAAGCATCAAAAGAAGATGGAAGGAATACACGGAGTCACTGTACCAAAAAGAATTGGTTGACATTCAACCATTTCAGGAAGTAGCATATGATCAAGAACCAATGTTATTGAAGGAAGAAGTCCAAGCTGCTCTGAAGGCATTAGCAAAAAACTAGGCTCCAGGAATCAATGGAATACCAACTGAGACGTTTCAACAAATGGATGCAGCGCTGGAGGTGCTCACTTGTTTATGCCAAGAAATTTGCAAGACAGCTACCTGGCCAACCAACTGGAAGAGATTCATATTTATGCCTATTCCAAAGAAAGATGATCCAACAGAATGTGGAAATTATCAAACAATATCATTAAAATCACATGCAAGTAAAATTTTGCAAAGATCATTCAAAAGCAGCAGTACATCGACGGGGAACTGCCAGAAATTCGAAGCCAGATTCAGAAGAGGGCGTGGAACCAGGGATATCATTGCTGTTGTCAGATGGATATTGGCTGAAAGCAGAGAATACCAGGAAGATGTTTACTTGTGTTTTATTGACTATGCAAAGGCATTCAACTGTGTGGATCATAACAAATTATAGATAACATTGCAAAGAATGGGAATTCCAGAACACTTAATTGTGCTCATGTGGAACCTGTACTTAGACCAAGAGCAGTTGTTCAAACAGAACAAGGGATTCTGCATGGTTTAAAATCAGGAATGGTGTGTGTCGGCATTGTATCCTTTCACCGTACTTATTCAGTCTGTATACGGAGCAAATAATCTGAGAAGCTGGACTATATGAAGAAGAACGCTGCATCAGGATTGGTGGAAGACTTATTAACAACCTGTGATTTGCAGATGACACAACCTTGCTTGCTGAAAGCAAAGAAGACTTGAAGCACTTACTGATGAAGATCAAAGACCACAGCCTTCAGTATGGATGACACCTCAACATAAAGAAAACAAAAATCCTCACAACTGGACCAGTAAGCAACATAATGATAAATGGAGAAAAGATTGAAGTTGTCAAGGATTTCATTATACTTGGATCCATAATCAAAGCCCATTGAAGCAGTAGTCAAGAAATCAAACCACGTATTGCATTGGGAAAATACGCTCCAAAAGACTTCTTTGAAGTGTTGAAAAGCAAAGATGTCACCTTGAGGGCTAAGATGTGCCTGACTCAAGCCATGGTGTTTTCAATCGCCTCATGTGCATGCGAAAGCTGGACAATGAATAAGGAAGACAGAAGAAGAACTGATGCCTTTGACTTATGGTGTTGGTGAAGAATTTTGAATATCCCATGGACTGCCAGAAGAACGAACAAGTCTGTCTTGGAAGAAGTACAACCAGAGTGCTCCGTAGAAGCAAGGATGGCGAGACTTCGTCTCACACACTTTGGACATGTTATCAGGAGGGACCAGTCCCTGGGGAAGGACATCATGCTTGGTAAAGTAGAGGGTCAGCAAAAAAGAGGAAGACCCTCAACGAGATGGATTGACACAATAACT
>NW_004444047.1:4327155-4331857 GCF_000243295.1 Trichechus manatus latirostris | reverse complement strand
ACACACACACACAAGAACACACACACACAAGAACACACACACACAAGAACACACACACACAGACACACACACACACAAGAACACACACACACGAACACACACACACACACACACACACACACACACACACACACACACACACACTGACTGGAAGCGTCATGGCCGTTCAGGAGCTCTGCCTGTGTTTAAGGCTCTGGTGTCTCACCAGGCCGAACTGCCCAGCCAGCTGTGTAATCTCTAATTCCTCTGCTTTGGACTATGCCAGACTTTTCGCTGAAATTTAAAAGCTGCCTTCTCTCCGGTCCCTTTCTACAAGGCTTTCGTGTCGGTCAGAATTATGGTAAGTCTGGGCGGATGAATTCCTCCCAGCCAGGTCTGAAGGGGCTGTGGTCTGTTGTGCCCGTGAAGGTTTCCATGACCCACAACCTCTCTGGGGTTGTTACAGTTCAGTTTGGAAGCGTATAACAGAATAACCCAACGTAACAGTGGTCTAAACAAAATACAGGTGTATTTCTCTCTCCACGGAAGTCCAGAGATGGGCAGCCCATGCTGGGATGGCGGCTCCTCCCAGTCATTTGTTTTATATATATATACATATTTTTTATTGTACTTTAGATGAAGGTTTACAGAGCAAATTAGTTTCTCATTAAACAATTAATATACATATTGTCTTGTGACATTGGTTACCAACCCTGTGACATGTCAACACTCTCCCCTTCTCGACCTTGGGTTCCCCATTTCCATTCGTCCGGCTTTTCTGCCCCCTCCTGCCTTCTTGTCCTTGTCCCTGGGCTGGTGTGCCCATTTAGTCTCGTTTTGTTTTATGGGCCTGTCTAACCTTTGGCTGAGGGGTGAATCTCAGGAGTGACTTCAATACTGAGTTAACTCACAAAACAAAATCAGACTTACTAGTCTGACAGAGACTGAAGAAACCCTGAGAGTACGGCCCCTGGACACCCGTTTAACTCAGTACTGAAGTCACTGCTAAGGTTCACCCTTCAGCAAAAGATTAGACAGGCCCATAAAACAAAATGAGACAAAATGGGCACACCAGCCCAGAGGCAAGGACGAGAAGGCAGGAGGGGCAGAAAAGCCGGACTAATGGAAATGGGGAGCCCAAAGTTGAGAAGGGGAGAGTGTTGGCATGTCACAGGGTTATAACCAGTGTCACAAAACAATATGTATATTAAATGTTTAATGAGAAACTAATCACCTGTGTAAACCATCATTATTTATTTTTATTGTTGTGCTTTAAGTGAAAGTTTACAATTCAAGTTAGTCTCCCATACAAAAATTTATACACACATTGTTATGTAACCCTAGTTGCTCTCCCTATACTGTGACAGCACCCTCCTCCTCTCCTCCCCGGATTTCCCGTTTCCGTTCAACCAGCTCCTGACCCTCTCTGCCTTCTCATCCCACCTCCGGACAGGAGCTGCCCATTTAGTCTCATGTATCTACTTGAGCTAAGCAGCACACTCTTAATGGGCCGCAGATGAGTGTTACCAGTTGACGCCTACCCATGTGTATCAGAGTAGAGCTGTGCACCATAGGGTTTTCAATGGCTGTGCTCGTTTGGAAGTAGATCACCAGGCCTTTCTTCCGAGGCGTTTCTTGGTGAACTTAAACCTCCAGTGTTTTGCTCAGCAGCCGAGCATGTTCACTGTTCGCACACCAGGGGACTCCGAGATAGGTGTTGTCGTTGTGTGCCATCAAGTCGATTCTGATTCATAGTGACCCTGTAGGACAGAGCTGAACTGCCCCATAGGGTTTCCTAGGCTGTAATCTTTACGGAAGAAGACTGCCACAGCTTTCTCCCGCGCAGTGGCTGGTGGGTTTGAACTGCCGACCTTTCAGTTAGCAGCTGAGTGCTTAACCACTGTGCTACCAGGGCTCCTTCAAGAATGGTGTACCCCCTTCCTTTTAAGGGGCCTTTCTAGAATAGCACATGTTACTTCTGTTTTCGTCTCCTTCGTGGAATTTATTTAGTCACATGGCTGAAAGGAAAGATGGGAAATGTAGTATTTCAGCTAAAAATTGAGGTCCTGGAGTCCCTGCAAGCAGCCCCGGTGGTGCGATGGTTGAGTATTTGGCCGCTAACCAAAAGGTTGGTGGTTCGAACCCACCAGCTGCTCTGCGGGAGAAAGATGTGACAGTCTGCCTCTGTAAAGATTACAGCCTTGGAAACCCTATGGAGGCAGTTCTGCTCTGTCCTACAGGGTTGCTATGAGTCAGAATCACCTCGACAGCAACGCAATGGGTTGGGAGCCCCTGAGTGGCTCAAACAGTTAAGCACTCAGATGCTAACCCTAAGGTTGGTGCTTCAATTCCACTCAGAGGCTCCTCAGAAGAAAGGCCTGTCAATTTACTTCCCAAAAATTAGCCACTGAAAACCCTATAGAGCACGGTTCTACTCTGACACACTTGGGGTCAGCATGAGTCAGAGTCAACTTTGACAGCAACTATTTTGTTTTTTATAGCTAAAGAAGGTCAGAGCAGTCATTAGGAGGAAACTGTCTGATTTCTCTATTGCTGTAACTGATCACCCCCAAACATGGTGGCTTAACCAACACTCAGTGATCGATTGTCTCATGTTTCTGAGGGTTGGAGATCTGGGCACCACTTAACGAGGTCCTCCGCTCTTGGGTCTCTCACACACCACTATCAGAGTCTGTCTCCCACCTGGAAGCTCGATGGGAAGGATGCACTTCTCAGCTCGCGTGGTGTTGGAAGGACTCACTTCTCTGTAGGCTGTGGGACCGTGGGCCTCAGTTTCTCACTTATCATTGGCCCGAGGCCACCCTCAGTTCCTTGCCAGGTGGGCCTCTCCAACAAGGCCTCTTACTTCATCAAAATGTGCAGGCTGAGAAGGTAACAGAGAGAGTGCCAGCAAGATGGAAGTCACCATCTTTTCTGACCAAATCACTAGAGTGACCTCCCATCACCTTTGCCATACTGGGGAGAAGTAACCACCAGGTCAAGCCACACTTATGAGGAGGGGGCTACACAAAGGCATGAATCCAAGCAGGTGGGGATCATTGAGGCTATCCTGGAAGTCCGCCTCCCCCAGCAAGTAACACATCGTGCCCTGCCCTGGGTGGGAGCTGGCACCCCATCCGACACGGTGGACAGGGCCTTTATTAACCGCAGGGAATGCGGACTGAAGGTTGGCCTCTTGTTTCTCGGCTGTCCTTACCCCAGGAAGGTGGTGCCATTGCTATACCCCTGGCAACAAGGCTTCCTGCCATGACACTGGGTTTCCCTTTACCTGAGCACTTTGGAATGATTGACAGGCTCTGGGAGAGGGTGGGGCTGTGGCTTGTGGCCACAGAAGAGGGGACACTGATTAGCAGGTGTGATGGCATCTGAGTGGGCTTGGGTTGGTTGCAACTTGCTCTCCCCAGGGGCTCTGTGGGCAGGTGGGAAGAGCTGCCTTCCTACTCCCCTGCCCTGCTTGCTCACCTACCTCCCCATGAGATGGTGAGGCCTGGAGCCAGGACCCTCCAGCGCCAGCCAGCACCACTGGTGACATGAGAGGTGCCCCACAGACCAACGCTGCCGAGAGCAGCGACCTCCATGGTGGAAGGGCACCCGCTGGGTGGGGGTTCATTCTTGTGGGGGGCGTCTCTGCGGTGTCCCAGGGGCTTCTCACTGCACCAGCCACAGCCTCTGAGCAGTGCCACTGACTGGGCAGCTTTGCCACTTTACCACCTGGTGCCCGCTGCACGCCCGCTGTCCCCTCCGCTTCCTCCTATGCTGGGAGACCCTGAAGGTGCCCAGCTCCAGTGGTGCCTGCCCTGCTGGGGCCTCTGCTTTGGGAGGAGGGCGAGCACCTGGGCTCCTCACCCCTGAAAGGCCCATCTCTTGGGATCTCAGTCGCCACAAACCATAACCAGTTCTCTTCAGCTGTTCCCTGTTCCTCCTGGCACCGAATGACTTAGACCGGGCCAGCAAGTGCGCAGATCACCTGCCAGCGTGGGGCGCACGAACTTCCCAGCCACAGCCTCTCCCACTGCGCCGCCAGGCGTCGGGGGTTGCCTTTCTGCGCGGGGCCGAGGGGGCGGCACTGCGCGGACTGCGGAGCAGGGCCTGGGGCCGCGCGGGGAGGCACCGGGCGGACAGCGGAGCACGACGGCTCCCCCAGGTGAGCGGCGGGCACGGCTGAGCCCGAAGAACAGCGCTCCGGCCTGGCCATATGGGAGCCCGTGGCAAAGGGAAAAATCATAATAGCACTACTGTACAATTTGGATATTTTGTTCACCATGGATTTTTTTGCATTAATTTCGATTTTCTTAAATATTGCATTAGAATATTGTTTATCTTGTTTTCCGACGCCCCTTACATTTTCCCCCCGGCGCCAGTGTCTCCCTCGTCCCACCCTCGTCCGGCCCTAGAGCAGGGAACCGGCGAGCGGGGAACCGGCAGGTGCAGTCTGGCGCCCTGGCGCTCTCCCAGCTCGCTTCCACCCGCTCTCTCACCCACCACACGGCTGCCTCTCAGAGCCGCGGTGGAGGGCTGAGGATGCAAAGGGCACACGTTCGCGAGGGTCCCGGCACGGCGCTAGTACGCTGGAGCTTTGCTCAGCAACAGCACGCGCCACCGTCCGGAAGCCCCTGTTCCTGAGCCGGGTGGTCTGAGCGCACCCGGGCAGGGGCAGCCCAGAACCGCCTCTGGCCTCTGGTCTCCCTTCTCCCTCCCTCCC
>NW_004444047.1:4312300-4326120 GCF_000243295.1 Trichechus manatus latirostris | reverse complement strand
GCCGCCGCCGCTCGGCCTGGCCGTGGCCGAGGAGCCGCTGCACCGACCGTGAGTGCTGGGCCGGGCTTGGAGCGCGGGGCCCGCTGTAGCCTCCCTTCCCGGGGCGGGACCTCCGGCGACGGCTCGGGGAGCAGCGTCCCTGCAGTCTGGGCCGCCCCACGGCGAGAGTGGCGACCTCGCAGCACCCGGGAGGTTGGAACCTGCCCGTTCCTGCTGGGAGAGCCCAGCTCGGGCAGCGGGCGCCGCGTCCCATGCTCCCCTAGGGTCCCGTCTCTGGGATCTCCGTCCTTCGGCGAGGGGACATAAGACTCATTGGGGCCTCTCCTGAAGCCACCGAGGGAAGTCACGGCCCCAGGCCTCTCCCCTTCCCCTAGATGCGAGAGTTAGGGAAAGAACGTGTTTGTTTTTATTTGCAGGAAACGGGGTTGGGGGTGGCGGTGATGCCTTAACTGTGTTATGAAGAGAACTTAGAAGAGTAGAGACTGCGTCCTGTTTGGCTTCCTCCAGGCCCCTTCCCTTCCTCTCCGGTTAGTTCCAGAGGGAGGAGGGCTGTGGGGGCGCAGGGCACCTCACAAGAGCCCGGGAGTTGGAGCTGGAGGGATGTGGGGATAGTGGATGACATAATGCTCTTAGGGCGTCTAGGCGGGAGTGGTTGGGGGAGGGCAGGGGCCTGAGGACGCCGTCCAATAGGAGATTCCCGTTCCATGTGGCGCTCTAAACAGCCTGTGACCTGAGACTGGCTTCCCAAATTCTCAAGGCATTTCGTTAGTTCGTGTATCATAGTGGTGGTAACACGATTTTATGCATCATGTAAGAGACCCGCCGATGTGAGCTCAGGGGTTGGTCTGCAGGAATTTGAGTAAGTTGTGGTTGTCGAGGAAGTGATGAGCTGCTTAGGTGGTTCTTGTTAACAAATGAGAACTAATACAGCCGACTTGAATATTAGGGAAAGTTGATTGACTATCTCCTTTGGGAACAAGGAGGACGCATGGTGGCCGGAGAGATTGATTGCTGGGGGATGAATGAGGTGTCCATTTCACTAGTATTGTAGTTAAGCTTGTTTGAACATGGGATGTCTGTGGACCCCAGGAACATCTCAGGTGTGCCAATCAAAGAGCTACTGTTTTGTTTCATTGCTGACAGCCTGTTACTCTTAGGTGGGCAGGGATCTGTGCTGCTTGTGTGTGGGGAGAATTTTTGAAACGAAAAGACAGACCATTAATAAACCCAAACCCACTGCCAGTCAAGTCGAATTCCGACTCATAGTGAGTGTAGGACAGAGTAGAACTGCCCCATAGGGTTTCCAACGTTGTAAATCTTTACAGAAGCAGACTGCCGTATCTCTCTCTCCCCCACGGAGCGGCTGGTGGGTTCAAACTGCCAACCTTTTGATTAGCGGTGGAGCCTTAACCGCTCTGCCACCAGGTCTCCTCAGACCATTAATAGCACCTTCTGATAGGACCCAAGGGCTTTTCCCGGAAGTCTTTGTCTGCTGAGTGTTCAGCCGAGGTTATGCAGTTCAAGGAGCCCTGGTGGTGCAGTGGTTAAGCACTAGGCTGCTAACTGAAAGGTCGCTGATTCGAACCCACCAGCCATGCAGTAGGAGAAAAGACCTGGTGATGTGCCTTGGAAACCCTATGGGGCAGTTCTGCTCTGTCGTTTAGGGTCGCTGTGAGTTGGAATCGACTCCCCAGCCCACAACAACCACGTGCTGCCGTCCAGGCTTTCCTCTCCCCTTTGGGCTTTTTATTTCTGATCTGGGTGTGTACAAGGTGGCATTCATATGAAACCGTTTTCAGGAAGCAGCCCCTTGAAGAACTCTGTTAAGACTGATTCATTTTTAGTGACTTGTTCTCTATATTTCTCATAGGATCCTTGCTGTGTGTCCTGAGAGTTTAATTAGATAATGAGAATTCATGGCGGGGGATTATACTGGCTTGTTAGAATAAAATTTAGAAATAAATTAATTTTTGTTTTCTTAAAGGTGAAAAACCTGTTTGGATAGCTAGAGAAACTTGTTGACAATTTGACTTATCTCTGCAGCAAGTAATTTATAATCATATGGCCACACGCTGTGTGTATCTCGTGTAAACGTGGGTAGCGCTAAGCAGGGTCCTGGATGGGAAGGAAGACCTCACTGCTGTCCACTGGTGGCTTGTTCAAACACTTGGTCCGTCTAAACATATGCCTTCTCTTTCTTATGCTGATTTGACAGAGCATGAATTTGCTTATCTTCAAAATATGGGTATCAAGAGAGGTTTCTTTCTAACGCTGGCTTGACACAGTGATAGATTTTGTTTCATTATTTTAAGATAATGTATGATTGATTTATTTTAAAAATCTATTATTTATACATAAGTAATATGTTAACAAGATTAACAAATTCCCCAATTCCAAAAGGGTAATAATTAAAATATCTCCCTCCCACTCCTTTCTCCTGAGTATCTAACTCCATCCTCAGAGCAACTACTCTTTAACTTTTTTGTGTATCCTTTCAGGTATAACCAATGCAAATATTAAGATCTTAAGTTTTTTAAAAATAAAAGTGTTGGCTTCCACCAGACTGAGTCCAGTACAGCTAGATGGTGTCTGGCTACCACCACTGACTGCTCTGACCAGAATCACAACAGAGGGTTCTGGACAGAGCTGGAGAAGGATGTAGAGCACAATTCTAACTCACAAAAAAAAAGACCAGATTTACTGGCCTAAAGGAGACTGGAGAAACCCCGAGAGTATGGCCCCCAGACACCCTTTTAGCTGAGTGGTGAAGTTACCTCGAGGTTCACCATTCAGCCTGCGAGTGGGACAGCCCCATAAAACCAAATGAGACTAACGAGGTACAGGAGTCCAGTGACAAGGGCCAGAAGGCAGAAGGGGCCAAGGAAGCTGGTGATAGGGAACCCAAGGTTGAGTAAGGATATTGTTGATGTGTTGTGAGATTGTTAACCATTGTCATAGGGCAACATTTGTAGTAACTGTTACATGAGAAACTATTTTGTTCTGTAAGCCTTCATCTTAAGTGAGAATAACAGCACAATTGGAAGAGCGTAGTCAATGTCACTGAACTGTGTATGTAGAAATTTTTGAAACGGTGTATCTTTGGCTATGTGTATTTTCACCAAAAAAAAAAAAAAGGTTGAGAAGTTAGAGGGTTGATATGTTGTGGGGTTGTTAACCAATGTCATAAAACAACATGTGTACTACTGTTTCATGAGAAACTATTTGTTCTGTAAGCCTTCACCTGAAGTACAATAAAATATAAAAAAAAAATAAATGTGTTTTAGAATAGTAACTGAAAGGTTCTTACAATGCTCTGAAATCAGCTGCCATAGAGTTTCGTTATCATTGTTTTAAATAAAGTGAGTAAAGTTCCTGTTTCTTTGTATTTTGCTGTTGAGGAAGAAGATAGTGATTTTCAGTGACAAACTCTCTGCTCTCAAGTTTGGATCTTGGCATTTCTGTTCAGATGCTTCCGCTGAAGAATGTGTTCCCCAAAGTAGGATCGGCCATGAGTGATTGAGAAAGTGCCTATTCGGTTGTTTATGGCTCTTGCTGTTTTGTGGAGGTGTAGCGTCACAGCCCTGTGTGGGCTTCAGTTGGCGTATCTGAGTGGCTGCTGTCTACTCAGTAGATAGGATGCAGGAGTGGGACTGGCTGCAGTTCGCTGGGCTGGCGTGCATGTGAGCGGCAGAGCTTGGAGGGGTCCTGACAGTCATTATGAGGTAACTGTCACTTGTCTTTGGCACTTTCTCATTCTTCTCCAGAGTCCCAACTAGTTTTTCTCTGACTTCAGTTATTCATTCATCAATTGGTATTTATCGAACATCTGCTGCGTACCAAGTGCTGTTCTAGTTGCAGGGCTCCAGCAGTGAACAGACACATCTCTGCCCTCCTGAAGCTTTCGTTTTAGTGAGGAACATAGATAATAAGCCAGGCATGGCAGTAAAATATACAGCATGTTAGGTAGTGACAAATGAAGGGGGAACAGTGAAGCAGCGAAGGGGACTAGGAAACGTCAGGGTTAAGGTGTTGACATTTTTGATTGGGTGTCTGGGGAAGGTCCACTCAGGTGATGGCTTTTGAGTATGACCTGAAAGGAATCAGAGATCCAGCTGTGAGAATACATGGGGCGGGACCTCTAGCGAGAGAACAGGTACAAAGCCCCTGTTTGAGGAGTAGCAAGAGGGTCACTGGCTGGGTGAATGGAGTGAGGGGGAAGCCGTAGGAAGTGAGGTCATACAGGTAGAGGGAGTGTCATAGGAGAACAACAGGACCTTCCTTGTAGGTAGAGATGAAGACTTTGGCATTTATTCTGGGCGTGAAGGGCAACCATTGAAGGGTATGACTGGAGGAGTGGTGTGATCTGAGTTTCTTTTAAAGCGAACGCTGTCTGAGAACAGGTGAGGGGAGTGTGGACAGAAGCAGGAAGCCAGGTGGGAAGCTGTTGCAGTGATCATGTGAGAGACGGTAGTGGTCCTGTCAGGGTGTTGGCAGTGGGCAAGGTGAGAAGTAACTGAATTTTGGAGGTAGAACCAGCGAGATTTGCTGATGTCTGCTAAGCATAATGTAGTTTAGCTGTAGTTGGTGTTATCAGTTGGGATTGTATTCAGCTGCAAATAAGAGAAAACCCTGCTGCAGGGTTTTCTTATCATAAGACAAAAAGAAGTCTGTCTGAGGAAGTTCAGCAATAAGATCAAGGACCCAAGCTTTTTCCTACACTTAGCTTGCAAGCCTTGTCCTCATTCTTGCTGCCTCTTAATCAGACTATGGCTGCCACACCTCCAAATCTCACATCTGGGGTCCAGGCAGGAAGAAGTGCGTCAGGTGATGGAGTGAAGGGCAGAAAGACTTTCTCTTAGGATAACTTTGCTTTTTCATTCAATCATTCATTAAGCCCACATTAACTGAATGCTGACTATGTGCTAAATAATGTTCTGGGCTCTGAGGATCTGACAGTTAACAAAAAAGAGGTTGCTTTGAGTCTGTAGATCAAGTTAGGAAGTATTGCCTTCTTAACTGCATTAAATTTTCCAATCCATGAACATAGGATGCCTTTCTGTTTAATCAGGTTTTCTTTAATTTCTTTGAGCAGTGTCTTGTAGTTTTCAGTGTACAAGTCTGTCACATCCTGGGTTAAATTTTTTTCTAAGTATTTTGCTCTTTTTGATACTATAGTAAATGGAATTGTTTTCTTAATTTCAAGTTACTAGTTACTAATGTATAGAAATGCACCAAGATTTGGTACATTGATCTAGTATCTTGCAACCTTGCTGAACTTGTTCATTAGCTCTAATCTTTTTTTGGTTTGTTTTTGGATTCCTGTAGATTCAGGGATGCCTTTTTTCCTCCACCCAGAGCAGGGGTGGAGGCAGAGAGGTTTCTCAGATTTCTGCCCGCCTACCTTTCCCCTGAACAGTCTGGTGTGTTTTCTCTATTGATAGTCTCTCTGCTCAGTGTGTTCCAGCCACAGTGCTGTGGATCGCATGTAGAGGAATGAGTGTGGCCGTGTTCCAGTGAAATTTTATCAATGACACTGAAATATGAATACATAACTTTCGTGTCATGAAATAGTCTTCTGTGGATTATTTTTGTCAACCAGTTAAAAATGTGAAACCTTTCTTAGCTCACAGGCTGTTGAAACGGGCACCAGGCTGTACTTTGCTGACCCCGAGATTGGACCATGAAGAACCTCTTTCGGGAATCACTTCTTTTTTTGGTTACTTTAAAAAAATAATGATTTATTTTTGTTGTTGCGCATATCCAGTATCTACATGTACAGTTCAGCGACACTGATTACATTCTTCAAGTTGTGTGACCATTCCCACCCTCCTTGTCTGAGTTGTTCCTCTCCCATTAACATAAACTCACTGCCCCCTAAAGTTCCTATTTAACCTTTCGAGTTGCTGTTGTCAGTTTGACCCCGTATAGATAGATCTTAAAAGAGCATAATGCTCAAGGCAAACAGTCTTTACTAGTTAAGCTAAACTGTTGTTTGGTTTTAAGAAAACTCAGGATATTTTTCTTTTGGTTACTTTTTATTAACTAGTTAAAAAAATTGTAGACGTTACACATATATACAAGGTAAAACAAAACAAACAAAAAAAACCCATCACAGTAGATGAAAGGCAAAGCCTTCCCCCCCGTAGTCTGTCCTCCTAGTCTTATTCTGTAAAGGTAACCAAAAACCAAACCCGTTGCCGTCAAGTCAATTCTGACTCACAGTGATCCTATAGGACAGAGTAGAGCTGCCCCATAGGGTTTCCAAGGAGCGGCTGATGGATTAGAACTGCTGACCTTTTGGTTAGCAGCCGAGCTCTTAACCACTGCACCACCAGGGCTCCTCTCTAAAAGTAAGTTATTGCATTTCCTATGTCTTCTTTTCAGATCAGATATTTTTAAATTTGTATATACACATTAAATATGGTTTTTTTTGTTTGCATAACTGAGATGACACCGTGTATGTATTCTTTGCACTTAGTGTATCCGAGACGTTCTTCCAGAGCAGAACCTGTGTGGTGGTTAGCTGCCATTGAGTCGGCCCCAACTCATGGTGACCTCATGCACAGCAGGATCTGGCTGCTGTGATCCACAGGGCTTTCATTGGCTGATGTTTGGAAGTAGATCGCCAGGCCTTTCTTCCTAGCCCATCTTAGTCTGGAAGCTCTGCTGAAACCCGTTTAGCATCACAGCAACACACAAGCCTCCACGGACAGACGGGTGGGGGCTGCACCTGGGGTGTGTTGGCCAGGACTTGAACCCAGCTCTCCTTCACGGAAAGTGAGAGTTCTACCACTGAACCACCGCTGCCCCCATAGCAGTACAGATACTTTTTATTCATTGCTATCTATTGTAGAATTTCTTTTAAGAGAGGACTTTTGGACGTGAAAAGGCAAGTATCTTACAGTGTCCCGACTTTCACGTGGGCTACTGACTTTCGTCTCCACTTTCCGGGCCTCCCTGCCCTGTTACCTGCAGTCCGCCCAGGTGAGCCAACCGTTTGGTAAACTGCCTTTGAATGGGTACACCTTCAGTACACAGTCTTATTCAGACAAGAAGGAAAACCAGAGCACTGTGTAACGGTGGAAGGCACTGTTGTGTCAAGTCGAGTCAGCTGAATTCCTAGAATACGTGTTAGAGACGAGATACACCATAGATCCTTGCCACTCAAAGTGTGGTTTCAGGACCAGCACCCCACTGTCCCTTGGGGGCTTAGGAGAAATGCTGAATCTCTGCCTGACTTCAGACCTGCCGAGTATGATTCTGCACTTCAGCAAGTTCTGGAACAGCTTATGTGCACATGGAAGTTTGGGAAGCTGCGCTGTGGACAATAGGCCTTACCTTTGTTGTTGCAAGTAATGCTGCAGGCATTTGAGGGGGAAGACCTGCACTGCTGTTACATAGACAGGTGTAGCCGAGGCAAGAGAACCTACCTGTCCTTGGCTGATGAGTGTAGCTGAAAAGTAGATCTTACACTGACAAATGGGCTTTAAGAGAGCTCGCAGCTACTGGTAATGGGGATTTAGTGGGCTAGGTGGAGATGCTGGTGTGTGGGGTGAGGTGGGGCGTGAGAAGGAGTGGTTGGACTAGACAACCTGGGAGGATCCCTGTCAACCCTGACACATGAATTGATTCACTCATGCCTTCTGCTAATCTTTACCTGCTGTGTGCCAGGCACCGTTGTAGGTCCTGGGAATAAAACCCCTGGTGGTAAATACCGTGGAGAAAAACACAGCAGGGTGAGGTGAGGAGGAAGCCCCTGGAGAGGGTGATGCAGTGCCACTGAGGACATGAAGGGGACATTAGGCAGAATCCTGCAGGAAGGGTGGGAGCAGGCCCTGTGGCTACCTGGAAACAGAGGCCCAGGTGGAGGGAACAGGAAGGCGGAGTGTGCTTTTAGTATTGGAGAAACAGCTAGGAGGCCAGTGCTGACGCAAAAGAAGGGAAGAAATGGGAGTTGGGGTTAGAGAGGTGGAATGGGGATTGTCAGTCATACGGGGCCTTGTATATCAATATCATGGAGTTCCTGGGTGGCACAAGTGGTCAAGCACTCGACTACTAACTGAAAGCTTGGCAGTTCAAACCTGCCTAGAGGCGCCTCAGAAGACGGGCCTGGCGATCTGCTTCCGAAAGGTCAAAGCCTTGCGAACCCTATGGAGCGGTTCTGCTCTGCACACACGGGGTTGCCGTGAGCTGGAACTGACTCGGTGACAGTTAACAGCGACAGCAGCGCCGCCGACACGGAAGGACTTTGGACTTTCTCTCTGAGCGGTTGCAGACTCACGCTCTCCTTTTCTGAGTTTTTCAGAAAAGAAATATCCTCTGAGTTTTCTTAAAACCAGGAGCTGACTCATGTTCTAAAGACACCCTTCTGACAATCTCCAATACGAGTGAGGATGTGGAGAAACTGGATCTCATATATTGCTGGTGGGAATGTGGAACGGTGTAGCCAACCTGGAAAACGGTTTGACAGTTTCTTATAAAACTGAACAGGCAACTACTGTATAACCCAGCAGCTGCACTGTTGGGCAGTGATTGCTGAACAATGAAAACTTGGAGTCCTGCGAAAACCTGGACACAAGTGTTGATAGCAGCTTTATTTGTAATAGCCCAAAACGGGAATCAGCTCAGATAGTTGTCAGTGGTGAATGGTTGAACACTGGTACGTCTGTACCACAGACTGTTGTTAGCTGCCATCGATTGTTTCCAACTCGCAGTGACCCTGTATACAACAGACCCCATGTACCTAAGGTCGCTATGCGTCAGAGCTGACTCAGCTGTACAACAGAACAAAACACTACCCAGTCCTGCGCCGTCCTCACAATCGTTGCTATATTTGAGCCCATTGTTGCAGCCGCCATGTCAGTCCATCTCGTTGAGGGTCTTCCTCTTTTTCGCTGACCCTCTACTCTACCAAGCATGATGTCCTTCTGCAGGACTGGTCCCTCCTGATATCACACGTCCAAAGTACGTGAGATGAAGTCTCACCATCCTCACGTCCAAGGAGCGTTCTGGCTGTACTTCTTCCAAGACCGATTTGTTCATTCTTCTGGCAGTCCATCGTATATTCAATATTCTTTGCCAACACCACAATTCAGAGGCATCAGTTCTTCTCCTGTCTTCCTTATTCATTGTCCAGATTTTGCACAGACTGCTATGTACTCAGCAATAGAAAGGAGCTAACTTGATACACACAACAACTTGGATGAATCTGAAAGAAATTATGCTAAGTAAAAAAAACCAATCCCAAAAGCTTACATACTGTATGATTCCATTTATGTAACATTTTAGAAATGACATTTTAGAAATGGAGGACAGATTAGTGGTTCCAGCCCTGGTGGCACAGTGGTTAAGAGCTCAGCCGCTCGAATCCACCAGCTGCTCCTTGGAAACCCTATGGGGCATCTCTACTCTGTCCTGTAGGGTCGCTATGAGTCAGAATCGACTCTAAGGCAACTGGTTTGGGTTTTTTTTTCTTTTTTTTTTAAGGGGTTAGGGACAGGGTGGTGGGGTGGAGGTAGGGGAGCCGGGGGGAGGGAGGTGGGTGTGGTTGTATAAGAGGCAATGATGAAAGTGTTCCGTATTGTGACTGTGACTGCTGGTGT
Source organism: Trichechus manatus latirostris (assembly GCF_000243295.1). NCBI lineage: Eukaryota > Metazoa > Chordata > Mammalia > Sirenia > Trichechidae > Trichechus > Trichechus manatus. Next base: position 4,316,518 of record NW_004444047.1, on the reverse strand, counting down.
ATGCACGGGCCTGCACGTGTGATAAAACCATACAGAACTGAATTCGTACGCGCTGGAATGAGTACAAGGAAAGCTGGCAGTGTGGGTAAAGTCAGTGACGTGTCATTGTCTGTCGTGGAGGGAGGATACACTGGAGTTCTGCAAAACGCTACTGCTGGGGGAACGGGAGAAGGGTCCTGTGGTCTGTAATGTTTATTACAACTGCGTGTAAATGGATAGGTATTGCAATAAAATTTTCAGTTAAAAAATTTAAAAGCTGCTCTGACCAAAGGGGGCGCAGGTGGAAAAGGGGGGCGGTTGAGAGGCCACTGGAGTTATCCAGCTAGAGATGTCGGCAGCTGCACCAGGCGGGTGGCAGCCGTGACGGTGGTGAGAAGCGGTCAGATCCTGGGTCTCTTGGAGGAAGAGTTGACAGTATTTACAGACATTTTTTTTTCCTCCTTTATAAAGAAAACATTTGTCTATCTTTCTCCTTTTGGTTTTCAAAAGCCTGGACGTGTCAGGTACCCAGCACTACTGATTTCAGAGCAGGAGACATGAGAATAGAAAAGCAAAAAAGTAGAAGAATTCCTTGGGTCAGGTAAATAGATTTTTTTTTTAAGAAATTGAGGTATTATTCACATACCATAAAATTCACCATTTGAAAACTTCAGCTTAGTGAACTTTAGTATACTCACAAGGTGTGCTGAACATCTTCATCCCTCCAGTAAAGCTCTATGCCCTTTAGCAGCCACTCCCCATTTCTTCCACTCCTCCCACTTCCCCGCCCCTGGCAACCACGAATCTGCTTTCGTGTAGATTTGCCTATTCTGGACATTCCGTATTAACAGAATCGTACAGTATGTGGCCTTTTGTTCCAGCTTCTTTTCACTTAGCCTAAATAGATTGGTTTTGAATTGCACCTTCTCCTGTTAGTAATTGTTATTGTATTTAGTTAGATCACTGGTAAGAAAACTTTGCTTTAACGACCCTTTTCTGTGATACAGGGAGTCCCCGGGTGGTGCAAATGTTTAAGCACTGGCCTACTAACTAAAAGGTTGGCAGTTCAAACCCACCCAAAGGCACCTCACTAGAAAGGCCTGGCATCTTCTTCCAAAAGGTTACAGCTGTGAAAACCCTAGGGAGCACTGTTCTGCTCTGACACGCATGGGGTTGCCATGAGTCAGAGTTGACTCGATGGCAGCTGGTTTGTTTTTTCGTTTTGTTTTCTACGATACAAACTGTAAACTGATGAAATCTTAGACCTTGCTTCCCCGATCAAACAGCACTTTTATTTTTATTTTTTTACATCGACTACGCTCTTCCAATTGTGCTGCTGTTCTCACTTTAGATGAAGGCTTACAGAACAAAATAGTTTCTCATTTAACAGTTAGTACACATGTTGCCCTATGACAATGGTTAACAACCTCACAGCACGTCAACACTGTCCTTGCTCAACCTTGGAGCACTTTTATTTTTAAATAAAACCTTAATATGTATTTTCATAGTAGTTATCTTTCTTTTTTTCCACTTCTATGACCCTAGGTTTGATTTTCAGCTCTGCCACTTAACAACTGTGTAACTTTGGCCAAGGTACTTTCTCTCTCTGGGCTCTGGTCTTCTCACATGTAAAAACCGTTTAGTAGCATAACAGTGCATACCCTTAGGCTTCCTGTGAGGTCGAAATCAGATGGCATGTCATATTCCATGCCCTTTCCCCTGCTTCAGTTGGTAACACATAGCACCACGTGGGAGCCCTGGTGGGGCAGTGGGTAAGAGCTAGGCTGCTAACCAAAAGGTTTCCTTCGAAACCCTACGAGGCAGTTCTACTCTGTCCTGTAGGGTTGTGAGGAGTCAGAATCGACTTGAAGGCAATGGGTTTGGTTTTTGGTTACCACCACTTGACATATGAGATATTTCTTTGATTCCTGCCACTAGAATGTAAGCTATAGGAGGACAGAGTTTTTATTTTAATTACTACTGAATCCAAAGTGTCTAGCTCATAGTAAGTTCTCAATATATACCTATTGAACAAAATTGCAGTTATAACCTATATTTTGTTAAACGTAGGAAAATACTTTTCATAAGTATTGCCTTTATTTTCAAGATAAACCTTTTCTCTGTTTCTTTCTATTTACCAGCTTTATGCTTTTTCAAATTTACGTACAGAAGAGTATCTACAACTTCTAACCACCATCCAGTCAAGAAATAGAGCATTGGTAGCACCCAGAAGCTCCCTCGATGTGTCTTCCTCACTGTCCCCTCCGACCTAGAGAGGAGCCACTGCCGTCATTTTATGTTTGTGGCTGCCTTGCTTTGCTTTGCAGTTTTACCACATGTCATATAAATGGAATTGTCTAGATTAAAATATACATACATACGTTTGGGGATTGAATTGTGTCCCCTTGAAATATGTGTTGTAAATCTTAACCTCTGTGCCTGTGGTTATAATCTGGTTTGGGAATGGGTTGTCTGTGGGCGGGGCCAAGATGGCAGAGTAGTCAGATGCTTCCGGTGGTCCCTCTTACAACAAAGACCTGAAAAAACAAGTGAATTGATTATATATGACGGTCTAGCAGCCCTGAACATCAAAGGCAAAGTTGAGAAGTCAGACTGGGTGGCAGGAGGAGGGAGAGACAGTTCAGAAGCAGTGAGGAGTTGCCAGACCTGACCCGACGGGAGCTGGTGCCCTGCGGGCCAGGTTGGCTGTTGTGTGCAGTGAGGCAGGCAGTGACGTTTGGGACGCATTTTCCACGTCGGGAGAGCCTGAGTGGCGGAGAGTCTGCTCAGCCCTCCAGGGCCAGTGAAAAGTGGCACACAATCAGCAAAAGATAAGTACATGCTTTTAACCTGCCGTATGGATCAAAAAACACCCCATTTGGGAAGAACCTCTCTCCCATTTACCTGCTCCCTCCTTTTACTCTGCACTGGGTCATGGGCCGGCTTCAAAAATTGCCATATCCCCTGGGCCAGAAGTAGGACCTGTCATGTGTCCTGAGCCATTCTCCTGGCCTTGGAGAGGGACCAAATTAACAAACAGGAAAAAATTATCTGCCAGCTCCCCTAAGCCGGGAACACAGGGCAGGCACAGCTCCTTTGCCTAGGCATAGGCATAAGGGGTCCATGGACTTTGAATGTCTTTCACCCCTTCATAGACCTGTGTGGACCCATTTCAACAGCATAGGTCCTCATTAGCATAGTACAAAAGGTTATATACCTGAAGCCTCACTTTACTGTGTCAGCTATATGGTGGAGTGGCAGGTTCGTGACATTTGATACCACTCTGCCCATTAATCAGGGTCCTCATCTACCTGCATCAGGGGCCTGAGGACTGGTGGCTCCACCCGCACCACCTAGCCGCCTGCGACAGGGGTCTAAGAATAACTGGTGCCTCCCAGTCTTTACAGCCAACAGCATTGGGTGCCCATAGTCTGGCTGCAAAACCCACACATCTACGCACTGTAGGGAACAGGGACACGTTTTCCTCCCAGACACTCGGGCAGCCGTCAGCCACCTGCCTTGCTCAGCATGTGACCCCCTACTGCAGACAGATACCTGTGCCTACTCCAGTCACCCCTCCCTGTCTAGGACTAGGTGAGAGCCTGCACCACACACTTGGTGACCAGCTATCTGGACACCTGAGCTGAATCCATAGAAGAAAAGTAAACAGACTCCTGGACTCACATACCTAGTGACAGATCTAACCACCTGGTGACAGGATATTAGAGCTTCAAAGGCACCAATAATCCAGCTAGCTCACACGAGCAGCCTATTTGGGCATATCAAAACAAAACAAAACAAGAAGCTAGGACACAGTAAGCAAACATAAAATAAATAAATATAATAACTTACGGATGGCTCAGAGACAACAGTCGATATCAAATTACACTAAGAGGCAGACCATGATGGCTTCAGCAGGCTCCCAAAACGAAGAATCAAGAAATCTTCTGAAGGAAGAGAACTTAGAATTAAAGAAGGTAGAATACAAAAGATTAATATGCAGAACTCTTCAGGAGATCAGGCAAAATGCAGAGCATGCCAAGGAACACACAGACAAAGCAATAGAGGAATTTAAGAAGATTTATAGAAGAACACAATGACAAATTTAACAGGCTGCAAGAATCCATAGACAGCAATCAGAAATCCAAAAGATTAACAATAAAATTTCAGAATTAGACAACTCAATAGAAAGTCATAGGAGCAGAATTGAGGCAATGGAAGTCAGAATTAGTGAGATTG
>NW_004444047.1:4310912-4312200 GCF_000243295.1 Trichechus manatus latirostris | reverse complement strand
AAAATTTCAGAATTAGACAACTCAATAGAAAGTCATAGGAGCAGAATTGAGGCAATGGAAGTCAGAATTAGTGAGATTGAAGATAAAGCACTTGACACCAACATATTTGGAAAAATCAGATAAAAGAATTAAAAAAAAAAATGAAGAAACCCTACAAATTATGTGGGACTCTATCAACAGGAATAACCTATGAGTGACTGGAGTACCAGAATTGGAGGGATAACAGAAAATACAGAGGGAATCGTTAAAGATTTGTTGGCAGAAAACTTCCCTGCTATTGTGAAAGATGAGACAATATTTATCCAAGATGCTTATCCTACACAAGGTAGATCCCAAAAGTAAGTCACCAAGACATATTGTAATCAAACTTGCCAAAATCAAAGATAAAGAATTATTTATTTATTTTTATTTTTCCTCATACAAAAATTTATACATACATTGTTATGTGACCCTAATAGCTTTCCCCATACCATGACAGCACACTCCTCCTTTACACCCCTGATTCTGCATGTCCATTCAAACAGCTCCTAACCCACTCTGCCTTCCCATCTCACCTCCAGACAGAAGCTGCCCGTTTAGTCTATTGTATCTACTTGAGCTAAGATGCACACCCTCACGAGTATCACTTTGTGTCCCACGGTCCAGTCCAATTCCTGTCTGAAGAGTTGGCCTCGGAAACTGTTTTAGGTCTGGGCTGATAGAGAATCCAGGGGCTATGCTTTCTGGGGTTCCTCCAGTCTCAGACCATTAAGCCTGGTCTTCTTACTAGAATTTGAGTTCTGCACCCCACCTTTCTCCTGGTCCATTCAGGACTCTGTGTTGTGTTCCCTGTCAGGGCGGTCATTGGTGGTAGCCGGGCACCATCTAGTTCTTCTGGTCTCAGGCTGATGAAGTCTCTGGTTTATGTGACCCTTTCTGTCTCTTGAGCTACTAGTTTCCCTGTGTCTTTGATGTTCTTCATTCTCCTTTACTTCAGGTGTTTGGGACCAATTGATGCATCTTAGATGGCCGTTTGCAAGCTTTTAAGACCCCAGACGCCACTCACCAAAGTAGGATGCAGAACATTTTCTTAATAAGCTTTGTTACGCCAGTTAACCTAGATGTCCCCTGAAAGCATGGTCCCCAGACCCCTACCCCTGCTACTCTGTCCCTCAAAACGTTTGACTGTATTCAGGAAACTTCTTAGCTTTGGTTTAGTCCAGTTGTACTGACTTCCCCTGTAGTGTGTGCTGTCCTTCCCTTCACCTAAGATAATTCTTATCTACTATCTAGTTAGTAAATAACCCTC
>NW_004444047.1:4309525-4310812 GCF_000243295.1 Trichechus manatus latirostris | reverse complement strand
GTACTGACTTCCCCTGTAGTGTGTGCTGTCCTTCCCTTCACCTAAGATAATTCTTATCTACTATCTAGTTAGTAAATAACCCTCACCCTCGCTTCCCACCCTCATAACCATCAAAGAATGTTTTCTTCTGTATTTAAACCTTTTCTTCAGTTCTTATAATAGTGGTCTTACAGAATATTTGTCCTTCTATGACTTGACTAAATTCACTCAGCATAATGCCCTCCAGATTCCTCCATGTTATAAAATGTTTCATGGCTTCATCGTTGTTCTTTTATCGTTGTGTAGTATTCCATTGTGTGGATATACCATAATCTGTTTATCCATTCGTCCGTTGATGGGCACCTAGCTTGTTTCCATCTTTTTGCTATTGTGAATAGTGCTGCAGTGAACATGGGAGTGCATATATCTATTTGTGTGATGGCTCTTACTTCTCTAGGATATATTCCAAGGAGCAGGATAGCTGGATCGTCTGGTACTTCTGTTTCTGACTTTTTAAGGAAGCGCCAAATTGATTTCCAAAGTGGTTGTACCATTTTACATTCCCACCAGCAGTGTATAAGTGTTCCAGTCTCTCCACACCCTCTCCAGCATTTATTATTTTGCGTTTTTTGGATTAATGCTAGCCTTGTTGGGGTGAGATAATATCTCATTGTAGTTTTGATCTGCATTTCTCTAATGGCTAATGATTGTGAGCATTTCTTCATGTGTCTGTTAGACGCCTGAATATTTTCTTTCGCGAAGTGCCTGTTCATATCCTTTGCCCATTTTTTAATTGGGTTATTTGTCTTTTTGTTGTTGAGGTTTTGCAGTATCTTGTATATTTTAGAGATTAGACACTGGTCAGATTTGTCATAGCCAAAATTTTTTCTGAAATACCTTTAGTAGTAGTGGTGTTAACTCTTCTGCAGGTTTGGTAGAATTCTTCAGTGAAGCCATCCGGGCCAGGGCATTTTTTTGTTGGGAGTTTTTTAATTACCTTTTCAATCTCTTCTTTTGTTATGGGTTTATTTAGTTGTTCTTCCTCTGTTTGTGGTAGTTTAGGTAGGTAGTGAGTTTCTAGAAATTTGTCCATTTCCTCTAGGTTTTCAAATTTGTTAGAGTGCGGTTTTTCATAGTATTTTGTTATGATTCTTTTAACTTCAGTTGGGTCTGTTGTGATATCACCCATCTCATTTCTTATATGGGTTATCTGCTTCCTCTCCTGTTTATCTTTTGTCAGTTTGGCCAGTGGTTTATCAATTTTGTTGATCTTTTCAAAGAACCAGCTTTTGGTCTTGTTAACTCTTT
>NW_004444047.1:4279154-4309425 GCF_000243295.1 Trichechus manatus latirostris | reverse complement strand
ATTCTTATTTTTTCCTTTCTTCTGGCACCTAAGGGCTTCTTTTGCTGCTCTCCTTCTACTTGTTCCAGTTGTAGGGTTAATGTTTTGATTGTGGCCCTTTCTTCTTTTTGGATGTGTGCATTTATTGCTATAAACTGACCTCTGAGCACTGATTTGCTGTGTCCCAAAGGTTCTGGTAGGATGTGTTTTCATTTTCATTTGATTCTTTGAATTTCTTTATTCAATCCTTAATTTCTTCTGTAGCCAGGTAGTTTTTGAGCCAGGTGTTGTTCAGTTTCCATGTGTTTTAATTTTTTTTTCTTGCTTTTTCTGTTGTTGATTTCTACTTCAGTGGATTTATGGTCAGAAAAGATGCTTTGTAATATTTCGATGTTTTGGATTTTGTTAAGACTTGCTTTATGGCCTAGTATGTAGTCTGCTCTGGCGAATGTTCCATGTGCATTGGAAAAGAAGGTGTACTTGGTTGCTGTTGGGTGGAGTGTTTGGTATATGTCTGTGAGATCAAGTTGGTTGATTGTAGCATTTAGCTCTTCTGTGTCTTTGTTGAGCTTCTTTCTGGATGTTCTGTCCTTCACCGAAAGTGGTGTGTTGAAGTCTCCTACTACTATTGTGGAGCTGTCTATCTCTCTTCTCAGTGCTGTTAGAGTTTGTTTTAAAATTCTCTATCTTTGGTTTTGGCAAGTTTGATTATGTCTTGGTGACTTTCTTTTGGAATCTACCTTATGTGGGCAAATTTAGAGAATTTTAAGAGCGCCTAGGGTTAAATGAACAGTCATCTACAAAGGAGAGTCAATAAGACTAAGCTCGGACTACTCAGCAGAAACCATGCAGGCAAGAGGGCAATCGGATGACATATATAAAGACTTAAAGGAAAAAAAATTGCCAGCCAAGAATTATATATCCAGCAAAACTGTCTCTCAAATATGATGGCAAAATTAGGGCATTTCCAGATAAATAGAAGTTTAGGGAATTTGTAAACACCAAACCAAAATTCAAGAAATACTAAAGGAAGTCCTCTGGTTAGAAAATCGATAATATCAGATAACAACCGAAGACTAGAACACAGGACAGAGCAACCAGATATCAACCCAGATAGGGAAGTCACAAAAGTAAATCAAAGCTAAAACACTGAAAATAGGGAAACAGAGGTGTCAGTATGTAAAAGATGACAGCATTGCAACAAAAGAGAGACTAAAAATGTAGTCATAGATCTTTCCTATGGAGAGGAAGTGAAGGCGATATAAAGAAATAAAAGAGTAGTTTAAACTTAGAAATATAGGGGTAAATATTAAGGTCACCACAAAGGAAACCAAGAATCCTACACATCAAAATAAAAACAAGAAAAACATAAAGACTTGGCGAATACAGAATCAACAACAGTGAAAAAGATGAAAAGAACATGCATAAAGAAAAACGACTCATCACAGAAAATTAAGTGGAACAAAGAAACTGTCAACAACACTCAAAAAAAAAAGACATCAAAATGACAGCACTGAACGCATACCTAGCAATAATTATGTTGAATATAAATGGACGAAATGCACCAATAAAGAGACAGAGAATGGCAAAATGGATAAACAAAGACAATCCGTCTGTATGCTGCCTACAAGAGACACACCTTAGACTTAAAGACATAAACAAACCAAAACTCAAAGGATGGCAGTGGGTGTCTAGCAGTCTGCAATAAAACTTATTAATGAAAGTACCTTTTAGAAAGGGACGAATGGAAACAGCATCACTGGACCTTGGTGCTGATGGACTCTTACTGGACAGTCATTGGAAGACCCCTCTCCACTTGCCATGAAATAGGTGTCTAGACCCTGGCTCTTTTCGCCACTTGGAACTCCCGTCTGTTTTTCTTCTTGGCCCCTGACTTTGTCCTTTGGAGATTCTTCTTTGCCCGTCATCCTTCTCGGCCCCATCTGAAGTGCCTTTTCAGGGACATGTCTTCATTGTTTTTGTTGTCAGGTCCTGACTCATAGCGACCCTGTGCACGATAGAAGGAAACGCTGCCCGGTCCTGCGCCACCCTCAGAGTCAGCCTCTGCATCAGCCCATCTCTTCATTCACTTGCATGATTTTAACATCCTGTTTCTTCAGCTGCACTTTCTGGGCTTGAGGGTTGCATTAGGGATCCACCAGTCACGGGTGTTTAGTGAGTCAGCCCTCATCTCTTCGGTGTCAGGACCCCCTCTGGAACTCGGTGGTTGTCTGGCTTAGTTGTTTCCATGGACTAGTAACCATACCCGGAAGGCTTTTCTGGGCTGCTTTGGTTTTTGAGTTCTTGAGTCTGCTTTAGATGTCTGGCTTCTTTGGATCGATCATCCCTTTCTACCTTACTTTGATGATGCTTACTTTGAAGACATTTGAAACCTTAGTTTTGGGCGAGAATGAAGCAGCTCTAATCTGATCTTTATCAGGTCAGGCTGTTCACCACCTCCTTTTGCTTGAGGCTTTTGGGAAAGGTTCTGAGCTGCAGGCTTATTGCCAGCTGGGTGAGGATATAGAAGTGATGAAAAAACCCATTGCCGTCAAGTCGATTCCGACTCATGGTGACCCGATAGGACAGAGTAGAACTGCTCTGTATGTAGTGTTTCCAAGGAGCAGCCGGTGGATTCGAACAGCCAGCCTTTTGGTTAGCGGCCGAGCTCTTAACCACTGTGCCACCAGGGCTCCGCAGAAGTAATTAGCTATTATTTATACTTTTATTTTGTACGGAAAGCGAGTCCGAGGCCTGGGTGGTGTGCTGACTGCCATCAGTCGACAGTGGGGCATTGAGAAATGTGGGCAGCTTGGTGTCTGTAAAAACCAAACCTGTTGACATCGAGTCGGCTCCAAATCATAGCTACTCAAGGCTGTCATCTTTATGGCAGCAGACTGCCACATCTTTCTCCCGCAGAGCAGCTGGTGGGTTTGAATCACCGACCTTTTGGTTAGCAGCCGAGTGCTTAAGTACTGTGCCGCCAGGGCTCCTTCTGGTGTATATATTAGGTATTATATTATTGTATTTCATTGAATGGAATATACTGTCCATTTTAATTCCATTATCATATACTGAGAAAGAAAAAAAAGTTGCTAATTAAATTGACATGCCATCGATTGTCACCTGCGTCCAGTTTCAGTGATGTGAACAAGGGGAAAAACGAGTGTGAATTGGTGAACTGCAGGTTAGGTACGGAGCCACAACTGGGGGGTAAGTCCTGGCTTCGCCTGGGGTAGGGTTAGTCTGCATTCTCTAGAGGAGCAAAACGAGTGAGGGGAGGGTGTGTGTGTATACATATATATATGTGGCACAGTGGTTAAGCGCTCAGCTGCTAACTGAAAGAAAGCTTGGCGGTTCGAACCCACCAGCTGCTCTGCAGGAGAAAAATGTGGTAGTCTGCTTCCGTACAGACTTGGAAACCCTACAGGGTAGTTCTACCCTGTCCTATAGGGTCCCTGTGAGTCGGAATTGAATTGATGGCTATGGGTTTATATATATACATATAGAGAGATTTATTTCAAGGAAATGGCTCATGCAATTGTGGGGGCTGGCAAGTAGGTGGCAGGCTGGAGACTTCCGTGACACACAGGATTGTGGGGGCTGGTAAATCCAAATTCTGCAGGTCAGACGGTTGGCTGGAGACTTCCTACCTGTGTGGTCTGCAGCACGTCACTGCAGAGTTCCGTTTTCCTTCTCTCTAAAGTTGGGAAAATCAGCTGCTTTGGTCAATCACCTAACTGCAGTGGGGTAGTGTTGTTCACAGACTTCGAGCTCGTCTATGCCTCCCTGTCCTGATTCCCAGCCTGCTCCCCAGCGCAAGTACGGTGCTTTGTTCATGGTGGTCAACAAGTACTGCTGAATGAGTACATGATATGTAGAAATAAATGCAGTGGTTAATTCAACACCTCTTCATTTCTTTTCTTTTTCGTTTTTGTTTTTTAGAAAGAAAGAACTCTTCAACACCAAGAAAGACCGTGTGAATCACTGTCTGACGATATGTGAAAACATAGTGGCGCAGTCTCTCAGGTAATTGCACTTTGACCTCTCCAGAGAATATAAAAACTTTATATTTTCAATCCTGACGGACTCGAATGTTCTTTGTGTCCTCATTTGTCTTAAAACCTTTACAGAAATCCATTTAAAATAAAGGCCTTTCCTCATATTTCTGGCTGTATATCAAGGATATCCAGACACTATCATGAACAATATTTCCTTTTTGTAATCTTACGTACAACAATTGTAACTATTATGATAATTGAACAGCATGTTTTTATTTAATTAGCACTGCTGGTAACTATGTAATTATTTAACAATCCTTTTTGTTTGGTGCTTTTACATTTTTTTGCAGTAAGTGGAACAATATGAGACAATCTAATGTAGTGTGTCTTTGATTAGCTTTTCCTTGTCAGTCTGCGGCTGCGATTTCTCCCCTGTAGGAGGACCTGTGCTCCCAGTAGTGGCTGGTGCCTGCTCAGCTCCTCTGGGGCTGGTGCGGTCATGGGCAGCCTGGAGCTCAGCGGTCCTTGCTTGATCTTTCTCCCTGGTATGAACTAGCCGCCCCATCTTTGCTAATTCTCCTTGCTTTTCCTGTCTATCTTCCGGACCGTTGCTCCTGGTAGCTGTGGATGGTTAGATATTTTAGGTCTGTTTCCAATGGCTGATGTGGGAGACGCACGTACCTCTGATTTCTGAATTCTGTTACGCAGATAGACACGTGTGAGGTGGTTCTCTCCTTGCTTTTTTCCCTTGGAATAAATAATTCATGTTACTCTCCTGCTAGAAGTTGGAGAGAGCTCCTTATAATCTGTTAGAAAAAACTCCAATAATCTTGATTTTAGTATTTTTGGCGATTCACTGAATTTTACTGCAACCTTGCATTTGTATTTCATACTTTCCAAAGTGATTTCACATATAATGCTTCATTTTAATTTGCTTCATTTTAATTTATCTCATTCCCTCATTTGTGAAATATGGTAGATGATTTTTGTTTCTACATAATTCGGAGAAATGTGGGGAAAAAATGAAATAGCAAATGAGACTATGTCCTGAAAAAAATTTTTGTTTTAAATTCTAAGTTAGCATGCTGTTCTATCAAACAACATTATGGTAAAAGTAAAAAAAAAAAAAAGGTTGAATTCTCCCTCTACTACTTAACAACTGAATGATTTTATGTAAGTTTTAACTTCTTTGACCCTCTGTTGTTTCATTTATGAAATATAAACTCCAGTTTATAGGATTCCTTTGAGATCAATTGGTACATGTGAAAACATTGTAAAGAACTACACGGATGTGTTCATTAGCCGCATGAGAGTGAGAACTATATCCTGTTACGATGTACGTTGTCCAAAGTATAAATTATCGTTCCTTTTGTGTGAAACCACTTTAACTGTGTGGCAAACATTTGATGCCCTGCTGCTCTAGTACAGCTTTGTTCGTCTGACTTGCCATCGGGTCTCAAAGCACGTTATTTCACTTTGAAACAAGTTTGTTGACCCCCCAAATGAGATCGCTCTCAATCTGAGCGCTTTGTGCTTTATGCTTGTCATTTTGTTTCTTGATAATTCTAGGTGGGACCGATGGATGGTTGGCTCAGATTCCACATATTAATAATGTATGTTGAGATATCATAAGATTGATTGGTGGTTCAGTTTGCTCTCTTAAATCAAAATAATAGTTGTTAATAGTTCTCTCATTAGTGTATCTCTTCTGTTTTTATGGAGTAATATGGATAGTTCATTATGCTTCTTGTTCTAAAGAGGAGCATGCTAATAGGATATCTTACAGAGCCGTAGAGGTCATCCTTGGTCTCATTGGCTCGAAGAACAAGTAAGTTTCTTTTAAAATTTATAGATATCTATCCTTTGTGAGGTGTTATAGATTGAATTATGTCCCACAAAAATATGTGTCAAAATCCTAACCCCTGTACCTGTAGATATGACCCTGTTTGAAAATACAAGTTTTGTTTAGTTATGTTAATGAGGTGATACCAGAGTAGGGTGGGTCATAAATCAAATCAGTTCTGAGTTTTAAAAAGCAGAATAGACATAGAGACACACAGGAGGAAGATGTAATACCAAGGAACCCCAAGGAACTCCTGGGGCTACCGACGAAGGACTTCCTTCTAGAGTCACACCCTGAATTAGGACTTCTAACCTCCTGAACCAAGAAAAAATAAATTTCTGTTTTTTAAAGTCTCCCACTTGTGGTGTTTTTTGGCATGACGGCACTAGGTGACCAAGAATTTGGTAACGCGAGTGGGGTACTGCTCTAATGTATAAAATTTGATAAGGGTTTTGGAATTGGGTAATGGGTAGAGGGTGGAGAAATTTTGATGTGCTTGATACTAAGAGCCTAGACTGACTTGAAGAGACTCTTGGAAGAATTGTGGATATTAAGGGTGATTCTGATGAGGGTGCAGAAAAAAATGAGAGCTGTGGGGAAAGCTATCATGAACAGAATGTTGCTAGAATGTGAACATTAAATGTGCTTCTGGTGAGGCTTTAGAAGGAAATGATGAACATGTTATTGGAACTGGAGGAAAGGTGATCCTTGTTATAAAGTGGCAGAGAACTTGCTTGAATTATGTTTGAATGTTTTATGGAAAGTACAGCTTGTAAGTAGTATTTAGCTGAGGAGGTTTCTAAGTGAAATCTTGAAGATGGGGCATCGTTTCTTCTTGCCACTTATAATAAAGTACAAGAGGAAAGGGATAGATTGAGACATGAACTGTGCAAAAAGAAACCAAAACTTAAAGATGTGAAGAGTTCTATTGTGAAAACTAAGAGCCTGCCCTGAAACTGACACCCAGGGTATGGCTACACAATCTTTTGCTGAAGCCATTAGGCCTGTGACTAATGGATCTAATCAGCCACCTCAACAGAAAGCCTATCAGCTTAGACTGAAAGGGACAGAGAAGGAAGCTGCCTGTCTCCTGGAATTCTGCAGGAAGGATAGAGGCCAATGGGGCTACGTGGTTGTAAGCACCTGTTGTCCTCCAAGAAAAGGAAGGCACCATCCTGGGGCAGTTTGGAAACCAGCAGAACTGTCAAAAGGAGTATGGGTCAAGGCCACTACTTCCTCGGTTTCAAAGTGTGGAGTCACTGTTCCCTAGGTTTCAAAGGGTGGAGCTACTGCTGGATATCAAAGAGTGGGGTCAGTGCCATCTTGGTTCTGGAGGGTAAGACTGCTGTTCCAGCGGACCAGCTATCTAGTTAGCTAAGATGCCTAGATTTCCGAGTGTATAGCTGAAGTGGATATTTTTATGTACATACAGTGTTTCATTAAATCTTATAGATGGCTGGTATTTCCTGTTTTCTTTCCTTAAGTATAAATAAATCCTGGAACTTTTCTGTAGCTTCTGTGAAATGCTGATCTGGTCTCCAGTGGTGTTATTTAAGTGACAGCTACTGAAGTTCTTTATGTGGGAAGTCATCTAAAACTTGACATATATGGTAAATGTATAGTCTATTTCAGCTCTCAGTCTGGTGGTCTAAGCTACTGTTTCTAAATATGAGTGAACTTCAGAATCATCTGGAAAACTTGTCCAAAGTAGAGTAATGAGGATACCTCACTGCTCTTTCCCAAACACACTTAAACCTTGTGATTGGGTAGGGCCTGGGGATTTGTTTTTGACAAGTATCCTCTTGGGAATACCTAGGAAATCTCATCTAAGCAACCTGTTACAAATATAGGCTACCTTGATAAGGTGGCTAGGTAAAAATGAGTGTACAGAGATCCATAAATTTTTCATATATTAGCATAAATCACTAAGAAAACAGAGATTAAAGATCGCAATTCACAGTAGCACCAAAAAATAAAATTTTAAGGAATTAACAAGAAATACACAAAAACTATGGCCCCCAGACACCCTTTTAGCTCAGGGGTGAAATTACCTCTGAGGTTCACTGTTCAGCCTGGGAGTGGACAGCCCCGTAAAACCAAATGAGACTAACGAGGTACAGGAGTCCAGTGACAAGGGCCAGAAAGCAGAAGAGGCCAAGGAAGCTGGTGATAGGGAACCCAAGGTTGAGTAAGGATATTGTTGATGTGTTGTGAGATTGTTAACCATTGTCATAGGGCAACATTTGTAGTAACTGTTAAATGAGAAACTATTTTGTTCTGTAAGCCTTCATCTTAAGTGAGAATAGCAGCACAATTGGAAGAGCGTAGTCAATGTCACTGAACTGTGCGTGTAGAAATTTTTGAAACGGTGTATCTTTGGCTATGTGTATTTTCACCAAAAAAAAAAGGTTGAGAAGTTAGAGGGTTAATATGTTGTGGGGTTGTTAACCAATGTCATAAAACAACATGTGTACTACTGTTTCATGAGAAACTATTTGTTCTGTAAGCCTTCACCTGAAGTACAATAAAAAAAAAAATATATATATATATAAAAGAAATACACAAAAACTACATAAATACTGCTATTAACTTTCCTGAAAGATAGACAAAACTACTTTTCTTCCTAGATGGGGAGATTTTATATCATAAAGTTGAATTTTCTGTAAAAAAATCAATAAAATTAATATACTATTTATCAAAATTCTGGTAGAAGTATTTTTGAACTGGGCAAGGTGATTCTATGGTTTATCTATAAGAATAAATATACACCATCAGTAAAGGGGTGAGGCTTGGTATACGCACATTAAAATAGCACTTGGATGTTAAAACAGGTATAGAATAGAAAGTTAGAAAAGTTTGCACACCCGTGTGTATGGGTTTATTGTAAAGATAGCATTTTGTATTAGTAAGGAAATGACGAATCACTGAACAAGTAGTTGTGAACAACTGACCTTTGGGGGAAGGTGAGATCTCTACCTCATATTGCAAACAAATATAAACGTCAGATTAATGAACTAAATGTAAAAAAAAAATTAAATCATTACAACAAGAATAAAATATAATCTTAGCCTGAAGAAGGCTAATAGTATAAAGGAAACAACATTGTTGGACCACCTTAAAATCATATACTTCAGTATGTCAGAATCCCTCTTAAACAAAATTGAAAACAAATTCAACTTAGTGAAAATACTGACAACATACATCTCAAAGATTTAATACCCTGCATAAAGAGCCACTCTGAATCAATAAGAAGAAGATGAGTATCAATAATAAAAAGCCCCAAAACATAAATAGGTAGCTCAGAAAAGAAAAACAAAAAAGAATAGGCCAATAAACAAGCATAATGTTAGGTGCCATCGAGTCGGTTATGACTCATAGCGACCCTACGTACAACAAAATGAAACAGTGCCCGATCCTGCACTCCTCACGATCTTTGCTATATTTCAGCCGTTGTTGAAGCCACTGTGTCGGTCCATCTCATTGAGGGTCTTCCTCTTTTTTGCTGACCCTGTACTTTATCAAGCATGATACCCTTCTCCAGGGACTGGTCCCTCCTGATCACATGTCCATAAGTGAGACGAAGTCTCACCAACCTCGCTTATAAGGAGCATTCTGGCTGTACTTCTTCCAAGACAAAGACTTGTTCGTTCTTCTGGCAGTCCATGGTATATTCAGTGTTCTTCACCAACACCGTAATTCAAATGCATCAGTTCTTCTTTGATCTTCCTTATTCATTGTCGAGCTTTCGCACGCATACGAGGGGATTGAAACCATGGCTTGGGTCAGGTGCACCTTAGTCCTCCAAGCGACATCTTTGTTTTTTAACACTTTAAAGAGATCTTTTGCAGATTTGCCCAATGCAATATGTCGTTTGATTTCTTGACTCCTGCTTCCAGGAGCATTGATTGTGGATCCAAGTAAAATGAAATCCTTAACAACTAGCTGTCTTCCAAATTTCTTGGCATAGGAAAGGGAGCACTTGTAGTGTTGCATCTGTTTTTTGTTGAAACATCTCAGCTGGTATTTGTCAGTTCTCCAGAGCCTTGTTTTTTGCCACTGCCTTCAGCGCAGCTTGGACTTCTTACTTCAGTACTATTAGTTCTTGATCTTATGCTGCCTACTGACATGGTTGAACACTGACCAATTCTTCTTGGTACAGTGACTCTGTGTATTCTTTTCATCTCCTTTTGATGCTTCCTGTGTCATTCAATCTTTTGTGCATAGAATCCTTCAATATTGCCAACTGGAGGCTTGAATTTTTTTCTTCAATTCTTTCAGCTTGAGCAATGGCTGAGTGAGTTCTTCCCTTTTTGGTTTTCTAATTCCAGGGCTTTGCACATTTCATTATATTACTTTACTTTGTCTTCTCCAGTCGGCCTTTGAAATCTTCTGTTTAGCTCTTTTCATCATTTCTTCCATTTGTTTTAGCTATTCTGCGTCCAGAAGCAAGTTTCAGAGTCTCTTCTGACACCCATTTTGGTCTTTTTTTTCTTTCCTGTCTTTTTAATAACCTTTTTCTTTTTTCATATATGATGTCCTTGATGTCCTCCTACAACTTGTCTGGTCTTTGGTCGTTAGTGTTCAATGCATCAAATCTGTTCTTGAGATGGTCTCTAAATTCAGATGGGATATACTCAAGGCCATACTTTGGCTCTCATGGACTTCCTCTAATTTTCTTCAACTTCAACTTGAACTTGCATATGAGCCACTGATGGTCTGTTCCACAGTCAGCCCCTGGCGTTATTCTGACTGATGATATTGTGCTTCTCCTGTCATCTCTTTCCACCAATGTAGTTGATTTGATTTCTGTGTATTCTGTCTGGTGAGGTCCACATGTATAGTCATTGTTTATGTTGTTGAAAAAGTGTTGTTTTCGATGAATAAGTCAGCGGCCTTGCAAATTCTATCATGCGATCCCTGGCATTGTTTCTGTCACCTAGACCATATTTTCCAACTACTGATCCTTCTTCTTGTTTCCAACTTTCTCATTCCAGTCACCAGTAATTATCAATGCATCTTGATTGCATGTTTGATCAGTTTCAGATTGCAGAAGTTGATAGAAATATTCCATTTCTTCATCTTTGACATTAATGCTTGGTGTGTGAATTTGAATAATGTGTTAGCTTGTCTTTATTGTAGGCGTGTGGATTTTATCTTATCACTGACAGCGTTGCACTTCAGAATAGATATGGAAATGTTCTTTTTGACAATGAATGTGAGGCCATCCCCCTTTAATTTGTCATTCCTGGCATAATAGACCGTATGATTATCTGATTCAAAACGGCCAGTACCAGTCCATTTCAGTTCACTGATGCCTAGGATGTCGATGTTTTTGCGTTCCATTTCATTTTTGATGACTTCCAATTTTCCTAGATTCATACTTTGTACATTCCACGTTCTGATTATTAATGAATGCTTACAGCTGTTTCTCCTCTTTTAAGTCATGCCCATTAGCAAAATGAAGATCCTGAAAGCTTGACTCCATCCACGTCATTAAGGTTGTCGAGTCTACTTTGAGGAGGCAACTCTTCCCCAGTCATATTTTCAGTGCCTTCCAACCTGAGAGTCTCATCTTCCGGCACTATATCAGACAGTGTTCCGCTGCTATCCATCAGTTTTTCATTGGCCAGTCTTTTTTGGAAGTAAACCGCCAGGCCCTTCTTCCTAGTCTATCTTAGTCTGGAAGCTCCACTGAAACCTGTCCACCGAGGGTGACCCTGCTGGCATTTGAAATACCGGTGGCATAGCTTCCAGCATCACAGCAGCATGTAAACCACCATAGTACAGCAAACTGGCTGTGTTAGCATACTAGCTAACACTTACTTAGCGCTTCCTAAGGAAAAATGTTCACCTTTACTGACAGCCAACAGGTTGAAACTAAAACAAAAATAAGCCTCTTTTTCACCTGTCAAATCAGCCAACGTTTAAAAAGTGCTCACGACTTTGGCAGAGGAGATGGGAACTCTTTGAGGGCAGTTTGGCAGCCATCAGGATGCCACCAGTGTTGGACTTAGCAGTTTCACTTGTAGGTGTTTACCTTTAGGGACGTTTGTAACAATATTGGTGCGGTGTCGTTCATCCCATTAAAAAATTAGAACTAATTTCAGTGATCTAAACCAAAACCAAAGCTGTTGCTGTCAAGTCAATTCCGACTCATAGCAACTGTATAGGACAGAGTAGAACTGCTCTGTTGGGTTTCCAAGGAGCAGCTAGTGGACTTGAACTGTCGACCTTTTGGTTAGCGACTGTAGCTCTTAACCACTGCACCACCAGAGTTCTTTTACTGTCCTTCGGGAATGGAAAAGATACGTTTATACAACACCTGTTGCCATCGAATCGATTCTGACTCATAGCGACCCTTTAGGACAGAGTAGAACTGTCCTATAGGAATTCCAGGGAGCAACTGGTGTATTTGAACTGCCGATCTTTTGGTTAGCAACTGAGCTGTTAACCAGTGCGCCACCAGGCCTTCACATTTATACAGGGGAATGGTAATTAACATAAAAAGATGATCCCTATATATTTATATTTGTGACCGAGAAAGATGTTAACAATATGTTTAAAAAAATTAAGTTTAAAAATAAATCCTGAAAGAATTTTGCTTCTGGCCAATGCGGAGTAAGAAAAACATGATTTACTGTCCCTCCTGCCTGAATCAGTTGAAAAAATGAATAAAATATATGTAGCAATGGATTTGTACAAGGCATTGGGCATCAGGTAAAGAAGAACAGTGATCTCTGAAAAATGCAAAACTGCTACGATGAGCCCAATGATCTTCCCAGCTTACCTCTTGGGGAGAGTTTCCAGGCTGCGACACCGGAGAGAAAAACCAGGCCGAGCCTGCTGGTGTGCCGCGTGGAGGAGATAGAGCCGGTGGCCTGGGGATGTCCAGGTGGCTAGAGGTCATAGGGTGGAATACCAGAGAGGAGAGGGCTGCACAGGGAGCTCTGATATCTGCAGAAGGTCCCCCGAGACTTTAACTGGGTACTGATGAGTACATGCTTGTAAGGGAACTACTCAAGCCCGGGGCTGGATCATCTGAAAGGGTTAGAAGGAACACCCGCCTAAACTAACACAGGGCTGGGGAGAGTTCCCACTCACCCCAACCAGAGTGGAAAACATCATTCGTGGAGCAGCAGATAGAGAACTCAGAAGGGCTTCGCCTCAGGAATAAGGCTAAATCAGTCCTAGATTAAAGCGTTGCTCTGATTCCACCTAAGAAAGCTTCCAAGCAAAACTCAATAGGATCAAGACTCAGTAGGATGAAACTCTTTCAAAGAAACTTAATTGCATCCCAGAACAAAGTTCAAAATGTATATAGGAATACAAAAATAGATAGCACCCAACAAGATACAATTCACAAGGTCTGTCATCCAGTAAAATACCAGGAATGCATAATTGTCCTCTATTTTCCTGGAGCAACAGAGGAAGAAGGAGAGTCAGAAGCTGGAGGAGGAAATGGAATATGTGAGTAATTACCTCCATGAACTACTGCCTACTCTGCCATGAGACCAGAAGTGGGTGTTGCCGGCTATCAATATTGAATGTTTTGAGCAAAGATTCTATATAGAAGAATCCTGATCAAAGGTAGGAGAATAGAGAACAGAGTTTCAGATTTTCATGGAATCCACACTTTCTGGAGCCATGGAGGTGGTATGAATTCCTGAAATTATTGCCCTGAGATAATCTTTAAAACTCAAACCAAAAATATTCCCTGAAGTCTTCTGTAAACCAAATGATAGTTTAGCCGAACTAGGAAAGAATGTCTGTCTTGAGTATTGTGCTCTTTTAAGAACTATGTATGTGGGATCAAATTGACAACAACTCAGGATTAGATAGGAAACTTAGGGGGCAATGAGTTTATGTTAATGGGAGAGGAACAGCTCAGAAAAGGAGGGTGAGAAAGGTTGCACAACCTGAAGAATGTAATCAGTGTCACTGAATTGTACATGGAGAAATTGTTGAATTGGTGTATGTTCTGCTGTGTATACTCTCAATAACAAAAAAATTATCAAGAATGCAAAACAGAATATGATTTATAATGAGAGAAGTCAATTGAAACCAATCCATAAATTACACAGATGGTAAAATCAGTGGCTAAAAACATGTTTAAGAAGCCGAAGAAAAGATTGAATATATTGAGTAGAGACTACATATAAAAAAGACCCAAACTGAACAAAAGCCTATATACAGCCGACTTCTCATTGGAAACAATGCAGTCCAGAGGTCAATGGAGCCTTATCTTTAAAGTACTGAAAGAGAACATTACAATAGTATACCCAGTGAAAATAAGTCCTAAAAACAAAAGTGAAATAAGGACTTTTTCAGACACACAAAAGGTGAAATAATTTATGTCCAACAGACCACCACTATAAGAAATAATAAAGAAAGTGTTTTAGGGAGGGGGAAGATGATCCCAGTTGGAAATCTGGATCTATGCAAAAGAATGAAGAGCAGTGAAAATGGTATTTATGGTAGGTAAATATAAATGACATTTTCATTTTATTTTTAATTTCTTTAAATGTTACTTGGCTGTTTAAAGCAAAAATAATGTATTTTGGGGTTAATAATATATAAAAGTAAAAGGTATGACAGGACTAACATAAAAGCTTAGAAGAACAGAAATGTAGGAGGTAGAGTAATGGCCCCCGGAGATATCAGTCCTTAATCCCTGGAACCTGTAAATGTTACCTCATAAGGAAAAAGGATCTTTGCAGATATGATTAACTTAAGAGTCTTGAGATGGAGAGATTATCCTGGACTATCTGGGTAGGCCCTAAATGCAATCATATGTATCTGTGTAAGAGGGAGGCAGAGGGAGACATCACACACACACAGCGAGCAAGCAAGAGAGAGAGAGACGGTAACATGAAGATGGAGCAGAGAGAGATTTGAAGATGCTGGCCTTGAAGGCTGATGTGACCACAAGCCAAGGAACACTGGCAGCCACCGGAACTGGAAGAGGCAAGGAAAAAATTCTCCCCAACAGCCTCCGGAGGGACCACAGCCCTGCTAACACCTTGATTTTGAACTTCTGGCCTCAAGAACTACGAGAGAATACGTTTCTGTTCTTTTAAGCCACCAAGTTTGTGATAATTTTTTACAACAGCCATAGGAAACTAATACAATACTGTTGTTAGTTATGCTAGATGTGAAGTGGATTATGATAATTTAAAGTTATATACCATGAACACTCAACAAGTAAAAAATACGACAGTTATAATTAATAAACCATAAAAGGAGATAAAGTGGCCTCATAAAAATATTCAACCTAGAAGAAACCAGAAGAAGGGGGAAGGGAGAACAAGAGCATGGAAAAACAGGAAACAGCGTGGCGGTGTTTAATCATGCAGTTACGACGTGGAAAGAAAAGGCAGAGGTTTTCATACCAGACGAAAAGCGGGGCCCAGTATACGCTGCCTGCAAGAAACTCATTTTAAATATAAAGACACAAATAGGCTAAAAGGAAAGGAATGGAAAGAGATTTACCATACTAACACTAATCAAAAGAAAGCTAAAACTAGTTGTTTCTGAGTTGATTCTGACTCATGGAGACTCCATATGTGTCAGAGTAGAACTGTGCTCCATAGGGTTTTCGGTGGCTAATTTTTTGGTAGGTGAATCACCAGGCCTTTCTCCCAAGGTGCCTCTGGCTGGACACAAACAGCCAGCCTTTTGGTTAGCAGCTGAGTGCTTACCTTCTTGTGCCACCCGAGGATGTTAAAGCTAGAGTGGTTATGTTAATGTCAGACAGTGAATTTCAGAGCAGTATTACCAGGGGTCAGGATGCTCATTTCCTGATGATAAAGGAATTAGTTCAGCAAGTGGACATAACAATGTTAAATATTTATGCACCTAACTACAGAGCTTGAAAAATACATGAAGTAAAACCTGATAGAACTGCAAGGAAAAATAGACAAATCCACAGTTAAAACTGGAGATTTCAACAGCCCTCTCTCAGTAATTTCTAGAACACATAGACATAAAATCTGGATATAGAAGATTTGAACACACTCAGCCATCTTGACCCGATTGACATTTATAGAATACTCCACCCAAGAACAGCAGAACACACGTTCTTTTCAAGTGCTCACAGAATGTGTACTAAGATAGACCATGTGTTGAGCCTTGAAAAAAAGTCTCGATAGCACTGAGTGCCTAATTTAGAAAAGAAGAAAGGTCTCAAATCAATGACTTCAACTCCCACCTTAGAAACTGGAAAAAGAAGAGCAAGAGAAACCCAAAGAAATCAGAAAACTGGGCATAGGAAAGAAAAGAACAGACGTCAGTGACCTTGCTGTTAGGTGCCCTTGAGTCAGTTCCGACTCATAGCAACCTCATGTACAACAGGACGAAACACTGCCCGGTCCTGCGCCATCCTCACGATCGTTATGCTTGAGCCCATTGTTGCAGCCACCATGTCAGTCCATCTCATTGAGGGTCTTCCTCTTTTTTGCTGACCCTCTCTTTATCAAGCACGATACCCTTCTCCAGGGACTGGTCCCTCTTGATAACATGCCCAAAGTACATCAGACGAAGTCTTGCTGTCCCTGCTTCTAAGGAGCATTCCTTCTGTACTTCTTCTAAGACAGGTGTGTTTGTTCTTCTAGCGGTCCATGGGATATTCATTACTCTTTGCCAGCACCGTAATTCGAAGGTGTCAGTTCTTCTTCAGTCTTCCATATTCGTTGTCTAGCTTTCGCATGCTGGTAAGGCTGTTGAAAATACCATGGCTTGGGTCAGGGCACCTTAGTCTTCAAAGTGACATTAGTGAACTAGAAAACAGGAAAACATATAGGAAATCAATAAAACTGAAAGGTGGTTCTTTGAGAATGTCAATAAAATTGATAAACCTTTAGCCAGGCTGCTCAGGAATAAAAGAGCGAAGGTACAAATTACCAGCATCAGGAATGAGGAAGATGACATCACTATAGATTCTATAGCTATTCAAAGGACCATAAGGGGATATTATGAACAACTCTATGCCAATAAATTGGTAGCATAGGTGAGATGGACAACTTCCTTGAGAAACTAACTCCCAAAGCCCTCTAAGGGAGAAATAGACAACCTGATTAGCTCTGTATCAGTTCTATTAGATTTAAATTTAAAAACTGACGCTTTAATTGGTTATTGGAGAACTTTTAAGTATGATTGGAAATCATATGTGAACCTACTTCTTCAGCTGTAAATTTTATGAAGTCTAAATACAGATAAAGTCTTTCTGATGGAAATTTTGTGTCTGAATTGAGATGTGCTGTAAAAAAGATTGTTAATGTATCTCGATGATTTCTTCATGTTGATTACATGTTGATACTATTTTGGATATATTGAGTTAAATGAAAGGAGCCCTGGTGGCTCAGGGGTTCAGTGCTCGGCTGCTAACTGAAAGGTCGGCAGTTCAAATCCACCAGGAGCTCCTTGGAAACCCTCTGGGGCAGTTCTGCTCTGTCCTATAGGGTCACTGTGAGTCGGAATCCACTCGACAGCAATGGGCCATAGTGTATCTAGAGCAGCAAAAGCCTAGCCACCACCTTTATGCTGAGTGTGAGATCTGGTGATGCTTCTGAACCGACCGAGAGCAAGATTAAAAAGGAATAAAAATGTTCAACTCTATACTGATTTCCAGGGTTCTAAGAATATTGTAAGTAAGAGTAAAAGCAACCTGTTAGCAGCGAGCAGGTGGCTGAGATTTAAGTATCTGAAGCGGTGTCTTCAGGTTTTCAGTGAAAACTTAAACCAAAAACATGAGATGTGCCTTGCGAATACAACCTCCTCTTCTTCTTTTTCTAATAAACGTCTAATTGTAGAGCAGTTTTAGATTCACAGAATAATCGTGAAGTACTATAGACAGTTCCCATGTGGCGTGTGCTCAGTTTTCCTATTATTAGTGTCTTACGTGGGAGTGGTACATGTCTCCATCAGTGAACTACTGTCGATAGGTGATCACTGACTAAAGCCCAGGATGAGTTCAGGTCTCCTTGGTTTTTTCCTAATGTCATTTTTCTGTTTCAGAATCCCACATTACATTACATTACATGTCTCCTTAGGCTCCTCTTGACTGCGACAATTTATCTCTCTCTCTCTTTTTTTAAATTTAGAAATTCTCCAGAATTTCAGAAACTTCTGGGCATCGCTATGGAACTCTTTCTGCTGTGCAGTGATGATGCGGAGTCTGATGTCCGGATGGTGGCCGATGAATGCCTCAACAAAGTTATAAAAGTAAGAACCGTGTAGACCGTGTTCTTCTCTGAAGCTGTAATCCTTCTAGGCTAGGAGAAGAAGCTGTCATCTAGCATTGTTTTATTTCTAGGAGCAAAGTCCCTTAATGGAAAAGCCACTGTTTAAATTTATGGCGTGTGGTTTGGAGGGCTCTGGTATCTGCCAGCGTGCTCGAGGGCCTCTGGGTGCTTTGGGGAAACCATCCCTACAGGCACCAACTGAGAAGCCCTGGAAAGCAGGGGGCTGAGTGTGTGTCTCCAGTCTCTCTTTCTTCATCTCCTTTCACTGCCCCTCCTAAGGCCTGGCTCAGGCAGTACTGCTTGCAGGCAAAGATGTGACTTCTTCACGTAGTAGGTTAGCTGGAGTTAGCGTGAAGCGAAGGGGAGAAAGGAGATCCCAGGAAAGGATAATGAAGCCAGAAAGCCAAAGGCACTTGGGTAGTGGGGACGGGCGAGGTCAGGAGGGAGATGGGGATACTCGTGCTGTTATTACTTCCTGATTCAGAATGTGTGCCCAAGGCCATCATAACTTTTATCCCTTTTTCTGTCTTCTGCTGCTTTAGACTGAGATCGTGAAACAGTCCTTCTTCTGCTTTAGACTGCGATCGTGAAACAGTCCTTCTTCCGCACGCTATTTCTTAACATAGTGGAAGACTATCCTTGTCGCCGTTTTGTCCCCCTCCTAGCTGGAGTCCTGGTTTGAGTCCCATCCCTTCCTGGTCACCTGCTAGAGCACCAGCGAGTTTGTGATTGGGTCTTTTGATGGGTGTCCAGTCTTAAATACTGTTCTCGTTGTAGGCTGACCAGCGCTGAGGAAGGCTCTCTGACCTAGTTCTGGCCACTTTCCGCAAAGACAATTTCTTGATAATGCTTGAGGAGAAAATGTGTCTCGTTCTTTGCTCTATAGGGATCCTTATTTGTTGAGTCTTTCCAGTTTTTCTTATTTTCCCTACTACTTTGAGTCCCAACCCTGAAAGATAAGGCTTTGAAAAGAGGTTACGTCTCTTCATTTCCCTTGAAGGCTTTTCCTGGTAACAGTTATCTGGGCACAGGAACCAAGAACTCCAACCTCTGTCGCATGATTATTTCCCTTCATCATTACAATCTTGAAGACCACAACTGTTCTTTGGACTCTTCTCAAGGTCTTTGTTTGGAGAGTGGTCAGGTTTTATATTGGTCAGGAAACAAGCTGTCCCTTTTCTTTCACGTGTCCAGCCTTCCTCAGGAAGGTGACCACCCTTTTACCCTAGTTTAAGGAGATTTGAGTTGACATTGCCAGGCAGAGAGTGTACATATTTTGGAGTGAGAGAACCCTGTGTTTGCATCTTGCCTCTGCCGCTTACTAGCTGAACAACTTTGTGAAATGTATGTAATTTTTGTGAGCCTCAGTTTTCTGAGCTGTAAAATGGGAACAGACAGAGTTTTGTGGTTTGTGTTTAAGAACATGTGTGACAATGAAATGCAGTCACATATGTGACGTGCTAAGCATCATCCTGGCCACATACTGGATCCTGCAAGTGGTAAGAAGTGTTCTCATTAATAACGAGGTTCTTATGTTCTTACCCAGAGAGATGGAGGTCCCCAGCGAGTGCCGGCAGCTCTCCACCTTCTGTGGTACGGATTCCATGGTATTCAGTTGCCCAGGGAGTCTTGCCCACCTGTCTGGCAGACTGTTTCCTAGCTAGCCATGCCTTCTGTGGTCGCGGCGCCGGCTTCTCTGTAGCCTTGAGGGTTCTCACTCCCCCTTTCCCCTCTGAAGGAAAGTGACTTTGTTTGCATTTCATGCTTTGCTTGCAGCTGACCTGCCACAGTTATAGCCTGGCTGGAGTCAGTCCACCCCATTCTCCGTGCCGGGTGGCCCGTCTTAATGCTCTCCTGTGGAAGCCCCACAGCACACTTGCAGAGGCCTGCTCTCAGTTAACGGCTTCTCTGCAGGCCCAAGTATCCTGGCTTGTGTTACTCCCGCTGGCGGGACCGGGCTGGGCTTTTCCTGCTCTCTCAGTTGTTGAACTTGGACCCTCAGAATCAGCAAACCTAGAGAGGCTCATCCCAGGTTGCCTTCTTCACGGCAGGAGGGGAGTCCAAAGGACAGAAATGCGGCCAAACGCGGCACTCACCTTGGTCACGTTACAGCTGGGCGTCGTTCGTTTTCAAGCCTGTCCTCTCGAGAGCCCTGTTTCCAAGAACTGCCGCACAGAAGAGCTGGGTGGGTGTTTGGGGACTGTGGGCCCTGGGCCCCGGGGCACGGTTTAGGTGCTGGGACCTCCTCCCGGCTCTCTCCCAACCTCTCCCCGTTTCTTCTTCTTTGTCTCCTGTCTCTGCACGCAGAGATTTCGGTTCTTATGTTCTGCCGCTGAACGCGAGGTAAGGCCAGTCTCTCTCAGACTCTTTTCTGCTGAAAGTTCGGCGTAGTGGGGTCAGGCTGTCCCCAGTGTCCTGCTGCCTGAGGTGCTGTGGTAGTCAGGTCCAGCAGGCTGGGAGTAGGGATGAGGGTCTGCCAGGTGTCCCCCGCAGTGAGGAAAGGAGGGGCATGGAACAGAGGGATGGAGTCAGAGAGGGTCTCAGCATGGCCATGTGGAAGGGGTGGCAGGAACAGCCCTTTGAGATTAGGTTGTGGACTCTTGTCTTCTGGTGGGTATTGCTGTCTGTGTGCGACGAGGACTGGGCCCCATGTAGCCCAAGAACGGAGTGCACAGTTTGCGTTACGTTTCTGCAGAAAATGCTCTGAGGACCTGACACACAGCCCGGCCTCAGGTAGTTCATGGCCCGGCGATGGGGCCCAGCCCGTGGTGTGCCTTGTACTGCAGGCTGTCACGGCAGCCGAGGACGGGCGCTTCTGTCTTGGCAGGCAGAGAAGGTGTCTTGGGGGCGGAAGGTACTACGTGAAAGAGGAGCCCTCCTTACATTGCAGCATCCGCCTCTGGGGGCCACCAGGAAGCGCTGGAGACTGCGAGCAAGAGGAGGGGGGCTGCTGGTCTGCCGCCTGAGAGTGGAAGGCCTGAAGGCCAGCTCAGGGAGCCCCGAGGGCCAGCTCAGGGAGCCCCGAGGGCCAGCTCAGGGAGCCCTTGAAGGTCTCTGACGTGGTCAGCGGGGGCTTTATTTAGGAGAAGCACCCTGGTGACGAGGTGTGGATGGCCTGGAGTGGAGAAAGACTGGACGTACAAGAATCCATCCATTTGGGGCCCGAGTTGTCCAGGAAAGAGGGAGTGGAGTCTTGAGAAGTAGGACGGTGGCACTGGGACAGTGAGCTAGGAGGCAGACGTGGGCTCCACTTGGCAGCTGAGCACGTGTCTCCGTGTGGAGGACGGGGGAGCCAGGTGCTATGCCCACACCACCCAGTTGCTGGGATGCTTTAAAGCTCCTTCCTTGCTCTTATCAGGGGTTTGAGTGTTAGCTTCTCTTGTTGTGAAATAAGTTTGGTATTAGTTTACAAGTCAGACTTTGACGTGGCTTCTGATTGTGTTTGAAACACAGTGTTTTACTATGTTTGTCCAGTTTGGTTTGCTCGTTTGAGGACTTCTAGTACATTCAAACTGAGACAGTAGAATTAAGATTTAAAAATTTCTAAGACATTATTATACTTCAGAGCCTCCCAAAATGTGACTCTGCTGTAGATTTTCAAGCTTGCTGGACCAGTAGTGGACCCACCTGAGTCTCCTCAGACCAGCTTGATTCTTAGACATCAGATGCTGCCCATCACAGTGGCAGGAGGGCTTTCCCTTGAGGCTTGATTGCATCTTTCCTCTCTGGTGGGCCTGCCATTTGCAAGACCATTTTAGAAGAGAGAGTTTATGTGTGAGAGAGTGGTGCACGGAAATCTTCTGTCTTCCTTCCAACTTGAGAAGCCCTTCTCTACTGTGGCCTGTGTGCAGCTGGGTATGGTTGCTGTTAGCCATTCATGTTGGCTTGCAGCTGCCCATGTGGTCAGTCTTTTTGGTTAGGCCTGTGAGTGAGTAGGGAGGGGGATGAGAGATGGGCTTTGAGGAACATGATGCCCCTAACGGGCAGCGAGATCTGAGGGTCCTGGAGCCATGGGGCTGTGAGCATCCTTGCCAATGAGGAGAGGCCAGGCCTTCAGAAAGGACTTGGGATTCTACATCAAGAAGTGTTCCCAGGACGGGGGTGGAGGGGCACGCTGATCTTGGAAGACCACCCACAGCTCCTGTGGACACCACAGACTTACCAGGCCATTGTCTGCTATAGTGCCACCCAGCAGAGTAAACTTCTAACGAAGAAGGCTTAATCACGAAAGGTTTACTGAAGAGCATTAGAATTAATTTAAATTATCTACCATCTTAATGTTGATATTATGTACTACTTGATTATAATAAAAGTTAAATTCTCTTGTTTCTGTATTTTATTCAAATGATTGACTTGTATCTAGTTCATACAGTAGCTTCCTGCGTGTGTGTTCTTCTTTCTTTCCTAATGAATAGGCTCTTAGTGTGGTTGCTGTTATATTTTACTTCGCCCCAACGGTGAGTTGCCTTTTCGTTTTCTTTAGAACTGCTAATGCAATGTGTTTTCCACAGACCAATCTCTTGTATTTTGTTACAGGCTTTGATGGATTCTAACCTCCCGAGGTTGCAGTTAGAGCTCTATAAGGAAATTAAAAAGGTAGGCTTGTATTTTCCATGGTTGGAAAAAATGGTAGTTTTACCATGTTGAGTAGCATGGGTGAAATTTTGTCTTTATTTAATAAGTAAAAAATGTAAGGAAGAAATGCTGTTAGGTAAAGTAGGCTTGTTTTATTTTTCTTCAAAAGATTACTATTTCATTTTTATTAGATGGGGTGGAGATTAAAAATAGTAACTTGTTTTATTCTTTATATCTTTATAATTGAAGCCCACTAGACCTTAACATCTCTAAAGTTGTTATCAGTTGTTCTGTACATTGAAATGGCCTTTTCCCTAAGAATAGACACTAGCAATGTAAGAAAACGCTTTGGCTTCTGTGTCATCCCCTTGGTGACCAGTGTCTGCAGCTCTGACGCTGTAACACGTCATTAAATCCCCTCAGAACGGTGCTCCTCGAAGTCTGCGCGCTGCCCTCTGGAGGTTTGCGGAGCTGGCTCACCTGGTTCGGCCGCAGAAATGCAGGTAAGTGGCCGTCCTCTGGAGTTTCTCAGTGCCCAACTGCCTCACTCCACTTACCGTCCACGTTGCCTCGTTCATCCTTCCTTCCCAGCACCTCTGCCTGTCAGGAGTCTCCCTGGAGACCTCTAGGCTGTAAGCGTCAGGGCGGCAGGGACCTTACCTGTCTGTTCTCTGAGGCAGCCCAACCTGATAACAGTGTCTGGCACATAAACCCAAAAACCCATTGCTGTTGAGTCAGTTCTGACTCATAGCGACCCTTTAGGATAGAGTAGAACTGCCTCAGAGGGTTTCCAGGGAGCAGCTGGTGGATTTGAACTGCTGACCTTTTTTTAGCAGCCGAGCTCTTAACCACTGCACCACCAGGGCTCCCCGTCTGGCACGTAGATACTTGTCAGATGGTTGAAGGTTGACGTGCCGGCTTCATTATTGCTTATTATAGGAATTATAGAAAAACACGCGTGCGCCTGCAGATAAATGTTAACCTGTGAATAAAGTAGGACCTTACCCTGTTGCGAGGTTACGGTTTTCCCCAGCAGCTGCCTTCTCTCCTTAACCGGTACAGCGTGCCGAAGTTCCGTCGACCTTTGGCTGCATCCCCGAGAAACAGCAGACAGGGCTCAACCTCCCTATGCGTATGAAACACTGATTTACTCCCCTGAGTTTGAGCTTAATAAGAATCTCATATGGCTGCAGAGGTGCAGTCACTAAGGAAGTTTCCTTCTTGAAAGCCTTGTTCCTTTCACTCTCCTTAGTTTGAAAAATCTGCTGTAACTGAAGCAACGCACCCGAAATTCTCCACCCAGCAGCTAAAGTGACCTTAAAAAATATAAATTGGGTCCTGCCGTTCCCTCACTTAAAATTCTCCCGGTTTCCCGGTGCTGCCGTTCACGTGCAATCCTGATTCCTCTCTGATGGCCCTGTAACCTCGAGCCCTGACAGCCTCGCTATGTTCTCCAAACAAGCTGGTGTTTCTCCCACTGATGGAGGGTTTGGTTTTTCCCCTCAGGTCTCAGCAGAAAAGCCACGTCCTTAGAGAGGCCTACCTAGCCTCCCTGTCTGATATGTTCCAACATGCCTCCATGTGTCGTTAGGTGCTCTCAAGTCAATTCTGACTCATCGTGACCCTATAGGACAGAGTAGAACTGCCCCGTAGGGTTTTCTAGGCTGTCATCTTTATGGGAACAGATTGCCAGGTCTTTCTCACGTGGAGCCGCTGGGTGGATTCGAACCACCAAGTGTTTGGTTAGCAGCCAAGCGCTTAACCATTTTGCCACCAGGGTCCACAGCCGTCTTAATAAGTAATCTGTGGACCTGTGTGTTGCCTGTCCCTGCCACTAGAGGGCAGGAAGGTACCATTCCATGCGCTGAGTGTAGCCGGGTCGGCTTACCCCGCTCACTGCGCTTATGCTCAGTGAATGGATGCAGCGTCCACTTGTCTGTCCCGTGATTCGCCTCTCCCATGTCCTGCACATTCTGCTTTCTCGAGACGACCGAGTCTTATCTCTAAGGCCTTATTTAAACAGTTTTTTTTTTTTAATTCTCCTTTTTCAAGAAAGCTTTTATCCTCATTTTTTAACTTTGGTTTTTAAAATGATGTTTTTAATATCATTTGTTTTCCAATTAAAAATATAAGTATTTTAATAGCTGTTGTAACCTACTGCAGATAATTGTAAACCCAGCTTTGTCGAGTCATCTGTGATGTAGGAGAAGCGGAGGGCGTGTCTCCCACACTGTTTGTGCTTTTCATCCGTCTGTCCTTTCAGCCGAGGTTTGTCCAGGTCCAATCTCCGCTAAGTGTTATTTGTGGATAAAAACTGACTTTTCCCTAACAGGTATTAAAATAATTGCTTATATTTCTCATTAAACAGACCTTTCACGTGTTCCTTTCACATGTGCAGGCC
The DNA here is from genome assembly GCF_000243295.1 of Trichechus manatus latirostris. NCBI lineage: Eukaryota > Metazoa > Chordata > Mammalia > Sirenia > Trichechidae > Trichechus > Trichechus manatus. Next base: position 4,284,387 of record NW_004444047.1, on the reverse strand, counting down.
TTACCTGGTAAACCTGTTGCCTTGCCTGACTCGAATAAGCAAGAGACCCGAGGAGTCTGTTCAGGAGACCTTGGCTGCAGCTATACCCAAAATTATGGCTTCCTTTGGCAATTTTGCAAACGACAATGAAATTAAGGTATGATCATTGCCTCAGGTCACAGCCATGAGAATGAGTGGCTCTCATGAGGAGTCAGGGCTTCGGGAAGGCAGTCCTTCTTGGCTTACATTGTGCTTCCTATTTTAGATTAAAATCATTTGAGTTATTTTGAGGCACACAAGAGCTGCTTTCAACTTCTTTCTTATTGCACATTGAGGGTTGAGTAGGGGGGTGGTTTATAGATGCAAACTCAGAAGGCATTTTTCCTGAGCAGACTGGTTCTTGGTGGACTGGATTCACTCCTTAGCCGGGTTTAGGACAGGGGCTGTGGGAGGGCTGCAGCTGGAAAAAGCCCGGGAGCACCCACACCCTGCAGCCTCGGACGCCAGGTCAGGGCCCACCTGAATTCCTGCTTGTTCTGCCCCCAGTAAGCAACTGTCAAACTTGCTTTAGTGTTTTAGTTATAACATCTAGAAACTGTGACCCCGTCATGTGGTCTGAGGCTACAGAACTCTTGGCCTCCTCCTTTTTTGTGGGTGAGGCCTGTGTTTGATCCTGAATAGCTCCCTGCGAGGTAGTGTAGTACAGTGGTTGGGCATTCTTTCTGGAAATAGGTGGACTTGGACTAAAAGTCTGCCCTGTTTACTAGCTTGCCCTTTTACAAATTACCTAACTGCCCTAAGCTTGTTTCCTTGCTTCCTTCTCTGAAATGGGAAATCAGCTGTTCCCACATAGGGTATTCTGAAAGTTGTATGAATTAATGCATGCAAAGAGCTTAGCAGAGGGCCTAGCTGACAGAAAGTGCTTGGTTGCTAGCTGCTGCTGTTGGTGTTAGTTGCATGACTTTGAATAAATTATTTAGTCTCTCATTTTTTTTCTCTGAGCTTTGCAGTTTCCTCGTTAATACTAAGGATACGTTAAAACCTATTTCATGGGGTTTTGGAATAAGTCGTCCTGGGAGTGTCCTTGCTGCCCTCCTGTTGGATGCCTAATTCCTGGATCCAATATCTTCATCTTTCTGGGCTTACTCCCTCCTTTTGGTGGAACACGTCCTCTAGTAGCTTCCTGAGAAAGGATGAATGGGAGGTGAACTGGTTGAGATTTTGCATTCCTAAAGATGCCTTTATTCCCCTCTCACACTGGGCCGGGTATGGAGTTCTGGGACGGAAGTCTTTCCCCCTCAGCATGTCAGAGGCTTTGCTCCATTGTCTTACTGTTTCCAGTGTTGCTGTAGGGAAGTTAAATGACCGAGTCCCTTAACCTTTGACCATGTTTTCCTCTGGAGCTTTTGATTTTAGTGGGTAGGGGAGGTGGAATGCTAGGTACTTGGTAGATTTTGTAATTTGGAAACTTATATTCTTTAGTTCTAGGAAGTGTTATTATACTTGGACAATTCCCTCCCTTTATTTTCTATTTCTAAACTGTGTTAAATATTGGCCCTCCTGGAGTGATTCACATTTTGGTTGTCTTCTATTTTCCCTTTCTTTTTCTCTGCTTTCTAGGAGCTGTCCATCTCAAACCCTTCTATTCAGTTTTTGTTCCTGCTGTTATGTTGCGAATTTCCGAGACCTCGCCCTTGTTTTCAGGATGTTTGTATTTTATGGCATCCTCTTCTGTTTCATGAAACCAGTGTCATACCTTTCTGAGGATACCGACTACAGCTTTCCTGACACCTTCTTTTGACCCTGTTTCCTTGGCTTCCTCTGTTCTGTTTGTTCTGGTCTTTTTTCCTTATGTGAGAGAGGCTATCCCTTTAGGTTTGAGTGAGACCCTAAAACATTGATTGGAAGCTAGAGTGTGGGCAAACCCTGTCATCTGACGGCTTCCTGGTGTGAGCAGTGGCGAGCCTACTCTCTTGTTGCTGGATCCTTTAAACGTCAGCATCTGTAAAGCTTTTTCTCATGAGCCAATCAGCGTCCGTATAGAAAAATTCTCCTGACTGGAGGCATGAGCTTGGCTGCGTATGTCCTGGGACCCTAGAATAAATGGGAGTCGATGGGCTCATTATTCAGAATGCAGACTTTTGCTTAGTTTCTCTGTTTTCCGTACGTGTCTCACATCTGTCCTTAGCGGTGCAAACCTTCCTGGAGATTGTCCCTCCCAGTCTTTGCTGGAGGTGAGAGGACACTGTGGGCTGCCTTGGATCGGGGAGGAGATGTGGGGTTGAGTGGTTGGGGGTCTGCACAAGGAGTGGTTAGGCCGGCAGCTGTTCCCATCCCCACAGCCACTCCACTTGGAGATGCATCTGGGGCCGCCCAAGCCTGAGCTTTCCTGGGAGTTCTGTGGCTTGAATAAGCTTGCTTTTTGGCAGCTAACCTTCTCACTTCTCCTCCCACTCCCCGGAAACGCTGGGGTTTGAGCTTCTCCCTGTGTGCTGACAACTCGGTTCATTACTGCTTATTTACTTCCCAGCTTCTGCAAGTTTGTTGATGCCCTGCCCGCTGTCATCCCTGCCCTGTTTGTTCTGTCTGTCCTTTGAAGGGTCAGGCTTTGTAAAACTCCTTTACATGATGTCAGTGGGGCTTCTAGGTAGCAGAGGTTCACGTGTTCAGTTCAGCATGTCTGCCCAGAAGTCCCCCAACCTGTGGTGTGGTCTTGTTCTCCTGCAGGTCAGTGGGGCTCTGTCTGCTCTGAGTGGATGAGACTCCATAGAGCACTGACTTTTTTTTAACTGGTGCATAATGTACCTACGGGAGGTACATAAATCAGGTACATTAATGAATGATCACAAAGTGAATTTGCCCTTGTAACCACCACCTAGGCCAAGAACTAGAATGTCACCAGGACCCTGGAACCTCCTCATGCCCTCTCCCAGGCACAACTCCCTCCTTCCTCCCCAGAGATAACCACTGCCTTGGCTTCTGATGCCACAGAAAGTCTGTCTGAATTCTGTGTTTGTAGAGCCGCGTAGTTTGTCTGGTTTCTTTGGCACAACCTTTAAGCCTGTGAGATGCTTCTGTGCTGGTGTGCGTGTTAGTAGTTAGGGTGGGTTTCACAGCTGCGTACTATGCCACCGTGGGACTGCCCGTTAGCCCGTTGCATTGTAGCTGAACATTTGGGTTGTAGACCCAGGACTAGAAAATTCTTAACTACTATGAATACAGCTGCTGTGAACATTCTTGGATGTGTCTTTTGGAGCACATGTCTGTCTGTCTTGCGGATACCTAGAAACGGAATTGCTGGGTTAGAGGGAATGTGTATTTCATCGTTAGTGGGTATTGCCAAGAGGGTCTCCTGAGACGTGGGACCGGTTTCCGTCTCCAGCAGCGGTGTGTGAGGACTCCACGTGCTCTGCACCCTTGCCAGCACTGGGAGTGGCCGGTCCTTGTAGGTTTAGCCATTCGGGGGAGTATGTACAGGAATCACATTATGATTTTAGTTTCCATTTCCATTCCGTAAAGCACTCTTGACTCTAAAGTTTTATGATCGATGCATCTTTTCCTTTTTGAAGTTCTTTTAAAAACGTCATACTTATGTTTGGAAAAATGGAGCCGTCTGCCCTAAAATATAGTATGCGTCCTCCTTCGCCATTATGGGAAGCATTTAAGCGTGGCCTGTGTACATCTGCCAGCTCCCTTTAGAGGGAACTTCTTGGGGCTGTGGGGAGTTGGACCTTATAAGGGCCCCTCGAGCTCTCAGGTTTAATTTTATCATTTATATTCCAGATTATTTACCACGGGCTTACTTTTCATAACAATGCTTAGCTTTTCATCGTGCTTATAAGTTTGAACCAGGGCTTTGAATCGGTTCATTCTGTCATGACCCATTGAGGATTTGCATGTCTAACAAGTTCCTTGCTGAGAATTTGCATTTCCACACCAGATACACTGAATCAGATTCTACATTTTAACAAGATCCTTAGGTGATTCTTAAGTATAACTTCCTGGGAACTTGTTAGACATGCACATTCTCAGCAGGGGGTCAAATTGGAATGAACTGGTTTGAAGCCCTTGTTTGGACTTCTATGGAATGATTCTTACTCTGCTTTTGCAGTGATATGTGAATTTTTTCACTCCAGGGAGTTCTTTAAGATGCCAATATCTTTTTTTACAGCTAAAAATTTGTCAGAGATAGGTTGACTGAGTTCTCCAGGTGGTATCTTGGGGAGGAGCTGGAGGCCACAAACCATCAGGGGGTCATGTGGTCATGGGTCTGGTTTTCCACCACGCAGGCTCCAGAGGTTTGATGTGTGGATTTGTTGGGAATTGCTAAGTCTCTGAGAACCAGGTTGTACTGCCCACGCTGTGCCAGGGAAGCACAGTTACCAGCCAGATGCCAGGTTACTAGGTCTTGGCCCACTTGCCAAGGTCACACCCAGTGGCAGGGCCTCGCCTGGTCCCGCTCACAGTCGGTGATGCTCAGAAAAGCAGGGCACAGCCAGGAGAATGGCCGGGGGTCTCAGGTGATAGAGTCACCACTCTAGCGGAGAGCGACGTCACCCTTTCCACCCTTCGGTTGTCTCTGTGGGGATGTGAATGACCGTTGTTAAGGTCACCGTAGCCCCTGCTCCTTTGGGCTCTCCTGGAGGTCGGTTTCTCAGGGGCACCGTGGTGCTGAGTAGTGCGCTGTCATTGCTCGGCTGGGTCGTAGGTGTTTTCCAGATACAACTTCTGAGAACATCTCTGGTGGCGTCAGCGGCACGTTCACCAGCTGCTCGCAGGCCAGGACACCACTGTCGTTGGCTGGGGCTCCTTTCTCCTCAGTGTTGTTCTTTGTTGATTTTGTTTCCCGCCTTTATTTTACGAAGCGTCGTGTGACTGACCTTGTCCCCAGAGGTCGTGGGTCCACCTTGTCTAGAGCTGAGGCTTCCCTCACACAAGGACAGTGATGCTGAGTGAGTCCCCCAGCGCAGGTTATGGAGAAGGGGATAGACTGTGCTCAGGCACAGCCCTCAGCGCAGGTTATGGAGAAGGGGATAGACTGTGCTTACCCACAGCCCTCAGCGTAGCTTACGGAGAAGGGGATAGACTGTGCTCACCCACAGCCCTCAGCGCAGGTTACGGAGAAGGGGATAGACTGTGCTCACCCACGGCCCTCAGCGCAGGTTATGGAGAAGGTATTAGACTGTGCTCACCCACAGCCCTTAGTGTAGCTTACGGAGAAGGGGATAGACTGTGCTCACCCACAGCCCTCAGC